>NC_048425.1:10996590-11020175 GCF_013103735.1 Etheostoma cragini
ATATATATATATATATATATATATAAACTTAATGCAGTAGGAGATGCGTTTCAATGTGCCACAGCGAACCAAACGACTGATGGCGGGTCCGGTGATCCCCTGGATGTTATCACGGAGCACTTTATGGTTTCTGCTAGCCATCCTCAACAGAACTGCCGCATCACTTCCTGATTTCCCCAACTACAGAACAACCCAAATCACACAACGCGCATGTTAATCTTGCATCAAAAAACGGTATCATATTTAAAAAAAAATTGCGTTAACTCGTTATCAAGTTAATATTGAAAGCCCTGATCTAATGTGTCTGACACATCAAAATAACAGCTGTAGCCTACTAAAACTGACACAACTTATATTTTCCAGGCTACTTACTTATAACAGAGGCCCTGGTTCTAAAAATATAATCAGCTATAATCCTTGATTTATAGGGCTGGATCCATAATTCAAATATTCATTGTTTTTAGTTTTTTTTAAACGTGCATGTATGCTGCCGTTTACTGTGCCGTTTTGTACGGATTAAGCTGATAGCTAAATGTCCGCTAGAAGCAAGCAGCCTGTGTGTAGAGGTCTGTATGGTTATGCCGTAGCAGTCTGGCGTTGGTTTTAGGTGATTTGATAAAGATAAAGACAGCACGGCCGTGCATAATGCCAGTAGAGTGAGGCTCCGGCTGGCTGAGCATTGATTCCCACACGCTGCATGGGTCATCACTCTTCAGACAGTCCGGCAAAAATGCAGATCTTTCTGTTTGTTCTGAATGCCTGCGGCAAAGAGTAGAGTCCGATTTAAATTTTGGAGAAAAGCACACTATGAAGGTAAAAAAAACGGGGAAAAAACAGACAGTCAATGAACTGGCCAGGCTTTTGTGGTGACTGTGTCCTGCAACAACAAAGCAGTCGCTTCATCTCTGGCTTTGTTGCTTTTCCTAATTAAGCTGCCTTCAGGTGCGGTCGGAAATGTTGTTCTTCACCAACGCTGCTGCCGCCGCGATTACCGCCACCAAAGTGTCACCGCACAAAAAAAAAGGCATTTGGTACAGCCCTATTGATATATGAATGACATTTTGAATGGTAGAATGTGACTCCTGAAATCTCCTGAGAAAGGACAATCAATCGGTTGAAAAAACAACAACATTTTTCTTCAAATAGAATAAATAATAGTTTCAGCTCAATTAGTAAACTTAGGTTAAACAGACCACATGTTAACGTTTCAATTCAATTCAAACTGTAATAGCTAATCCTTACATTAAAACAGAACTGTATGGTAAGCAACTAATACATAAAGTGTGTGTGTGTGTGTGTGTGTGTGTGTGTGTGTGTGTGTGTGTGGTTATACTGTCATTGAGGGTACAAGGGCATCGCTAAAAGCCCTCTTTATGCAAATGGGGCGGAGATGAGAGTGTGTATGTGTCACAGGCAGGACATATCTCACAATGATAACTTATCTCAGCCAGCAGATACGCCTGATATGGAATATGAGAGACGCACACAAAGTGAGCAGGCCTCCCCCCCCTGTGTGCCTCACACACATCCATGCGCACAATTACCCATGATCTCTCCCTCTCCGGCTCTCTCTGTTACATGGAGTGCTCATTAACACATTTATTAATGGCCTCTTAATTATGTCTGCTTATCTTCTTCTAAAGCACTGGGCGGCACTGCCCTGACACTCCAGTTTCAGTTTACTTACACACACACACACTCACACACACACTCCGTATGTATATATTTACATTAAAACCTCTCACACAATCTATATACATAACTTATATATATGTGTGTGTCTTCCATCTGGCACTTAGATCTTCTTTACAAAGACACATACATTGAATTCGCAGCATTTTTCAGACTAAATTATGAGAACTGCCGGTAGTTTCATCTTTCCCAGGACTATCTCTTCCCTCTTTCTTTTTTCCATCGCTCTTCGCCTTTTCCTGCTATATTATGGTAGTTATCTTTCTCCCTCCGTCTTTCTATTCCTTCCTCCTTCCCCCTATCGGCCCATCTCTCTCTGCTGTGCCTGACCCTCTTACCTCCCTGCTTGCTTCCACCCAGCTAGCTCCTCTCCTTTCTTTATCCTTCCATCTGGCTATCACACCATCTCTTCCTCACCATTTTAGGGCTGCTTTTAGTTCTTGCTTCCTCTTCCCTATCTCCCTATCTCTATGTGGCTCTCCAAGACATATCTGTGTGCTACTACTTCCTTTCCTCCATTTCTTACCTGACTTATCAGCTCCTTCAGAGCTGTGCCAGTCCTAATAACCTTTCATATTTATTTATTCACTTATTTATTTTAAAGGTAAAAGTAGTACTGAGTAGACTCAGGGCACGTTCAGACCAACAAAGGTGATTGCTGCAGTGTTGCAGTAAGAGTGTCACTTAAATGGGCATGGTGAAATGGTGACCTCAAAAGGTGTGTTTCCCATAGACAGTTAAAGAAATGGACCAACAGATCCCGTTGTTCTGGACGGAGACCAGTGAAGGACCTAGTTTACGACCTTTCCAACCGCACTTGAAGGCAGCTTCATTTCACGGAGAAATAAAAGAGCTTTTCACTTTGTTGTTGCAGGAAACAGTCAGCTATTTTTCAGTCAACAAAGTGTTAATAACAGCATTGAAAAAGAAAAAACAATTTTCTAATCTCAAATTGGAAATCAAATGCCTACCAAAAAAAACGCATATTGTAGGGAATGTTGAATATTGGGATGCAGCCCTAGTCCAATTAGACACATGAAGATTGGGACTAAACTTTTCAGGACAGTTCTGATAGGAATTACACACTCTGTTTATGTGGGTATGCTTCCAAGTCTCCAAACCCAAATAGAGATGTCCTGAGATCACGCTGTTTAGAAGCTAAAACCCTGCAAAACTCTCTGGTTCAACAAGAGCTGACAAAAAGTCAATAACCCTACACGCTACCACTTAGTAAAAGAGACACTACAAAATCCAGACATGGCAAGCAGCAGCCAAAATAGACTTTCATCTGACCACTGAAATACTCCTAACTGTACAATTCATGCTCAGTGAAGTAAGGCTCAAAAGTGTAAATGTGTAACACAGTGTAAGATCACTGCAAAAAACAATCTAACATTAGGCGGTGGGAATCACTAGAGGCCTCACGGTACGATATAATCACGATACTTACCATACTATGTTATTGCACTTTTAAACATATTGCAATATTCTGAAATATACTGCAGTTTATTACATTTTTTTTTTGATTTTCAAATTCATCCTAATTTCAATTAATGTCACCAAAAGTAAAAATTTTCAATTAAAAACATACATTTCTCTGTTTGTTTATCACACTTGTATTGCTTGTCAAGCAGACAAACTGACCAACACATATATAATAGATATACTTGGCGTCTGTGAATCGATACAGTATTGCCACGTTAAAATTGTGATACTATCCTGTATCAATTTTTCCCCCAGCCCTATCTAGCATGATATACAGTAATATTATTTAATGATTTGCATGTTTTTCTCTTCCCTAGACCTCCTGACTTGTGGCATCCCACTTACATCTCTCTTCCTCTCTCCATCCTCCTCCTCCCTCTTGGTTACCTTCAGTCTGTCCTTGTCTGCTTTAATCATACCATCTTCCAATTCACTTTTAGTCCCAAAAAGAGAAGGAGAGAGAGAGAGGAGGGATGGTTCACTTCAACCTGGACCCTGTTTCCTCATGCATGTGTCAAATAGACTGATTGAAAAAGCCATGAAATATACTGCCTATAATTTCCGCACTCCAAAAACGACAAACTCCCAAAACGTCCTTCCCCAGACTCAAGTTATCCTCCAAACCGCTGTCTTTGGACAAGACATCGCCTTGTGAGATAGATGATACAAAGATGTTGTCACACACATTTAATAACAATCGGAGCCAGCCAGTTATAAAAATAATCACTTTAGTGCCAAAAATTGTTTATTCACAATCTGTCTGCTAGACAAATGCATGGCAAAATCCAGGGTCCAGGCTGAAAAAAATGATAAAAATGTTGCCCTTTAAGAGTTATTTCTGTATATTAATTTAAAACAACCTGTACAGCGGCATCAGTCTCATCCACACTCTTCACTTTTAGGTGTTTTATTGGATGAGGCAAGGTAACTAGGGCGAAAACGTTCTTCCGGAAACTCAAGTAACTCGGTTACTAAAGATCTTATGACCTTATACGTTTCTGGCACGGATGATCATTACTGTTAAACAACGCACTCACTGCGGGCCGCTCCGCCTCCCCTGCCAAATTAGCTTAGACCCAGTGCAGCCCGCTGTGACCCCGGCACTGGGTCGAGAACCGGCTACATTAGAGTCTAATACAGCCACTAACTGAAGGTCCATCTCCGTGAAATAGGACAACTATGGTAGTGTGGAAAATTGCGACACAGGGCAATGAATTTTATGAATTTACTATTCATCGGACCCCAAACCAGCCCACTCCACAGTCTCTCTCGCTGGGGGGAGAGCAGTCAGCATCTCCGGAGACAGACCGTCAGATAGATGCCAATGTAATATGGCACTTAAATGCACTAAGTGGGTTGAGTTTTAACAGATAATATTGTTTGCAAAGCAATAATATTTATCGATTAATCACTTAATCAAAGGAATAATTAGTAGAATACGCAAATACTTAAACAGTCAGATGTTTCTTAATTGCTATTTGCAGAACAAATGGATGTTGGCAGGGATTCTGTGGTGTTGAGGCTTCTGCACTCTTTGTGCTCTCTATACTATCCAAGTGTGTAGCTTACATCGTTGGCATTTAATTTCACATTGCTCTGCATTCAATATGTTCAGGGGTAAGATAACGTCTGTTATGAACTTACAGTATAAATGAAACGGAGTTGAAAACTAAAATAAAATTCATGTGCCATAAGCACCGCACACTTCACTGCAGAGGTCTGCCGAAAAGGCTCAACATCGTGCACAGGCGCCACGGAAGGAAGCCAGACACACTGTCTGAACAGTGCCCACACAAAGATGACACAGAGCTGATTTAAAATCAGTATCCATTTAAGCTTGGCCTGAATATAGACGGGTTTTAGTTTGCATATTTAATGAAAATTAATGGAAGACTGACAAAATAAAAAAGGATGAAAATGATATTTGATGCAGGTGCAAAATAGTGAAGGTAGCCTTCCTGAAAGCAATTTAAACTGATGGATGAAAGCAATAGAGTAATCTTGCTCTCTCTGTCTCCCTGTCTCTGTCAGTGCCAGGGTGCTAAGATGGCGTCCTGCCACAAAGTCTGTGTTCTGCGGTGCGAACAGCCGAGGTCCATCCTGAGTTTAGTCCATCCTGGGCCAAGCAGCTTGCAGGAAGAACATGAGCCGTGAAACAGTACAAGAATCACACAACTCTATGATGGAGCTTTCTAATTGTGATTCGGCTCTCTAACAGCTTGTTCTCTGTCACTTCCAATTTCAGATACCGAGTAGCTCTACGTCTCTGTCAGCATTATCTTCCCACGTCCATCTTCAAGCTAGGATCCATGTGCCACCTTCAACATAGATAGATACTTTTGAATCACATGTAAACCACATTTTCACTGAAATAAGCTGCACTATACAGTATGAACATTAACTTCTGACGTAAGTAGTGTCTTAAGGAGAGATAAGATCTTCGGCGATAAGACATGGTGAAATAATGAGCCTTGGTTTGAAAGTATGACATGAATTTGTAATGAAAACTGGAGTTGAATAAGTTATATTGTCTGGTTTCATTATCAGGATTTAATGCTTTTGCCCTCCATTACACGAAACACACTGAACATTTGTGCATGGAACATGAATTAAAGCACAGAGCAATAGATGTTGGGTGGACATGAGTCATCACGGTAGACAGCATCATGGGCTTGAATCGGTCGTGTGACCTTTGCGAAAGTGAGCACCCGGCCGCCGCTTCCTGCCATCACTTACCACTTCGAAACGTCTATTAAAGCTGAAATGGTTTAAAAAATAATGATGATACATATCTGTGAATGGCTGTCCTTCATGGCCCGATGGCCTTAAGGAGCTAGCGACATCTAAACTTGCTAAGATTTCAAGCAGTGCTCCACCGCCTCTGTCTGTCTTCTGCCCTTTAGCTGCCGGCGGCTGTGTGAGTCACATATCCAGCATGAAACCGTTAGCGTCAGAATTTGACACAAATGGATGGAAATTATTTTAACTGACTCCCCCGCCAACCTACAGGATTTTCATCATGAGGAAAGGCAGCCGAGATAACATCGTTCAAGTGCTGTGCAGCAACAGAAATACATACAGTACAACTACCAATATCAATTCATGGAAAAACCTTCTAGAAGCCACAGATTCCTTGTGGCAATAAACACTTGAAGTTAAATGGGTTCATTAAAGCCATCCGCATTTCTTTGCAGTGCATGAAAAATTACATTGATACTGCTGGCAATATTCAATAGTATACCCATGCCCCAGAAATTCACTGAAAACGTTGTGCTGATATTGTCCGTGAATTAAAATGTATAAAAGAAAGTGCACAAGCATATTGTGAATTGCTTCAATACATTATTTTGTATTATTAATACAGATTTTATTAATATAAACAAATAAAAAGTGATGTGAAAAACAATTAAAGCCTTTATTGCCACTCTCTGCTCCTGGGGTCCCATCTTTGCCAGATGTATAGCAGTGCACTTGATATGAGACTTGGATGACTCGTGGTCTTTTATTTTGGTATTACCTTCGCTACGCAGATCACGTAGATCTGATTAAGTCTAGATTTTACGGCACGGTAGTTAAGTAAAAGTAGGTTAAGTTGTAATGTACTGCCCCTACCCGCGGCAGCATGTAATGCTGTCTACGGTATTTACAGAGGGGATTTGAATGTGTATCTGATCAACTGGCAATTTAGGGGACATTGCCCAACCCTAGTAAGCTAACCAGTCCCTGGTTTTCCCTTCGCCACTACGTGCCACTTGTTCGATAAGTACCTTTTCTTTTTCTGTACTTCGCCCTCAACAGTTGCTACTGCTGAGTCTGCGGCGGGCGTCCTAACACCGGGGATGTGTTGCAACGTTTTTTAAACCGATGTCACGGAATAGCACTGAAAACTCCTCCACCCAATGTGGCTGGCACACAAGGCAAAATCACCCGCCACTTTGAAAAAGTACCCGCCATTGGCTGGTGGCAGGTGCTAACTTCTCACCCTGCGTGAGAACAACAACAACAACACTATTGAACACTTCAACAATCTGCACTTGTATATTTAAATTAAAAATACATAACGTAAAAACATATATTGTATTATGTATAAAAAAGTATATAAAATAAAAACGGGTAAAGAAAATAATTTTGTCAAATAACCTATTCAATGAAAAAAAAATGTAGTGCACTAAGCAGCATTTATCAAACTTCTGAGAACACAAAGCTGCAAACTTTCCTAAATAAAAACCAATAGTAGTGCTGCACACAGTAGCAACGAGCAGCCGTTTTAGGTCTGAAGAAAATGTAAAACACAAAAAAAAACTTAGTGGATCTTCACTTCTACCCTGAATGAAAAAAAGAAGAAAAAAAAAAGAAAAAAAGAAAAAAGAAAAATTGAGCAATGCCGATTATGTAAAAGATGTACATGTAATACATGGGGTTGAAACTAACGATTATTTTCACTGTCAATTAATCTGGCCATTCTTTTTTTTTTAAATAATTGATAGGTTGTTTGGTCTCTAAAAAAAAAAAAAAAAAAAAAAAAGATCAGTGTTTCCTAAAGCCCAAGATGATGTACTGAAATGTCTTGTTCTGTACACAACTCGGAAGATATTCAGTTTACTGTGACAGGAGTAAAAAAAAAATAACTAAAGAAAAATACTGACATTTAATAAGCTGTAATCAGATCATTTTTACTTTTATAATTTATACTCTCATAAAAAATGACTTTAACCGATAATATGATTATAAAAAATTGTCGCAGATTACTTTAATAGTTCTAATCGATAAGAAATGTCTGTAAAGATCATTAACTGTATATTGTCATATGTTGCAGAGAGGTTGTCCTGCTACAAGTCTTTACTTAGTTTGATTCCTCCATAATCGTGGTTCCATAAGGTTTTGCGTTGACTGGGTAAGTTATTGCTTTGACTGAAAACTAAAGAGATGAAATATTAAAGCAATGTAGCAGGAGGATTAACAATATGTGCCACGTTTTGCTGATGATGGCTTTTACCAATAGTTTTAACGAAGACTTGGTGCTCGGCTCAAGGAACAGCTAAGAGTACTTTCTATCTCTTTTTGTTGTCGTTCCCTCCCTCCCTCTCTCTCTCCGCAGAGTCCAATTACATGATGAATCATCCAATGGCAGAAGTAAAGCCCCAGTTTTAAAAAAGAGGTTCTCTTCTCATCTGAATGCAAAATCTCTTACATTATTTAAGTACAAGGGCTGCAAGATATGAGAAAACTATGCAAAAACGTTGTTGATATCAGTTGATATTGCGATGACTATAAAATAAAATATATATTGTGCAGCCCTACTGAGTACATCAAACATTTCATGTACATGCTGTACAAATGTGTGTGGCTGTGTGTTGGTGTGCATGTGTGTGCGGGGAGGGGGGGGCTGGGGAGGTTGCATGCGCTCTGGCTGCTCTGGCTTATCTCCAGCTACAGATTGATGGGACATTAAAATGAAGGACGAGTTACGCTCCTGTGTTTGTGTATCACAGGGGCAACAACACAGAGGTGGACAAGGTGCCGCAATCAGCAAGGTCACACACACACACACACACACACTAGAGGTCGACCGATTAATCGGACAATGTTTGGCTTTTTTTTTTCATAATCAGCATTGACCGATTTTTTGTGTTTTACAGTGTTTTACATTTTCTTCAGACAATAAATGCTGCTGGCTGCTACTGTATGCAGTATTACTATTGTTAAAATTGTTGGAAAATTTGTGTTCTCAGAGAATTGACAAATCTATGTGTACATATATATATTTTCAATGAAAAGTTTTTTTATGACCTGTTAAGTTATTTAATATATTAATTAGTGCTGTCAAATGATAAAATATTTAATCGCACCTTTTGATCTATTCTAAATGTCCCTTGATTTCTTTTGGTCGCATTATTTACATTTAATGTTCTTATCCACATGGATAAGTGGACTGAGAGGCTTGCATTGTGCAAATGTTTTTTTTATTGAAAACAACGTTGGAAAATAGGCTACTGTAGTGTTCAATTTCACACGTAACATTCGCAAAATCCATTTGTCCATCAAAATATGGGTGAAAAAAAACACTGATGGCAGGAGGGCGGAGATTTGGCATCAGCTTTGTGCTGGGCCATCAAGTGGGATTTCAGACTGGACGTTCTGCGATGACAGCTAAGTTCACAACAACAAAACACACAGATCACTTTGGTCTTGTCAATGGAACTATTTGGCAACTTTAAAAAAGTAAACTTTCCATTAAGAATCTAATTGCCATCCATTTTGGCGTATTGTGCTCGCCATCCACTCAAAACAAAACAACATTACTCTTTGGCCGGCTCACAAGCCCAAACGGCGTGTGTGCGGCGTGCTTGTTGTTTTGTCTCTGGTCTACATAGATCCGGTGTGGTGGTGTAGTTTTTCTAACGTTAGTAATAATTGCAACAGCATGTGAAAAAAACTACAAAGTTTGCTAGGCCGAAAAAGAACGTTAATCTTGCGATACACAAATTGGCACCGTTAAAATGGGTCTCCGTTAACGCCGTTAATAACACGTTTAACTGACCGAGCTCTAGTTTTAAACATTATGCATACAACATATCAGGGCTGCCAACTTTCCCCCAAACCTTGAAGTGAGATTTGGAGGGGCCAACCCATATATTTGCAATGTACAAAGCAATTTCTTTGGGTCTTTATTCTTCAGGTTTTAAATTGGGATTTGTTATATGTGCAGGGATGGGGCTCTCCCTAGGGGGGTCTGGGAGTGTGCCCCTCCAGGGAAAATATTTGAAAAATAAACCATTAAATGGCACTTTCTGGAGAGTTTTTTTGCAAAATAATTGAGAAATCAAGTCTTACATGATATGTGCAAAACTGTAGGGTTAAGAACCTTTGTGTTGTTGTAGTATCAACAGGTATTAAGGCATTTAGCATTTACATTATTAACTTCTTATGATATAAGAACTGACCCAGACAATGTGCCAAACATAATGAGCCACATGAAGAGACAGAGAACCATTGAGTTACATAGATTCTTATCCTTTAACCTCTGTGCCAAGGCTCAGTAACGTTTGGCCCTCATCCTCTGTGCCCCACTTACTGTATTTACTTTTTGGGAAAATAAAGACTATTGTTCATTTTATAAAACATCAAATTATGTACAGTTTCATTTAGAGATGCACAGAGGTTAGAGAAGCACAATAGTGGCCCAACGTTGCAGTATAGTATATATAGTATAGTATATATAGTTTTGTATATATAGTATAGTATAGCTCAGATGTGTTTCATCAGATTTCTGCTCATGTTTACAACTTTGTGCACATTCAAAATATAACTCCTCCCATCTCTGTTGTCCATGATTTGGAGAGTTGTAATATAGTCTGCTGTGCATGTCATTGCTCCGCTGATATGGTGGATCTCATTCAGACCGTCTGACAGACACAGAGGCCCATTTGGGTCGCTGGTCTCTGACAAAGTTTAGAGGAGTCTGTACGCTGCTCATTATCGGAGGTCTACGCACAGATGCAACGCGTCACTGCCCCCAGCAGAGTGAGTCCACTAACATGAAGTGAAGTTGCTACATTAGCCGCGCTGCTCACCTCCATTTTCACAGAGAGAGTGGTCACGAAGCGACGGACGGATCTGTGATACTCAGAGCTCATACCTGAAGCCGGGGAGCGCTCTTGAACCCCCACACAGTCTCTGAAAGCACAACTAGTCGATCACGAGTGGCTCAACAGGTAGATCTGTGGATAAACTCATCTTTCAGAAATTTGACCGACCGGGTTGACACTTCAGCGTGAGAAATCGGGGGGGTGGCGTGTGAAACCAGTCAAATGCGTGTGTCTCACGGCCAATGCGTGAGAGTTGGCAGCCCTGCATATGTTTTTACATTATACATTTTTAATTTAAGTAGATTGGTGAAGGGTTCAATACATGTTTTTGGTGAGAAATTTTGTGTATCTTAAGCAATTATTAGTGTTACATTTTATCTTTCAAATAGAGGTTTAAAAACAAGCACATATCGGCCAAAATAAATCGGCAGCATTTATCGGCCATCGGCTGACTCTGGTTTCTAAAGATCGACATCAGCCTCTAACTAACACACGTACGCGCAGATACTGGCTGAGGCGCAAGTGCCACCTACTGTCATTTGTTTTGCTTAGGTTGAACATAATTTGAATAGTAAAAAAATCAATCTTATTGGAGTGCTGAAATTACTACTCAAAAGGGATTTTCTTATAAATATGTTGACTAACGTTAGCTATTCTCTCTCCTCTAGCCTTGGCCTACCCGCATGCGGAAACCAATTGTTATTGTCATGTTACTTGTGATGAACAATAAGTAAGAGAGAGTAAGAAACACAAGGCATTGTGAGGTCTTAAGATCACAGAGCTATAACATTTGCAAGGGGTGGAGTGAATCAAAAGCAAGACGGGTTTTAACGTGACTTTAAAATCAACATCCACCGAGCCAAAATGCTTATGTTACTAGTTAGCTCGTTCTTGTTTCCTAATTGCGTTGCGAGTAATAGGAGATTAGCTGGGAGCTTAATGTTAGCTGCCATAAGCTAACTGCAATAAAGAGCTAGCTTTGACGTCATATATATTACCTTCTAACAGCTGTATTTTCAGTAATGTGACGATCTGTAAATCAATAAAATAATAGAAACAGCACCGTTTGCCTTGGTTATTAATGCCGTTAGCATCGTGGCTAACACTTATGTTGCTTGGTTTATGACAAATGGTTTCAACTGTGCTTTCTAACATGATGTCATTGTGCTAACTGAGCACCGTTAGCCTTTACAACAGAACCGCTTCAATACACTTGTTAGATAATGTTTCATTACAGAGTTCTCTGTTGATTTGTGAAATGTCGCTGTCTGCTCAAGGTGGAAAATTAATGTAAATAAAGGCAAGTCCGAGAAATACAACGCGCCATGACGTAGATCCCCTTTAAGGGCAGGCAAATGTTGGAAGTCCTACTAGTGGACAAAATGTGTCACAACAACCATATGCTTACAATGGAATTGACAATGCATACGCCTGAGTAGTGTAGTATATATTAATAACAGACTGCATTTATGCATTAAATATTCCAATAATATTGAAAAATAAAGATAAATGAAATCTGAATGGTATTATAGAGGAAGATTGACAGATCCAACACACACTTGGGAATTCACACTGTTTCTGACTTGTTTATTTTTTACACATGCCAAATTCTTATACAAAGAACACATGTACGTGCCCGATGTCTGGAGTCAATATCTACACATGGCTTGGTACAGTATAGAGCTCTGTGTGCACTGTTCCCCCTTTACCATCTGTGTGTGTGTGTGTGTGTATGTGTGTGTGTGTGTGTGTAAGTCAGTGTTAACAAGGGAGCAACTGCAAATGTAAAGTGCATGCCTGTTTGTGCAATTTGCCACATTTTATTTCCAAACAATTCTGTAGCGTTTGCATGTGAATACGCAGATTGCGTACTGTACATGGGCATTATGTGAATGCCTGGAATGATACGTATGCACTCACATAAGGAATTATCTCTATAGGGTCGAAACACTCACCTCTACTGTCAGTCTATAGACGCAGGCAAGTTACATTATTCAGTGTTATTCATGTACTGACATGCCAACAGCACTTTAAGTACAGTAAATGCAGCAAAGCATGTTTAAGTGCTCTGTGTGCATGTAAGCGGGAGAGGAGGACAAGTGGAAGAAAGAAGGGGAGGAATGGTAGAGAAGTGATGACAAAGACGAGAGATACTTTTTTCTAGATAAAGAATTTCATCATAATTTCATCAAATCTGCAAATAAATGTTGAAACGGTCGGTGCTTAAATCGTCTCTGTCACTTGTAGAAAGTCCGTTTGTAAACCCATGGTTATCTAAAATGCCAGAACATCCATTTTGATTTTAAATAGAAAAATGTCTAACCATGAAGATTGGGTTTCATTTGGTTTTGAAATGATTTTGTCACAGACATGGCTTGCCACTCCAAAATACAACAGAGGTGAATGGAAAATAATTTGTGTTGCATAATTGATTCATGAATTTGATTTAATCAATAACATGTTTTCTTACCAGACGATCTGTTATTCGGAATAATCCACAGACCTCACTGGGAAAGGTGTTCATGGAAAAACCTTTTACACAACCTTTGGAAGAAAATAGTCCCTGTGAAAACCTAGATGGGAACATATGTTTCTTTGAAATTTAGGTGAACAGTCTTTTAAACTATTACTGATTGTTTTTAAGTAATTTTAAGAGTGAAAAAAACATCCACTTTTACAGCTGCCAGAAGCTACTGACCTTTAATAACAAAGAATTTATATTCTACTGGAGACTTCTTCACTTTATCTTCTCTATCCACTTTATGTTAGAAGTGAAATAATATTCAGTCAATGAAAATTCAGAGTTTGGCCTTGGCTGTGCTGATCTCTCGGTCCACACAGCACCAGTCAGTAAATTCTTCACCACCCTTGGGTGCCACAGTCTCTGTGGTCAAAGTTAATTGAAATGTAATCAGATACAGACACAAGCAGGAAAGCATGCACACAGAGGGCTTTCCCCATAAAGGCCAGTTTATTCTCGCAATCACATGACTGCAGGTTTGAAGGTTTGGAGGTAACGAGAGAGAGAGAGAGAGATAGAGATAGAGATAGAGATAGAGATAGAGATAGAGAAACACATGAAATGAGTTAATATGCTTTCTTTCAATAGACAGTGTCACTTCAGTCAGGTACACAATGGTTAGGCTGAGAGACAAGTCAGAGTCTTCACACAGGACGTTTGTGTGTGTGTGTGTGTGTGTGTGTGTTCTTGTTTAACTACATTTGTGGGGTCCAAAAAGTCTAGTACACTCGTTGGGGTCCGGACAGCTTTGCGGGGCCAAGGTGCTGGACCCCCAAACTTTAAAGGGCTGTTTGTGGGTTAAGACTTGGTTTTTGTATTAGGGTTAGAATTAGGTTATGGTTAGGGTGAGGGTAAGGGTTAAGGTCTGGCATTTGGTTGTGATGGTTAAGGTTAGAGTAAGGGGCTAGGGAATACATTATGTCAATGATGGGTCCCTATAAAGAAATTGAGACGCACTGTGTGTGTGTGTGTGTGTGTGTGTGTGTGTCCTGTAACCCCAAAACCGCCATGTCCATGTGACATAACACATGTCAGCTCTTCACACAAACAATGCAACAAATTGATTGCATTAAAAAAAGCTAATGGTGGCTTTACTGTCCTCAGCATGGTAATATTGCAATTCAACTATAGGCATTGATTAAAGGGACAGTGTGCGGTTTCTGTGGGGGGTTTGTTGACATTGAGAAATGCAAGGTTGAGTTGATGGTAGGAGTTGTGGGTGGAGTGGGGGGTGGAGTGGGGGGGGACTGCAAGATGCTGACTCGACGCTTGCCGGTCATTTGTTACTTTGGCTTTCAAGACGGTGAATCTCAGCAGAGTGGAAATTGTCTGAGGCAAAAACAAGATGTCGAGTGCTGCTGTAGCTAAATGCCAGCATATTTGCATGCATGCAGACATGCTTCCCTGTGAGTGTGTGCCTCTCAGCCGGCGGTCATCTGAAGAGCAAAATGTTCAGAACTTAAACCCTTTGGCATCATTGCCCTGCTCTCATTGAACTTTGGTGCTCTCAATGCCGTGCCATGCCAAAAATGCGCCAGACTGAGCCAGAGTGGCTTGTCTCATTCCTACCAGGGCACTTCATAAGCCCAACATGTCCTCACCAGCACTCACACACAGTTCAGTCACTTATTCCGTGGAACACAAAGGAAGCAAACTTTTAGCCCACACTGAAATATGACAGGGAAGACACACACAGACAAATAATCAGGCACCGGAAATATTCTATTTTGTTTGATAATGATGATTGATGCCCGTTCGGAAAACACTCCGCATCAAAACAAATGGTGTACCGCTCCATAAATCAATTGGTTGGGAGGGGCGGCACTGAGAGCCCACATTGATCATCGCACAGGCCAAATGTTAGCATCTCAAAATCATTTATTTCGGGCACCATTTCATACACAACATCTGGCACACTGGCAGAGACAAAGGGCGGAACCTGTTACGAAACAACAGAGGCCGTCCGCTGCACACTTTAAAGCACGTGGCGATTTGTCCTTCCGGTGATGGATGGGGGACGGTTGGTTGTCTGTAGCTAATGAGCAAAAGATCTAAGAGTCTGCACTACTCAAAGAATTAAGGCAGTTCTGGGGAATGCAAGATGATTTCCATTGGGATATTGGATATTATTGTCCCCAAAAAACCTCCTCATGGGAGATCTGTGATCAAATCTCTGCCTGCTGTTTGTTATCAGTGGACGCTACAGAAAACTTGGCAGTGGAGGGTCAGAGATTGAGCAGAGTAGGGGGGGGGGGGACGACACACGACATCTTTATGTGTAGTCGGGTGGACCTCCACAATGACAATATTGTAAAAATGCTTTCATGGTCATCCTTTCGGAAACGATGTAATGAAGTCATTTTAAATGCCCATTGGCTTGTAGCAGGTTTATTTACTGTGTTTTACTGTACAGCTGTTCACATCTGCCTCCGCATTGCGCTGTTTCAAAAAGGGTAGGAGCATCTTCTAACTCTCGGAACAGATTTCCGGTTGGCCCTCACTCCTTGTATCTACTTTTTCAAACATGTCAAATTTAATTTGTGTTTCTTGAGAATGTATTCATTGAGTTTGTGTATAGGGTTCTTCTTCTACGTTACTGTTGTTTTGCTTTCATCTTTTTATTTTGAATGTTTGACATAAAATAAAAACAAACAAAACCTATGTGGTAAAGTCACTGCATTATTCCTCAGCAATGGGTATGTGAGTGGTACTACAGTATACACGTTAATGGGCAGTTTGTATATGAATGGATAGAGGAAACAGCATGAATGAGGCATTGGAAGCCTGGATTCTGTTTAAAAAAGTATTCAATAGTAAACAATGTCAGCTTTAATTAATGTAATATATGTATTTTACTCATTTGTCGTTAGGATGAATATGTCTGAAATGTTCACCAGGGGTCGCATCAAGCTTTGAGAGATCTTAAAAGTCCCATGACGTGGTCCTCTTTGGATGCTTTTATATAGACCTTAGTGCTCCCCTAATATACATATCTGAAGTCTCTTTCTCAAAATTCAGCCTTGGTGCAGAATTACAGCCACTAGAGTCAGTCCCACAATGAGCTTTCCTTAGTATGTGCCATTTTGGAGTCTGTAGCTTTTGAAAATGAGAGGGGGGTGGGGCGTAAAGTGGAGGCTGGGGGAATTCATATTAATGTTAAAAAACCTAATAAAGTAAAATGTTCATGCCATGGGTCCATTGAGAGGATGCGCAAGCTAGTGTGTGAAATTTCAGCCTATTTCCTAAAAATAAGTCACTGTCTTATTAATCGCTGAATAAGGTCTTAGCAAAAGAAAAACAAAACAAAGATGTAGACAGTATGGTTTGTCTGTTCTGCTGTGGATTTTCATTTCTGTTCAGGCAAAGTCTCAAGACATCAGTAGCCACAACAGGTGGAATACCACCTTAGTCAAAGAAGCTCAGTAGAGTTTATAACAGATCTTTGGAAAGCTGAAGTCGTGAGGAAAAGCAGACTGAAACTGCTCACACTGCAAAATGGCTGACCAAAATTTAGAAAAATTCTAGAATTCCATCCGATCGTTCGACAACCAATTCCAAAATTATTATAAAATCAGGATTATTTAGTTCCGTTTCCATCCAGCTTTAGCTGCAGCCGTCAGTGGTGGTATGATTATTAAGAAAAATATAAATACCAATTTTATCATAATTTGTTAGATAATGTAATTTTCTCCTTAACCAAACCTACACCCTTGATAACTCCACAGCAACATGAAGCTGCATACACCAAGATGAAGGAGAACAAATGCAAACAAACTGCAAATCTGAACAATTAGAGTTCCTCGTATTCAACGTGCATCACACTCACCGATCCTGATCCATCAACAATAGAACCAGGGTTGTGTAACACGGCAGCACAATCCCTACAGTATTTGGACCATTGAAGCCTCCACTGACTAACTGCCTGGCCCAAAGACAACATGATTAGACACAATGGGGGAAACACGGCGAGCGAAGAGAGACAGGCACGCACCGAGGGAGAGACAGTTATAAGAAAGCCAGATGTCCTTGAGAAGATAAGTGAGTGGTGCGTGAAGAGAGGGAGAGAGATAGAGAGCAAGAGAGAGAGAGAAAAATATAGTCGTCTCTGGTGTCTCCAGTGTCCAGTGTTTTAGGCAGTAAATCGCCCCCAGTTCAATGTGTGCTCTCCAAACGCTGCCGCACATTATTGATAAATCAGTGTGTGTTAATGAGAGGAGCTCATGTGGCCTGATGAATCACGGCACAAAAATGAGACAGACCCACAAAAACACACACACACACACACACACAGACACACAGGCTGAGGTGCGAGTGCTGACTACTGTCATTTGTTTGTTTTCAACACAAACACACTTGGTCACACACACAGTCACACAAACCATTTTGCAGCGGCTGGATGAACACTTGCCTCGTGCTGCGGTAACAACTCAGAGTGTTATTCTATCCCGTTAACAGAACAGAGGAGAGCTTCTTCAGCCACTGCGGCCGGCAGTCAGATGACAAACACAAACTATTCTGGCTTCCCTTTGATATCCAATAGGCGGCTTTACGGCCTCATTAGATCATATCACCCACACCCACCCACACACACACACACAAATTATTTCTCTTCCACACTCACTACTTACATTATCATGAACTCTCATCATTTGCTTTTGTTGATGTATTAGTTTGTTAGCCTGACTGTGCCTAGGTGTGGTTTTTATGTTTGTATTCGTGCTAGTGTGTGTAATTATAGATATAAGTACTTGTGTGTGTGTGCGCACTTCAGAAGTGTGTGTCCACGAAGGCTAGCTTGCTTGTGAGTGTTTGTGCAGGGCAAGCTGACCTTGTTATAAGCTGAGTGGGCTGTAGCGCTGGGGCATCATTAGTATGGGTATGGTGAGGGTTAGAGGGTGAGTGTGCCTGTGTGTAGAGGGGACAGAGTGGGGAGAGAGGGTGGGTGACATTGTAAGAAAGGAAGTAAGGCGATGGAAGGTATGTGGGTCAAGCCGGCAAACATACAACAAACGTCACTCCACCGCATCCACTTCGCTTAGAGGCAGGTAGCAAATGTTTGAGGACACACTTACTAATTACTAAAAACTGATGCAGATCCCATCAGTCAGTCTGACATGTCTGACATGTCTTCTGCACTTTCTGCTTTCTGTTTTGCTGGAAACAGGTTTTTATAACTGTAATTTATTTATTTGAACAGGGACAGTGAATAAAAAACATTAACAGATGTTTTGTGCCAGGTTGTAGCAAATAGTTCATTTCCACCCATAGTCCCTGGGCAGGTAGATGGCACATTAAAATACAGACTAAGTATTTACAGTTCAACATATTCAATAGAGTCATAAATCAAGTCATTATTGTCCCCCTATCCCACCCAAGAGGGTGGCAGACACTGCCGGTGTATGAACAGAAAATATTTAGGTGAATCGTTGTTAAATATAAATGAATAAAAGATATCGATTCTAGCGAAAAGACTCAGTTTTCAAAATCACCTACTGATCTTGCACATGACAAACAAAACCTGAGCTATCCAGTCACAATGCAACGACGCATAGGAAGACAGTGTTGAGATGCATGATAACACACACACACACACACACACACACACACACACACACACACACACACACACACACACACACACACACACACACACACACACACTAGGTGAAATATATGGGGAATTCTGTAGAGCAGAGATCTTCAACAGGGGGTCCTGGACCCCTAGAGGTCCTCAGAGTCAATACGTTATTGTAGGCCCAGTTAACTTTATGCAATATTTGTAGAAGGGGGTGCCCGCTCCGTCTCACTTTGATGTCAAAAGGTCCTTGACTTAATTATTGTCACTATAGTTAAGATCAGATGAATCTACGTTTATGGATAATCACTGACTGGTACACGTTAGTGATTAGTCAGGATACTGGTTTGAAACCATTTTATTATTTTTAATGGCACCAATAAATAATTCCACCTGTCGTCTTCCCGGGTCAAAAGTGACAAGCTTTGCTCGTTTATAAAGCATAGACAATTAGACTTTATCACTCAATTCTGAGTTAACACTTTTATCAAACTCAGCACAACTAGTTTTACACTTATTTTATTCATTCATGGCCAACAGACCTCATTTACATGAAAAATTCCAGAAAAATGAGGAGAGATCATTAGTTGTTTTGGATTAATGGATGGTGTGTGACTTAATTTATTAGCCAGGATATCCCCAGGTCTAAATTAGCTGATGCAATTGTATTCACAAACAACGGAGATCTGACAAAAAGGACAAAACTAATTTACGGAAAATTGTCTTGTATCCATTTAGAAAAAAAAGACACATCCAAAGGTTGTGTTGTTATAACAACAAGTTTCCAAAGCTGTAGTTAGTGTTGTGTGTGTGTGTGTGTGTTTGTGTGTGTACGTCTGCATGAAAAGTACAGTAGTGTGACCCATTTCCCCATGCACCAGGTAGGTGTGTGTGTGTGTGTGTGTGTGTGTGTGTGTGTGTGTGTGTGTTCATCTGCTGAAAAGAACAGTAGTGTGATAAATTTCACAAACACACACACACACACACGTGTGCATGTTTGTGTGTATTTCCATGTGTTGGAAATCACAAACATGTAATCCATTACATGAGGTAGTTCTCATGCTGTATATGAACGTGTGTATCTGTGTGTGTGTGTGTGTGTGTGTGTGTTCACCTGCTGTGCAAAAGCCCAATAGTGCCCCATTGCACCACCGTGTCAAAATTGACCCGGGAAGACCACAAATGCTATGAATTAAATAAAACACCCAAATTCAATAAAAGTAGTGCAAGTGAATGCAAGCTGTAAGCAGGCTGCTCTCAAGTGCTGCCAGGAGGAGAAAGAGGAAGAGGAGGAAGAGGAGGCGGCTACGGCTCAGGAATATTCTAGGCGTTTATTCCTGACCAGGGGTCAACCATGTCCTTGGGCTAAAGCTAAGCAAAGGAGGTAGGAAACTCGCACATGATGAGAATACACACTCATGACCATACACCAGCTAGACACACAAACAAACAAACACACACACACACACCCACACACACAAACACAGGGGTCAGTAGTGTCCTCCCTATGCTGTCCACACACATACACACACGTAGAGAATGATGAAGACACACTGCCACACAGGGTATTTAACCCCTGTAAATCACACCTTGAAATGATGAAAACTGGTAATGCGTCTCTAACCACATTCCCCATGCCTCGTCCCAATGATTACCATAATAAATCCATCAGAGTGGGAGCAGCACAGAAGCCATTGGGGTGGAAATGGCTTCAAACAATAGGCATGGCGCACGCGTGGCCTTTTTCCCAAAGAGCTGGCACTGCCATGACCTGTCCAGCATACTTTACTACCGTAATTACAATATAGAGAGCAGTCGCCTCGATGGCAGATGCTGCTTCCCAAGTTAGAGGTACCCCACGTAATTACCATGATGAACTTGGCACACTGAGGTAATAAATATCGCAGGACACACAAGCACGCCCGCACAAAGCGGAAAAGCGCACACACATTCTGTGCATGGAAGTAGATGTGGGGAAATTACCACACACCGGTTTGTGGCACTCTCTTTGTGCGAACCTGTCATTGACATAATGCATTCCCTAGCCCCTTACCATCACAACTACATGACACACACACACACACACACACACACACGCACACACACACACACACACACATATGAAAAGAGTGATCCAAGAACTGGATTAACAGGAAAGCAAATAGGCTGATAGGATTTCACCCTATTAAGCTTGTAATAAACTAATACTACTAACAAAAAAAAAAAATATTGGCACCAAATTGGTCTGACCTACAAAACATTTTGTCTGTGCACAGATGCCCAGCTCCACTGGTGTGTGTGTGTGTGTGTTTTAATGTTCAGTCCTGCCTCTCCTTAAGTAAATTTAGAAATGCATATTCATAAGGTTTCACCACAACCACAGAACCCCCATATTATTGTAAGGCCTCGACATTTTGGCATCTTTAAGACACAGTTTCAACACCAAGAATAAGTATTCCTTAATTTATTTTTGGCTTGTAATGTCAGAGCCATCACTATAAGTAGCATACAGACAGACGAATCGCACACGTAAAGTGTCACTGTCTCCTTTAGCTTCAAATGAATCATTTTGCAATTACATTTAACATGCGAACACACAAGACAAATTAGGCCACTCTGTGTTTTACTTGACTTCAGGGAAGCACAGGGAAAGTAACGGCCCCCAGAATTGCAAATGAGGTGCCTCTTGACATTTTTATATCACAGTAAATCACCGTATGTATGAGCCAAGTTCGTTGTGTGCTGGCAGATTACCAGCGTGTGGATGTGTTGACATGCGCCTCAACAGAGTCGTCACAACAGTCACAACACAAGGCTAGGTTATGCCTCTGGTCAGGGGTACAAATCTGTGTGCATTAAGCTGGATTTGGCTCTGTCCATCTCCTGTACGAGCATAAATACAGGACATTTGTCCAAGAAGATGGTCTGGGATGTTTTCCCAGATTCAGATTGAGTCCTGCACTACAAATTACAGGCTGGGGATGTTCTGTATTAAGGCTTTACAGTTGAAGATTATTCTGTAGTCTGGCAAGTCAACCATCAAAATCCAGTTATCCAGCACAGGCAGGAAATGCAAAGAAGAAGAGAAGATGAATAGGGTGTAGGACAGAGGAAAAGAAACAGGAGAGTTTGAGAAGGAAGGCCTGCGGGAACTCACCTGGTCTTTTTTCCATTTTTCTCCCTCGACTGCCACATAGTCGAACCTTCGATATTAATATGAGGATTTGCTTCTGGCAGAGCGACTTGTTGCTCTTTGGGCAGGGCTTGCGCTTGCTGGCGATCTGCCGGTTTGCCTGGGGGTCCTTGACCTCCCTGCGCTGGCGAATGAGGGAGCTGGCGAGAGCGGCCATCTTCCCAGCGCTGACCCTGCCGCCACCTCACCAGCCACTGGCGGCTTGGTGGCGCCCAGGTGTCGGGGGGTACCGTGGGCCACCCCCCTGCCCGCTCACCCAGGGCGACGGAGCACCGCTGAGGGAGGGGTGCAGAGCTGAGGAGGGGGAGGTGGGGACTTCTGAGGATAGAGCAAAGCAGCGGGGAGAAAGGCAGGAAACGAGGAGGAGCTGGAGGAAATGAAGGTGGATCCGTTAAGGGCCCACCCAAAACTGAAAATTGGCTCTTGTTGAGGCTTTGAGCGATGGCCGTTGGCCTTTAAATGTCCTTCTAGTTGTCCCGTTTCCTGGTTGCGAGGTTGGTTCAGTGTGAAGTCTTAATACGTCACTGTTCTTCTGTTGGGACAAGTTATGTTGTTATCCACCTAAAAACCAGTGCACTGTGGCCCAGCAACGTGCCCTGGTGCCTCTGTCCCAATCCAAGCGTGCCTGCGCCCCCCTCCTAGAGCTCCAGCGAAGTTCGACTCAACCCTGCCTTAAAGGGTTCCTCCACGGAACTGTTCGCTGCATGATGAAACCAGACCCAAGAAGAAGAAAGAAAAAAAAAAGAAAAAAAAAAGAAACCACGTTTAGTCCTCTTAACCCGCCCAATCCTGCAGATCAGACCCCTGGACCTATTCAGTGGGACGAAAAAAATGCCCGAATGTCAACTCTCCAAAACAGGAGTGACACTGCTGCTTTTGTTTCTGTCCATCACCTTTAAAATGTCTCCATCCGAAACAATGTCAGAGCAAGAGAAGTAGAAGAAGAAGAACAAGAACAAGAAGTAGAGACCTGTCCGACCTGAGGCATCAGCTCTGCACGTTGGGACGAGGATGAAAGGGGTGCGGATGGTCGGGGGGCGGCTTGTTTCCTCACTGTCTTTCAAGCTCTCATGGCATCACCCTTTGCGTTCACCCGCACCCTGAAAGAAGAAGGGGGAGAAAGGGGAAAAAGACAGGGTGCTTGATAAATCCAGCATTTCCCAGAGATAGAGGTGACATTCATGAACGAGACAGCGCGGGGATGGAAAGACAGGCAGGGACACAGAAAGAACAAGGGGAGAGGGAGAAAGGGAGGGAGTGCAGTGAGTCTATCTATCCCCCCGTCGGATCGGGCTCTCCAACTCTGTCGGCAGCGCGCTACCCCACAGCAGAGCGCAGCGTTGTGTCCTTCAGCTACGCACGCCGCTTCACAGCTGGGAGAAGGAGGGGGTGAATGAATGGAGCGAGACCAGGGGAGAGAGGGAAGGAGGGAGGAGATGAGGTGAAGGGGAATGGGGGGGGTTTGCCAGGTAGCCGTGCCTTACGGTAGATGCTGTATTACCGCTGCTCATGCGAGTCTCCACCGGTGGT
>NC_048425.1:11020275-11047401 GCF_013103735.1 Etheostoma cragini
TCTCTCCCCCCACCCCTTTGCTCTTCTTTCTCCCTCCCTCTTCTCCTCCCCCTCTGTCACTCTGATCCCTCCTTCACTGTCTGCGATTCAAAGTCGCTTCTACCCCCCGTCTCTACTATTCTCTTCATCCTTTCTCTGGTACCGGACCAGGTCAGGCTGGGTCAGAGCTGGGGTGGTTGTCCCCCCCCCCCTGCCTTACTTTGATGTGATGTTGGCTTAAAGAGACAAACTAAGCGAGGTTGGCAGAGCTGCGAATTTCTGCCATGACAAGGACTTATAGATGCCGTGACACTGTCGGAGTAGGTCCGTGCGTCACTACCGTCACATCCTCCACACGTCTTTAAAAAAACGCGTCAGTCAGTCACACAAACGCACCATCAAATACAGACTGACACAATCAAGCACAATGGAGCAAGGAGCTAGGAGTCTGGTCAGGCAGATCAGGCAGGTTGTGAACATGCCAACAGTCTGCTGAGCTTATCTGAACCACTTTAGTTGGGGGTAAAACCAGAAGAGTTAACCAAAATCTTCCCAACTGCAAGACTGCAGCAGACAGGGTAGGTCAAAGTTGAACCAAGTCAGTCTATGATGGATGTCTACAAGTAGAGCCAGACATTTTCGGCCAATATCAGGCATTTCCCGATATATCGGTATTGGCCTTTTTTAATGGCCGATTTATATATATACATTTGTTTTATAAAAAAATTTCCTTCATCAGAATCATTTCTAATGAAAAATAAATGATTCTGATAAATGAATATTTAAAAAATAAAAACGGACTGTCGCGGACTGTTGGTGTTGCATAGGTTGTCCACCAGAGGGCGCTCTACAAAGGTTCCTGTTGGCAACACTAAATCTTTTTTTTTGTTAATGTGTTTCTGGTCAAAGGACTTTAAGTTTCATACCTTTTGTATTTTTATACATTTTAATAATCCGACCTTTACTTTATTTGATGATTTTCTGTGACGTGACAATAAAACGTGCTATTAACATGTTATTTTAGTAAGAACTCATAAATATATATTCTTCTTCTTCTTCTTCTATAAATAACTACAAATAACTAATGTTTGAAATCTGTTTGTTTCAGGATTTTTTTTTTGTTTCAGGATATCGGAATTTTTAAATAATCAAATATTTGTATAGGCATCGGCCTTAAAAATCCTTTATTGGTCGGGTTCTAATTACAAGCAACAGTTTCAGTAATCCCTTTAGAAGTCACCTGATCCCCCTGCATTTAACTGGTGAGTACATTATTTTAATTCAATATAAAAATTTAAAATTTAAAACTGGCAGCATGGCACCATTTTCATCTGTGCCACAGTGAAAAGACATCACTGAATCACATCAAGCCAAAAGCACGTATCTTATATTGCGCATCTGGCTTCTATA
The DNA here is from genome assembly GCF_013103735.1 of Etheostoma cragini. Classification (NCBI taxonomy): domain Eukaryota; kingdom Metazoa; phylum Chordata; class Actinopteri; order Perciformes; family Percidae; genus Etheostoma; species Etheostoma cragini. Next base: position 11,021,665 of record NC_048425.1, read on the forward strand.
CATTTTTTAACATTAATGTGCGTTCCCCGGCCTGCATATGGCCCCCCAATGGCTAGAAATGGCAATAGGTGGAAACCGAGCCCTGGGTATCCTGGCCTGCCCCTATAAGGAGGTCATGAGGAGCAAGGTTACCTCCCCTTTCTCTGCTTTGCCTGCCCAGAGAATTTGGTCCACCCATGAGAGAGAGACATTATGGATTTCTAACGAGCAAAGAAGCACACCCCCTTCCTCAAGCTCAATAGCATTTAGATCTACAGACTCAGAAATGGCCCGTCCTAAGGAAAGCTCATAGTGAGACTATAATTCTGCACCAAGACTCTGAGTTTTGGTATAGAGACTTCAGATACACTTTTAGTGGTCCACTAAGGTCTATATAAAAGCATCAAAAATGCACCATGTCATAATATTTTCAAAACTTACAGAAGTAGTAGCGTTTGTGATTCAGTCCGCTCATAATATAAAATGACCTAATCATAGGTAACCTAATAACCTAATCAATGTCCTAATCAATGTCCTGCCAATTTTGATGATGAGGTATTTTGAACATGATGTAGAAAATATAAAAGCATACATAGATCATTTATTATGAACTATGTATCCGAACAGATCAACACATTACAGCACTGTAGTCTAAACATTCATTTCACCTCAATCAATCTCATTTGTGTAAGCTAAAAGCCTAATTATCAGATTTTCTCCCATTTTGTTTCCAGCAATTACAGTATGTTTGGTGTTGTGCTCATTGACGAAAGATTCCTTGCTGGAAAAACAACCAATCCAATTAGAGCTTGGCTGAAAGGATTAAGTACAGGGTTGTCATCTTCCTGTGCCAGCACCAAGAAAATATAATTTACAAAAAGGGACACAAAAATGACGCGGAAAAAGGTTAGCAATGACACAATGTTAGAAACATGAAATGAAAACAAGTCAATCCAATAATGAGGCTAGGTTGAACATCTGAAGCTCAATCACAATGTGCTATTATCCTCTCTTACACAGAAGGCTTGGAGGTATATTGTATCAGTAACACTAGACTGGTTAAGAGTAACTAAAAGCAGTTTCCGTGATATATTAACCTGCAAATAGCAAAAATATAGGATAATTTCCCTCCCATTTCTGATATAAGTTTTGAATTAAACTATGATGACAGCAGAGGAATAGTGCCTCAGCCCCCGGAGCAGTCAGCGTTTGCCTGAGAAGGCAAATGTGAAATGATAGTGGGATTCCGTGATTGTAGGCAGACCTGCTACTGGTCTCTCCCTCTCCGTTTCTGCTGGCGTAGCAGGAAACGAGAAGAGAAAAACCCTGCAGGATTTCCCACACCCGCACCCGCACACACACACTCAACTAACGTATTGCAGTTTCCTGAGCTGTTAAATAATGTAATTATCTCTCTCACTCTCCTTGTCCTTTCCTCTTACTGCAACATTGCTCTCTTTCCCCAACTCCCCACCCAAGGGCATCCCTCACCCTCTCCCTCTTTTCAAAACCAAGCCCCCTAGTCTGGAAGTTGCCCCACAATCTCCAGCGACAACACCGCCTCTTTAATCACACATTGGGCCAGCGCCGATGCAGACAGTCCAGTAGACTGTGGGAAAAAAAGCATGGCAGCTTACAAAAGGACACAGTTTCAACAAGCAAGTAAAGAATGGAAACTGGTATGAACTGTGGAGGCGGGGTTTGGTTTGGAGGGGGTGAAGAGAAACAGACCCTGGTCAATCGCAATGAAGACTTCACTCGGCAGTGGCGGGCCAAGATGTGGTGCAGAGAGTGCCAGAAAGGAAGAACAGAGCTGGCAAGGAGAGAGACAGAGACAGAAGGAGAGACAAAGAAACAAAGAGGGACAGAGTGGGCAAGAATGGGCTGGGTATGGTTACCGGTACTAATACCAATTCCTTTACAATACTTTTTTCCCAATACCAAATTTATAAAATCAAATTCAACAAAAAGAAATTACAACATTATGGCAGGAATCTTTGTTTGTTCTTCGGGTCTCTGCAAGCCAATAACAAACATTAGATCTTGGTAGAAGCATGCTGCATGCGTATTGGCTCATTGACATTTGCCCATTAGGTATTGAAATTTGGTAATGAATGACGAGGCATTTGCATGGTGCCTAAAATGTATCGAATTCGGTACCGAGTCCTACGGCAAGAGAAAGCGAGATGTGTACAGAGTCAGTTAGTGTGCAACATCTGAGTGTGCAAGCCTGCATGTGTGCATCTGTGTGTGTCCGTGCACATGTGTGCCTGCGCCAATGCCATCCACGGGTGGCTGGACGTCAATCTGTTTTCTGAGCGAGTCAGTTTCCATCGGCAAATGCCTCTGAGGGTGACAACATGATCAGGCCTGGCCAGGCACAGGGCAGCCAGCCACAGCATTGTTGTCCACCCGCCCTCCCCTTCCTCCCCTTCCTCCCCTTCCTCCCCTTCCTCTATCCTGTCACCCAGACTGGCCCAGTTCTGTCTGCGTGTCATCCTGAGCTCCATTCACAAGGTTCCTTAGTGGTAAAGTTAGGAGACCTTTAACACTGCACAAATTATAAATAAATAAAAATGCATGCAGCATTTACCAAAGAAAGATACTGCTTGACTATTCTGAGGTTTGTTGAGATTGTTAAAAATTATATAATAAAACATCAAACTTTCACTCCACATCAATGGAATCCAACAGATTCCCCTCAAGTTCATCTCTGGTAAACTTTGAGAGTCCAAAATGAAAATAGAATCTCATTAGCTGTGTTGCACTATCCAGTTGTATTTGGTCTCGCTTTGCCAGACCCTCTTCCACAGCATCGTGGAAGAGGGTGTGGACTAGCCTCCTCCCACACAGGATTCTAGGATGGGAGAAAAACATGCTCTGGTGTATTGGCATTTCATTAAACCCCCCCCCGGGCCCTGACTGGAGGAACTGAACATGGAACAGTGGATTTTTGCAAATTGCAATACACTAGGTGGTGCCATAGGAGCCGGATTTGTGTTTTAAATGACCTGCTTCATGTAGTTCTACTTGAACATAGGCTCAGTTTCAGCAAATATGCCGGAACGTTAGTATTATAACTAGGTACTATTACATTTGGAAAAGGATACTGCAGGGATACCAATTATTTCTATTTACATAGAAATATGTTGTCTGAAAATCCAGCAAAAAAGAGGACAAACTTGCAAACATTAATATCTTGAAAAGGTTCATGTGAATTTTAGAGTTTTTTGCACAAAAGTTTGATTTGCCAGTAAATCTTGAGTGACTGGAGCATCCTTGAATGCACCACCAGGGAGAAACAGTCATCGGGCGAGATATGTGACTCTTGGCCAGAATATCATAGGTCATAAAAATGCAGCGCAGTGACTATACAGACATTTCATACACACAACGTGTGTATCCGCCATCCGACCCGTGCTGGACCCGTTCATAACGATCAGCCGTCGCTCTGTGAGTAGCATCCATCGCCCCCCTCTCTCCCTAGCTCTTTTAATCAGTTACTGTTGAAAACAAGTGAAGGAACTTTCTCAGAGATGCATTTTTTTTTTATAAATATCCTGCGCTATTTATTTAAGATAGCTAATTTTCATTTACATGTGTTGCAGCTGTACGTCTATACAACTTCAACACAAAAATGAATTAGCATAATATGGATGTAAAAGCAGTAATAAACAGCTTATGTAACAATAAAATTTGTTTTGGTTAAAATCAACAAATAATCGTGAGAATAATCTTGATCAAAATATTGATCAAAATAATCGTGATTATAATTTTGGCCATAATCGTGCAGCCCTAACACACACACACACACACACCTCCCCACCCTTCGGTTTACTGATAGCTAACGTTTAACTCCGGCTAATTAAATAGGTTGTTAATTAATTAGCTACTAAGTGAATTTTAGCAGTCAGTCTTCCAAGAGAAAGCCCAATGAAATAAGATGTTAACCAGTCATTAAGGCGTTGACCGACAAGCAGGAAACGGAGTCTCAGTTCACCAGTCCGGGAGGCTCTGACACTTTCAGCACTCCGTGTCCGCTGACACCTGTAGGCTTGAAGCAGTGTTGATGTTTTGGGCCTTGTCGGACACATGCAGCCACTTTCCTGAACAGGGGCATAGCATAACATTCTGGGCCCTGAAGACAAGTATGTTCTTCAGTATCTTTTTGGGTGCTCCTCACATGAAGGCCCGGTACTCAGAAGACATTTTTTTTAAACTTTACACTAAAAGTTAAAAAAAACGCAGTGTCCGTCGTCAACTCACAAAAAAATGTAATTACTGTTATTGAGGTAAAATATGCTTGGGATTTTGGATTTTAGGTCATGTTGTGCAGCCCTAGTGTAAAGTATTTTAAATAAATTGAAAAAATAATGTGATGCCACAGTTCACCATTCATACGTCAATGCTTGGTTATCATCGTTGTTACAGATCTGTTCTTACTGGGGAGCAAAGTCAGTTGGAGGAGGGGTGGATGAGTGTGGATAGAAGGATAGATGAAGAGAGGAGGACAGAAGGAAGCGTGGGAGGTTGCAGCATCAAATAATATAGATTAGTATGGGACAGCCAATCTGAACAGATCTGAGGAGATGAGTACAGAGACAGGAGGAGTCAACTGAGTCACAGCAGGGATATAGACACACAGAGAGCAAGAGGCCCGAGGCGAACTCATAAAGAAAGACTGATGTTGGCGAAGAAAGCAAAGAGAGGTATTTGGTATGGCGCATGATGGAAATGCACAAAAATCAAGATGTGTGTAACATACATTCAAGCAATCAAACTATGCAGAGAACAACTGTACAGTGTAGGCAGAGCTATGAGACATATAGCTCAGGAATTGTCAGCAATTGAATGGAGGGAGCCAAGTGCGCCATAACATTATGGCTTTATATGTCAGCCTACGTCCTGCCAAGAATTGGTGTCACAGATAAATATACCCAATAAAAGATAGGAAAAAAAAAAAAAACACACAGTGCATCTATAATACCACAAATAGAGCCATGTCAAAGTTGATACAAGGTTGAAAAGTGCACGTTTGTCATTTGCGTGTTTTATGAACTGTGTTGAACTGAGTATGGTTTGTGTCAGTCAGTGTGTGTGTGTGTGTTTGTGTGTGTGTGTAGGTGTTGCACCATCTGTGTGTTACCCCCTGCTCACCTCTAAATCCCTCGATACAGCTGTGGATTAGACGCTCGTAAACTATGCCTCAGCTGCGCTGTTCTCCCTCAAATAATGTAATAATGCCCCATCCCTCTGTGTCAGTCAGTGCCTGTTAACCGCCACCGGTCCGAGACAAATGGGCCCCAAATTGGGATTGATATGGAGGGATTTTCTGTGGGGGAACTTTAATAAACACATAATGCAGGTTTGCGCAGCTTTAGGCTCCCTAGATATTGCAAATAAAACTGGTGACAGCAAGCGAGATGGGACCAGGCTGCTAATGTGTGGTTAGCATTTTTTCTGCTACTATTTCACAGAGTTTATTATGTTGAGAATTTCTCATGAATTTACCAGACATCATATTGCAAAAAAAAAAAAAAAAATCCTCAGCTTGGAGGTTGTGCGATCATATTGAAGGATTTATTATATTTAATAGCAGTGTTACCAGAACTGCTTTGATTCCCAATTAAGGTGGAAAATAAAAGATTTGTGTTTCATGTTTTGTTGATGTTAAAACAGATTTTAGAACATATGTTATATCGAAAATTTCAGTTTTTAAGTCACTGTCGAGTGAAGCCACATGCATGTTTTACCAGCATTTGGCAGTGCTAATTTCCAACCCTGCAATGGAGTATAATAACATGAATCATTAGTTGCAGCCAGTGGTGGCAGCAGACTACTAGTAGCTAACTGTGGGTGGGGGAGCTAAGGGCGAGTTGAATTAGAAATAGCATGTGCTAAACATTGCTGACAAACCTATTACAAAATATAACAACAAATAATGAAGATACAATAAGGGTATGGTTTTTTTTCTTCTGGCGTCCATTTGATCCAACCAGCGTCCTTTTGGACATTACACTGACATTGCTTCGATGCCGCACGGACCGCTACAGAAAATCATTCATACCACAAGCACTAACACGTTTTAACATGTCACCACTGGGTGCTAGATAAGACTTTTGGACACCACACTACTGCACTAATGCAACCTGCACAATTGGTTTATTTACATCTAGCATACATTTTAACATTTTAGCATATTATTTAAGCAGTTGCACATTTTTGTTTCCCCATCCTGTACATATTCAAATATTTGTTCTTTTTACTTTATTCATATTATTTTTTCATGTATATTGTATGTATGTATATTTTTCCTAGTATTTAATTGATATTTATATTCTGTGCTTTGTGACTGATTTTGCTGCTGTAACACCGGAATTTCCCATTTTTCTTGGGATCAATTAACATCTTGAAACATCCATCCATCCATCCATCCATCCATCCATCCATACCCTACTAAGACTGTACAGGCAGCACCAACTATGCAGACATGCGCAGTTACAGGAACCACTACAGTCAGATTGAAGCCCCTCCATATTTACAATTGTCATGAAACACAAAATTATGTTAGACACACTGCATAAATACTATCATCCCTTCCTTATGCTATAAAAGTGTTGTTTACATTATGTATGTATATATGAAAAGCAGACGTCAACCACCTTTGCTAGTCAACCATTCACATTGACAAACTGACAACAATGCACACTCGGCTCAACTGTAACTGCAAGAGCACCGGTTCAAACCGCCCTAACCGGAAGCTCTCATCACCAATGGTCCACATACAGTATAGGAAACCATGAACCATGACAGCGTAGTCAGAAAAAAGAAGTACGTACTCACCGGTCACAGAAAACACAGACATCTCCACATCTTTAGTCCTCAGGGAGCCCAGGTAGCTGCTTCTCGCCATTGCACCTGTTCCTCAGGTGCTTCTCGTCTTTCGCCGAAGCAAAGCACAAACAACTCCGTTTGCGTGTAGCTGTTGTGACACACAACGTCAAAGAGACACCCAAACATTATATTATGTCTATGCACCCAAAGCTTTAACATTCCGGAAAAGCATCCCGATACCGCCAAGTGCGTCACGCATGACGTTATTTGTCGTCTCGTTCTGCTTTTTGCTTAGACACAACACCGGCGGGATGGTGAAGTTCAGCAGACAGATTATCGTCACTTAAATTATTCCATAATGTTGTTACATTGGTCTGCATCAGTCAACTTCCTCTGTCGCTCTTTTTTGTAACCCCGAAATCGTTACATAACTTACCACACAGCGAAAGAACTGCTGATTATTTGTACGCTTGGCTAACGTGTAGTTTAGCTAGCCTCCAGCCAGCGGGGAAGTGGGCGTGTCTCTGACAACCGCACGCACGAGCTTTGAGCAGCCAATCAAAAGACGAGGTCTACTGGGGTCGATTTCGCATTCAATTACGACAATTATTTATTAGTTATTTTAACATGAGTTAGTTTTGTGAAATTCTTCACACTTTCATACACACGTTTCATTAAGAAGAAATGATTTCATTCTTCACTTTTATAAGGAGAGGAGTTACATAAGTACATAAGCACTGAGCGTAGATATCTATTAGCACTGTTTTCCAGCTATAAAATATAGTTGAGCCAAAGAGCGCAATAAACAAACGTTTTTGTTTTTTGCACAAGTAGGCTTTGAAGTAAACTTACTTGAAAAGTGACATCCTGTAGAGCAGGGGTCTTAAACGTTTTTTCTAAGCAAAGCACCCCTTAACTAAAAGAGGGACAATTGGCAGAGACCCCCTACTGCATATTGTATGAAATGAAGTTGCATAATAAACTGGGCCTTGCCTATCATCTGTGTGGATTTATACATGCTAATAATATGTAGAATTCATGTTAAGATTGTAATTTTTGAAAATGTACAATAATTTGGACGCCACCCTTCATTGGCTCCAAGGACCCTCTAGGGGTCCCGGACCATCTGTTGAAGATTCCTAATGGAAAGAACTCAACCTCTGTGTGATTAAAGGGTCTGACAAACCAAGCCGACGCCCGACCCTCGGCAGAAAAGGCAGTTGGACTGACTGCCTCCCCAAGGTGGTAAAAAAAGTGCCTCAGAAAACACCGAAGCAACTTGAATGTGCCTTCTGCGCATGCGCCACACGTAATACGTCTTCATAACAGCAGGCGGCGCTAATCTGTATTGTCGCCCCAAAAATTAAAACCAGCAGCTGATTGAACAAACGTGTCACGTGGGTCTGACTTCTCTGGAATCTCAAAGCGAGACCAAGGTGTTCGGAATACAACCTCATATTTGACAAAAATACTTCACCAAAACGTGTTTCTGAAAACATTAGCCTAAAAAAAATTAGGCCATGCAGCTTTTGAATCTTTCTTAATTTCAGATCGACAAAGGCCAGTTTTAAAAGATTTTTGTTAGATTTTGAGAGGAGTTAATCACGCTCATCCCGCTCGCAATTTCCAGGTTAGCACTCCACCAATCAGATTGGTCATTGAGTCTGACTGCCAGCCTTCCAATACAACATGTCAAATCGGCCCAAATGAAGGCCGACGGCTCCGGCGGCTGACGACGGCACGGAGCACACCCAAAAGATCTCGAGTCATAGGCCTAGCCAGACTGTCCGACTGCCGGCAATCGGGTTGGCGTGTCAGCGCCTTAACTCTGCCTATACAGCAGCTAATCACACACCCATTCAAGCCAGTAAGTCAGCGGTCCAAACACCAGGCAGCCATCCAACACGCAGCTATACAGAGAGAGTTAATGGTCTGCTGTCCAAAACCCTACCGTCCAGCCAGGTAGAACCAGATGCAGCGGGGTTTGTAGAGCTGAGCTGTATTCTTCCTCAGAAAAAGCTTTTCACCCACACAGTGCTACTTACACAATAACGCCACATTACTCCACCTTGCAGAGTAAAATCCACACAATGGGGGTGGAAAGGCCTCTAGGTTTGGGGTTTATTGCTTATTAAGAAAATGACAGAAAACAAGTTAACCATTTACCTTGTTGACTCACTTTTTAGTAAAAAATCATCACTCCCATCCAGTAGTCTCTCTAATTTGTGGCTGTGCAAGTCAAGACAGTGTATTCGGCACACAGTGTTTATCTGAGTCAGTGAGTGCAGCAAAGCATGCCTCCCCTCATTTCTGTCTGCAATGCAAGACAAGTAACAAGACAGGGTCCCGGAGAAATACATTACAGATTCTACGAACAAACTCACACTGTGTCATACACAGCTCAGGGCTGCAGACTGGAACCAAAATGGCAATTACTGTGAGTACAGGTGTCGTTAGCTTTCAATAAAAAAGTAAATGTGCAAGGTGTGCCATGTGATGTTTGCCATTAGTCTTCCCAACCATATCAAGTGGCAGTGAACTTGTTGCTTGTTTTGTTTCTTCGCTGTAAACATTAAATAATACAATCTGTTATGAATAATGTATTTGTTTAAAATGCAGTTTTTTATAAAGAAAGTGTGACATCTTCTATTTAATTAAAGCCTGGATTCAGGACCCTATTTCACCGCCTGATATTAATTGAGCCAATCCACACAACGGTTTCAATGATAAAACACTATTTGTACTTTCACATATCAGAGTCCATTTCTTTACCCTGGAGGAAACATTGCATGTTATTAAGAGTTTTTTTTCGCTCATAAATATTGCTTTGCCCTCTGTCACCATTCATTTTAGCAAAACCACACCATGGACTGTTTCTGGGACTTTATTCACTGAGAGGTGAAGGTGTAATGACACCTGGTCAAGGTTGTTTTTCCTGCCAGAGGCAGCTTCGAAAGCCAAACAGCTGTCAGGATTTTGAAAAAGAAGATGGGATGATAGGATGAAATACTGTTTGAGTATTTTTCCAAGTACCAAATGCCGACATTGGATGTTGACTAATGTGATTTTGCCATTCAGAAAGAAGAGAGAAATGAATGGTGAAGGACAAAAAAAGGACACAGAACAGTAAAAGACAATAGAGCCGTTCAATGATACAGGACCTTCATTACTAAAGGACAACACGCTAAATAAAACAGGAAAAGGACTCAACATGAGTTGACCTTCTCACAAATAAATTCCAATCAAATATTTTTCTTTTCGAATTAAGATTTTTGCACACAAAACACATGTAGTTTATAAAATAAGATGTTAAAAAAATAATGAAACTACAAAACTATATACAAGGCCTATCTTCCTCCCAAAGACCTTAAAAAAGTCATCCATGCTTTTATCACTGCTCGGCTGGAATATTGTAATTCTTTATACATGGTTCTACATCAGAAATCTTTACATCGCCTCCAGTTAGTCCAAAATGAACTAGAACAAAAAAACGTGAACACGTACCGCCAGTCTTGGCCTCCCTCCACTGGCTACCGGTCTGTTATAGGATAGATTATAAGATCTTATTGCTTGTTTTTAAGGCCTTAAATGGTCTGGCGCCACCTTATCTGGCTGATCTCTTATGTCACCATTCTCCAGTCAGAACACTGAGGTCAGCAAATCAGCTGCTCTTGGATGTCCCGAGATCAAAGCTAAAAAATAAGGGCAATAGAGCCTTAGCATTGGGCGCCCCCACCCTATGGAACAACCTCCCTGTGCATATTAAAGCTGCACAGACCCTACAGACGTTTAAATCGCTTCTCAAGACGCACCCTTTTACAGTAGCTTTTAATCGTTGTTAACCTGGTTTCTGAAGTTGTAAAGTGTTGTTTTGTTTCCCTGTGATTTACTTTGGTTGTAGTAATTTTTACACTTGTCATTTATGTATTTGACATTGACCCTGTTCAGCACTTTGGTCAACTGTTGTTATTAAATGTGCTATAGAAATGAAAGTGACATTGACATTTACAAGTCCAGCAAAAACAATAGTCCGAGTAAAGCCGTGCTTTGTTTCTGCCATCCCCATGAGGAATTCAAAGTAATGACAACAAATCTGTCAGCATGTTTACATGATACAAGCCTTCTGTGATCGTGCACCACCCTCACCCCTCCTCCACCCAATAGCTAGTAGCCAAGGAGGACACTGCGGATTAAAAAAACACGGTGGACGCTTCGGCAGGGGTAATTATTTTCTGTGCGTGAATATCACTGGAAGACCCAATCTACTTAACACAGCCACACTGAGAAATACAGAGAGAGCTGTGTGGAGCTGAGAGGCTTAATTGGCTTTGTAGCAACTCATTTGGCATTGGCTTGCATGTAACTGATGTTTATTACTATCAAAAAGTTACGCACTAAAGCTTTAATCATGTAGTTGATTGATAGAACTGTTTGAATCGTCCATTTTCTGAAACGCGAGGATTTTTTAATTCTTTAAGTACATTTTCCTGATGATACTTAACATTTTCAATGCAGGAATCTTACAATAATAGACTGTGTTTACAGTGTGGTATTAGTACTTTTGCTTAAAGGATCTGTATTCTTCTCCTACAACAGGCTGAATCCACACTGTACTGCTGTGACCGTGTATTAGACAGTCTCAGGTGTTGGCAGGCACGTCAGGTTCTGCAGCTTTGAATAAGGCCAACTCATCCTCAATCCATTACTTTTCAGTTTAAGAAATAAAAATAAAAAATCTAATTTTTAAAAGTGTCCTTCCACTTACTGTGGTGTTGTTAGATATTCACAAATCACACGAGGAGATGGTAGTTATAATTACATTTACCCACCTCAGTTGACAGCTTGTTGGCCCTTTTTTAGAGCCCCGGAAATATATTGGTCTATTACGTTGTTAAAAGCCTTGTTGTGTTTGTGTTCTTACTCATCTTGTATCATGAAGGAAATGTTGAGAAATCCATCAAAATAATTTGTGGCCAACATTTGATTACTATACGAAAGTATAGCAGTGCTGTATGCTGTCCAACAGAGCAGCGACAAAACACAGTAATTACATGATGGTCAAACAGGAATGAAGACCAGGATGACATTTTTACCAAATATTACATATTATATATAATATTCCACGGAAATGTGTAATTTCTGAGAAACGTGTGTACAATTTGGAACATATTCAATTCAATTCAATATTATTGTCATTGACACAAGGTGCCGGCACATATGTAACGAAATGCAGGTCATTGCTTTCCAACAAACAGTTCATGTACACAGTGGATAAAAAACAACAACATTAATAACATTCCCGTTATTTACAGGCTCAGAATTATTGTCAATTAAAATATAAATGTGCAAATTCTGTCAAAATGTACAGTCCATAGTATACATATTGTTGAACTAAAGCTAAACTACAGTAACTGCAGTCTAGCTGTAGCAGTTAGCATCTGATCTGCACTCAGAGGGGCCAAGGGACAAAAAAATACAATTTGGGGAAAAATCCAAATCAAGTTGAAACGCTATTTTTTTTTCTCCTTTTGCATGATAAGGCATTTATGTGGGAAAATTCACACTGCATTAACATTACGAGGTAGGGCATGCCTTGTCGGAGTTTCTGTGCTTTCCGAGTACCCTTCTAGTTTCTACCTAGTTTCAAATGAACCAAATTCCTGAGGACGTCTCTCCATTTTTGTCTCGTAGATGACGTTTTAGACGGCCAGGGAGACTTGTTTTGTTTCTGGTTTATTGGCAAATCACAGCCGTGCATGGCCACCAACGTCTAGCAAAAAATTCACTTTTTTATTCGCTCCATACCAGTTGATTGAAACACACCTATAATTAGCATGTCTTGCGACATTTCAAAAGTTCCCTTAAAATGTCCTATATAATTTAATGGAAACACAGATACTTTGTCATTAGTTACTGCTTGTTGCCTTTTGCAGGGTAGCTTGTGGAAATGTACACCCTTTGTATCTTTGTTCCCTCTGCTCTAATGTAAAAACACACACTTTAAAATGAAGCGGGTGACATAACGAACCAAGCCAATTAAGGCTGGGTCCTGTGAGCTGGTCCTCCCCTAAAACCTCTCTTTTTAAGCAAAATGAAAGTGACTCGGTTCAGAAGGCTCTCTGGCAATCTCTGAAACAATACACGGATCAAGAAGCAGCCCTTTCCTCTTATCTGCAGTGCTTGTGTGTGTGTTTGTGTGTGTGTATGTGTGTGTGTGTGTGTGTGTGTGTGTATATGTGTGTGTTTATGTTTGTGTGTGTGTGTTTGTGTGTCGCCCCCGCTGCTGAGTACACTGAATGTCCAATAGAGTTAAGCCGAACAGCAGTTGCTCCATCTGTGAACCAGTCACTCTCCTCCATGCACACAGTCTATCACCCTGTGTGTATCGGACATAAGAATGAAAATTAATGTGTGTGCACAAACACACATAGACGAGAAGTCTAGACACACATGCAGAAGTTAAAAACAAGAAGAGTTCATAGAAGTTTTATTGAGAAGACAGGACAGTGCAGGACAGGACAGTACAGGACAGGACAGGACAGGACAGAATGTGAAAGCACAGGATAACAAAGAGGCAACACAGATTTAAAAATAAATTTAAAAAAAAGGGAAAGAGAAGCAATAAGACAAGAGGAGACACTGACATTATGTCCAGAGACAGAAATGTGCTCATGAAGGGAAGAAGATGTGAGAGGAAATGAAAGGGAGAGATAAAAAAAAAAACAGAAAGATGAAGAAGGGGAAGCTGACAAGGGAGGGAGCATTAGAAGCACACAACCCGACAGAAGAGAAGAGAGGAAGAAACAGTGAGCAGATTCTAATACTTAAAGAACCACAGAGGACCCAGGAAGACAACTGACCCATTGTCTTTTGGAGAAACACCCAGTTGAGCGAAGCGGACAATCTCTCTGCAGCACAAGACTCGGCTCTGCGGCCCCCCCCGGCTCCCCCACCTTCATTCTGTTCATTAGAAGTTCCCACAATTCCTCTGAGTGTTTTGGAAGAATTGGGGCGCAAGCTGCACAGCGAGGAAAACTTTGCTTTTTACACCAATTTTAGGCCACCGTTGAGTGACTGCGCCCTCGCAAATAAGCTTTATTTCTTCCTCTTTTTTTAATCAAAGGGTTTTATGACTTGTTACGTAATGGCATTACCAGCACTGGGTGTCTATGCATGGGTTGGTTTCTCCTGGGTGATTAGGAGGGTGAGGCACAGTGCAGTGATGACATCAATATCCAGAGAGAGATGTGAGGGGAGATGGATGCGGTACGGAATAAATTCAGAGGGAAATGAGGACAGTTTTCATGGTCAAAGGGAAACTGGGTGAGAGAAGTTTCCCCAGTGCCCACAACCTTGCCTTCCGTAGGCAAGGTTATGTCACAGAGAGTGGGAAATTTGTTTTCCTTATTTTCAAATATGATTTTTAATAGGTATTCTATTTTTCAGTAACATATATCGGCCAATTAGTGTTATCTAGTAAAATCTTGTGGAAGTCAGTCTCTAACACAGCAGCTATGTAAACCAGTTGCGTCAAAAGACATGTCCTCCCCTGAAAAAGACGTCACCATAAGCCATTTGTTCAAGCAGCAATTGTAATGCATGTTTACAGTTGATAAATTCCGTGCATTTAGAGTGGCAGCGTCCACTTGTGGCCATAGTAGGCGTAATTATGACAGGAGCAAAGCAGGAAGTAAGAATCATTATTCTGCGTAACAGCGAAAACACACTGGACGCAGAAGCGCTGCGATATTAAACGTAGTTAAGGTTTTACTTTGGAAAGTGTCCAGCTGCGCTGTGGCCTACTTGTTTGTCATTACCTACCTGGTTTGACACATTCACACCTGGCTAGCAATAGAAATAGATTCCTGCTGTCACTCACCGATGTGACTTTGCGACAAGTAGCCTACAAGACGCTAACGAGAGATTTCTTTAAAAAAAAACACAGGTTGGGGGACACAAGAAAGACCGTTTAACAAGATTACAGCCATACACAAGTACACAGAGTACAGCTGAGGCTGAATGTCATTTGTAAATTAAAGATCTTCATCTGATGATGGGGCTAAAAGAAAAGTTAAGGCATCACCAAAGCTATTACAATTCCTCCTGAGGGGGACTTAAATGTCTGCATTAAATGTCATGGCAATCCTTCCAATAGTTTTTGAGACATTTTGCACCAAACCACAAATGTCACACCTTGTGTCGGCACTAGAGGAAAAGGCAGTTTTTTTTATTAGTTCCTCTTTAAGAGAAAGAACTTTTTTTTATAGTAAGGATATTCTCAACTGACGGCGTTAAGTAGAACACCTTTAAATTACTGCCAGTGGTTTTTCTCAAGGGCAGCCCAGAAGCATGTTAGAAAAGAGGATGAACACTGGGATATTACATTTTCTAACTCTTCCTGGCTCTGGCCAGTTTACAGATACCAGAGCAATTTCAACTCTACGAGACACTGAAGGCAACAAAAGGACAATGTGACAATGTGAGTCTTCATTTTAGTTAAAATATCTTTACAAAGAGTTACAGATTCTTGGTGGAGTTGGGAAACTTCATCTTCGGACGAGCTTATCATAAAGACGTCATCTCATTCTAACTGGCATTAAAGAGCTGTAGTCTCTTACTTCCCCATGGTTCAGTGTAATTAACAGTCTGCCGTGGCCAACAATAATAAAAACGCTGCTGTGAAATGAAATGAAGGGGAGCACACCTGGGAAATCCACCTGAGGCACAGTTTTACAGACTAGCGCTCGCACTTCCAGGAGACAGACAGGCAAAAACACACACACACACACACACACACACACACACACACACACAGAGATTGCAACTTCTAATTTAAAAGGTTTAAGCAATTGTTCAGGATCCTTCATCAAGACTTGGTTCACTGGTGATATATTAACTTGAGCTATTCGGAAAGAAACTGCCACCAAAGACTAGTGGAATAATTTAAAAATCAGCAACTTTAAATGTAACCCATCAGGCCAAATTGATCTCTGAATGCGTCTTCATTACCGACGCTTGGTCGCGTTTTGCTTTTGGAAAATTGCTAATGGTTTCAGGAGGCCTGCATAAAAGCCTACACGCCTGCTTTTTTTTCTTAATTGCTCTCATTGTCATTGGGAAGTAGAGGATGACACCTCAGTGTAACATTTGAAAAGAGAATGTGTAGAAAATGACACCCTGGAGGACGATGGGGTTCTAACGAGCAGCACAATGGCTGGAGACACACTCGTGTAGCAGCAGAGCCCAGCATTTAGATGCAGCGGACAGAATAACCCACTAAAATGTGGAGTGTGTGGAGCGCCAGAGCTGCGAGCCGGTGCCGGCTGGCAGACTGCGAGATGCTGGCGCCGGGGCAGGCGAGCCCAATACGCTGGCACCACCGCAGCCATAGAGCTGTTGTGTGATATCACAGCGAAACAGATTGAGATTAGCCTGCCATGATCCACAGAGGAGAAAGGAGGGATGGAAGAGGAGGGGGCAAGGGAAATGGAGACAGAGCTGTAGAGCAGCTTTCATTGTTTGGAAGGAGGGTTCTTAAAAGTAGACAAGGAGAGAAAGCTCTTTTCTGCCTTTTTTTACATTCTCTACTTTATAGCCTACTTCAAGCTGTTCTCACATAGCTACCAAAAGTTATGCACTGTAATTAGTACGTGTTCAATGTATTTTTTTTTGTAAGCACCACAGTGACTGCTGCTATGTAAGACTGCTTTCTGGAAGCGGAGTTTGTGTCCTGGGGCAAGACAAAAGACAATACAATGCAATACAATGACCTGACAACAGACAAAAGACAACACAGAGGCTAAATACAAGAGGTAACGAGTTGAACAGGGGACGGGTGACACTAGGGCTCAAGAACAGGTTAAACACATCGGAGGGGGGGGGGGGGGACAATCACAAAGAAGGGAAGTAAAACAAGACATGACATGGGGGAAAAACTACAAAATAAAAAAGCACACAGAGCCATGACATTAAAGGGTGTTTTATGTGTAAATACAGCAATGCACATGCAATTAAGTGATATCCCTGCAGTTGTGATATTGATCGGCCTTAAAATAAAACCCAGAGTCCTCTTTGTCCGAGAGCGAGACAAGGCAGAGAAAAAAAAAAAAGTTGACTCCAAGACCTTTAAAAAGGGGTCTTGAGTCTCTTGAGTACTACAACACTGTCTCCTGGTGTGAAAGTTCTTCTTCTTCTTCTTCTCGTTTCTTTCGCTCTCTGCTCCCATCGGGTCCTAAAGGAGGTGCGTCAGTGCCTTCCAGCGTGCTTGGCAAAGGAATAGATCAACGCAGAGAGTGGCCTTTGATGGTATTAGCTCTGTGCCACATGAGGGTGTGTTAGAGAGGGAGAGGTTTTCCACGCAGCGTGATGTCGAATGTGCATTCTATATTTATGTTCTATACTGTACGGAGCACCAAATAGATGCGTTTATAACAGCAGGGATTTGCTAAATTGGATTAGCTATTATCACCAAGGATTACACATCTGATGGCAGTAGCCATGGGGACAATCCCCCATGTAGCTTGATTGACAGCTGATCAGCTCTGGCATGTGATGTGAGGCCCACGCACTGAGTGGGCGATGCCCTAAGCCAAACAGCAGCTAGGAAAAAAAGTTGCAAAGAGCAGCTGATTGGCTGGCTGGTGACAGCACAGGATCAAGCTACAAAGCTGTCATCTCGTGTCTGTTGGACATATTTGTTTGCTTCCTTGTTGCTTGTATGGATTTGAATCCACGTTCTTGCTAGTTTATTCAAATCAGAAGACTTCAAGAAGGTCATGAAGGTTAATTACAAAAGGTTTCCACAGTCCTGTCAAAATTCGTGGCTGCCAATATTAAAAGGAAATTGTTTAATCAAATTGAAAATTAATTTTCCATTTGTGGGCACATTATAAATAAAATTGCAGTTTTAATTCTTATGCATAAAAATGCATCATTACTGCCAAAATGAAAAACCAAATAATTTCCAGTGTGTTGAGTACCTTTATTCATGAGCTATTTAGGCATAACACTGTCTTTAGGTGAAGGGAAAAGGAGATTTTTTATTTTCAAAGGATCTTTAAACTGGACTTTCAATTGAAAAATTGAGTTGTGTGCTAAATTGAGCTAATTTATGATAACACTGAAATGGAAATGACCATTTCCATAATAACATTTATGATGGCGAGGGAGTGATAGAGGGTCGAAGAGGCAGTGCGGCTGTCAATCTGCTGCCTGTTAGAGACGGACGATAACCTCAGCCTGCTTTAACGATCTGGTGTGTAACTAAGTACATTTACTCAAGTACTGTACTTCTACTATAAATCTCAGATACTTTACTCAAGTCGGTTCTATTCATGCCACCTTCTACTTCTACACCGTTACATTTCAGAGGGAAATATTGTACATCCATCTGACAACTTTAGTCACCTTACAAATTAAGATGTCTGCACACAAAACACATGTAGTTTACAAAAAACAATGTTTTATTATAAATTAAACTACCCAACAATATACAAGCCTACTAGTCCAGCTGAAGTGAATAGCCGATTAAACATTCAGTTGATTGCTTCCAGTTTCCTGTTTCTAAAATGTGAGCATTGAGACTTTCTGCATTGAGTACTTTTACTTTTAATACTTTAAGTACATTTTCCTGATGATACTTACATACTTTTACTTAAGTAACGTTTCCTATGCAGGACCTTTACTTAACATAAGTAACACAGTATGTATTACAGTGGTATTAGTACTTTAACTTAAGTGAAGGATCTGAATACTTCTTCCACCACTGCATGAGATTGGCTCCACAGAAAGTAATGTGTTTTTATCATGCAACAGGCTGTGTGTGTGTGTGTGTGTGTGTGTGTGTGTGTGTGTGTGTGTGTGTGTGTGTGTCTGTGTGTCTGTGTGTCTGTGTGTCTGTGTGTGTGTGTCTTCCATAGGGAGTGCGGACAATGTGTATTGTAGGTGTGTGTGTTTTGGGCATGCTAGAGAAGGATGACCAAAGTCTTAAATCATGCAGCCCTTGGTTGTCATCACACAGCGTGTGTGTGTGTGTTCTCTCGGCCAGTGCAATAAATAGCGCTAATGTTTTTTTATGTACGTCACCTTCATTTGCACAGTCAGCACTCTCCCTTTGTGGCTCCGACACGGACACAGTATAAAAACACACGCACGCTAAGTCTTTAACCTTCATTGAGAGGTTTAACAGCAGCGGGATAAAAAAAGATTGAGTCACTGCCATATATCACGCTCATCAAAGTCTATTAAAAGTCAACAGAAATAAATATTCACACACAACTTTATTTTTATTTAATGCAATGCTAATCCAATCAAATGAATCCAACTCTGCTCTCTCTGGTCGTCTATAAAAAAGAAGGAATCATCTATGTGACGATAGCGTAAGGAGTTCACATTTGCAATTCTGTTCACTGAATGGTTGCAATTTAAAGTTGCATTTCAGGAAAAGGTCTTATAAATCTTTGCCTTGAGAATGCAACGGTAACGGTTTTGAACACGTTAACGCTGTGAAGCGATCGGAGCTTGGTTAGATTTAGGCACCAAAACTAAAGTAGTCATGAACGGCTGAATAAGACTCACACCTTGGCCTCCTGGGTAAAAGGCATGGGTTTGTTTGACTCATTGAACACCTCATGTAGGACATATCTAGTGGATTGCCTGTTAGGAATGGGCTGATTGCTTGATTGCTTGTTTGGATTTTGTTTTTCAAACTAGGTCTACATTTTTTGGTCTTGGTTAAATTAAACACAATAAAGATATTGTTTGAAAAAATTTAAAAAAAGTCTGCAGGGAGAGTGGCGTATACATCCTGTTTAATAGCTTAAAATGCTGACTTCTTTTAACAATGACCCCCATCTTCACCTTAGTGCAACCAAGTACTTATTCTGGCATCAATGACACTAGTTCCATAACATTGAACACCATAATATTTCTCACAGCCTGACCACACTGTTTAAGTGCCTTGACGTAACCAAAGCAGTTAAGAATAAACACATGTAGTTTTAAAGTCAGAAAACACATATTGTGCCTTTCGTTTTTTTGGAGGACTGGAAGACAATCAATAGGGAAAATAGACCAACCAATGGCTTGTTTCATTCAGATTTTTCTTCTTCTTGTCATTTCTGAATGTCTTCCAAATATGACAAATGTCAATATTTGGGTCAGGAGCAAATTTGACATTGTTTCTCAGTTGAATAAGAAGATCCATTCCACTTTCATATCTGTCGGTTGAATATTAAGCAACCTTGAGCTTAGCACCAAGCTTAGCTTAGCTTCCAAAGAATGGAAACAGGAGGAGACAGTTAGCCTGGTTCTGTCCCACAAAATCCACTTAGCAGCACCTCTTACGCATACTAAATTAACATGTTATATCTCAGTTATTTAATGTGTACAAAACATAAAAGTATAAACAGCAATTAGTCTTCTTACAAGAGCTTTTGAGAGGGACTATTTTTTGCCATGGAGCAGTAACTTCCTAGAGTCTGCAAGATTTGATAGTAGAAGTATTTGTTTGTTTTGTTTTTTAAGTTCGGGCAACTAAAAGTACTTGGAAATGTGAGAAAAGACTGTGGTTAAAACAAAGTAACGTTAAAGGCTAGGTCTGGTGATAATTATTAATTTTGTGTGGTCAACAAATCAACAAAAATGAAAATGTGTGGTCAAAGTGTTGACCACACATTTTGTGTGGTCAACAAATTTTGTGTGGTCAAAAAAAAAGAAAAGAGCAAACTCAGCAGTGCGTTACTGTGACTTAAAAATATCATCGGACCCTAACACACCGTCATCTTTCAACCAGGCTACTCACTGTCTCACACATACTGTATTTCATTCCTTGAACATCCTTCAGCGCTCCAAAAAATAATCCATGTGTGAACAGTGTCCAGGGAGAGAACACATAAAATGTGTGTGTCGTAAGGTTTTAGCTCATACAATATATATACATATATATTTTTTTTTTCATCTATTTTTTTCCCCTGTACTCTCATACAGCCGCATTTCTTCACAGAGAGGAAGGAAGAAACCTCAGCTCAGAGCCGAGCCCCCACACACACACACACACACACACACACACACACACACACACACACAGACCAGCTGTTTCACCTTCTTCTACTTTCTGACAAAAATTCACATTTAAATGTATGGCTGAGGAACACACAGGAGCCAACAGTTTAACAAAATATTATGGATATTGCGCACAGAAGCACGCATGCACACACACACACACACACACACAAACACTGTTTAGGCAGATGCCCCACAGCAAGAGACTGCTTCATAAATATTCATACATTCCCATGATTCATACATTCCGATGATTGCAGAAATGTAAATAAGTCAACAGACATGAAATTGCGGGCATCTGGTCATTCTGGGGGGAGAGAGGGTGTGAAATTGAAGGAGAGAAGAGGTGACGTGGGAGAGCAAGAGGTGGAGGAAGGGAGATGAAAAACGAAGGTGAAAAAGCAGTTTGTGAGGAGAAAGAAGAAAGAGGAGGGCTAGAGGAGGGGAAATCAAATCCTCCAGATTATTTTTCCACTTTCAGCATAATGACTCTCGCTTGATTTTGCATGCAATTACTTAATGATAAATATCCTGGAGAGCCTATCCATTTTGTATTCTTCGGGTTGGGAGCAGCAGCTGTAGTGAGGGCTGAGGAATGATGAACATCTGTTTAATACAAGGAGAGTCTCTGGGTGCCAGAGCTTCACAAGTTGGGATCTTCTATCACAGTTTGGAGTCACTCTCTGTGTGCCGTGAAGCCAAAGTGCAGCTAAAACATTTGCCACGTGTCTGCATTATGACATATGCTTATATTAAAAGCTATGCTACCAATGTTTAGTACATCTTCATTAGATCGTGGCCGGCCGCCGACCGACTCACTTGTGTCAAAGTGGCGCGCCTGGCAAGAAGTGGACATGCGTCACGCAATAACCCCTGATAATCATGGGACACGAAGGTTTAGGTTGTTTTATCTAGCTAATTATGATTCTTAAATGTTCTTCTTAAGAAAGAAAGAAAGAAAAACTAAGAAAACAACATATGTGGACCAAAAAGGGCACTTTGGCCTTGAGGGCAAAAGGGGCAGGTGCCAAAAAGTAAAAATACATAGTATGCAGAATTACTAGTATCTGGGTCGTATTATTTTGTTATTGGACCGTTCATATTAATGCATTAACATGTAGTTGTAAACTTATATACAATATAATGTGTCTCAAAATTAAATTCCAAACCAAAAAATAATTAAAATAGCTTTTAAAAACTGTCTGGAATCAGTAGACTTGTCAATGTGGTTGGGGTTAGGGAAAACCCTGGTTCAGGACTCTGCCATCCAGAATGTGGACCACATGGTGCAGTTTGGGGAATCCAGCCAGGCTTAGCTTCAGTTGGAAGAGGGACTCGTGGACAAGAGGGAGGCTTCTCCTCAGCGGAGTTGGAAAAAACTGCAGCAGGAGGAAGTGGAGGTACAGTATATGAAACACAGGACTTCCTGGTTAAGGACTGTGGAGAGAAGAAGAAGAAGGAGAAGAAGAAGAAGGAGAAGAAGAAGAAGAAGAAGAAGAAGAAGAAGAAGAAGAAGAAGAAGAAGAAGAAGAAGAAGAAGAAGAAGAAGAAGAAGAAGAAGAAGAAGAAGAAGAAGAAGAAGAAGAAGAAGAAGAAGAAGAAGAAGAAGAGAGTGCGTGCAAGCCTTTTTCAGTGGTTTCCGGAAAATTATGACATGTTGCTAAGTCACCTAAGTCCCAGCAATCCCTCTGCAATATCAGGGCCTCGTGAATGCACTTGAAAACAAGTGAAATGCTATCGCTGCATCGGGGAAATCCATTATTTTCAACATGAATTCCAAAAACCTCAATACACATATATACAGTCGGTCTGATTCAGGTAGCATCTTTTGCAACAACATCCTACTACTTGTCAGTCAGCATTTCATTCCCTTGCTTATATAGTACATGCAACTAAAAATTCAGCTGACTGTACTGGACAGTAGTTTCATATATTGAATACATTTCAGCTCTGTATTTTAGTCAGCTAAACATTTCTCTGGATTTAATGGCCTACATTGCCACAAGGTTTGGATTCAGAATGCTGTGTGTGTGTGTGTGTGTGTGTGTGTGTGTGTGTGTGTGTCCAATTGTGGGATTTTAATATTTTAAGAAAAAAAAACATTAGAATATAAATATAAATTACTGTCAGAGTATTTGCTGTTATCACTAGAAGATGGCTTTTGCTTCTGCTAAGCTGAGCCAAACTCATCCGTGCAGCCCTGAACAGGCTATGCATGCATAAGTAACCATGCTGCTGATACTGGGCTGGAAGGCCCAAAGAGAACTCATACAATCTAGGCCAGAGCACTTATCACGTCTGTTTGCTTTGCTCTCCTAGTTACTGAGTGAAGTTTTAAAACCTCACAAAGCCCCCCAAAAAAAACTTTTGCCCCTACTGTACATCCTGTCTTTGGCTTTTGATTCATTGGGTTCATGATTTTGTCTGAGAACTAAAACGTTGTTTGGAAATGTTAGTAACACTGAGTGAAACCTTGCTTGCTTACACTTTTATTAAAAGATAACACTTGGTTTTTATTACGTCACATTCTGCCAGCAGAATGGGTTTCAGATGGAACACCTGGAAATACGTACAAATTAGAATTATTTCTACAGTTACTTTTCATAACTTATTTATAAAAGCACAATAACTTAATAAGTTATTAACTTTGTCTTTCCTTTAGACAATGTCTTACCTGTAGCGCTGCTGCATCTCTAAATCTTCTTCCAGCTCAGTGTAAATCTCAGCATTTGGTGATGTTATGATGTTCAATAACAAAATCAGAGTGTGTC
Organism: Etheostoma cragini; assembly: GCF_013103735.1. Lineage (NCBI taxonomy): Eukaryota > Metazoa > Chordata > Actinopteri > Perciformes > Percidae > Etheostoma > Etheostoma cragini. The sequence goes on from NC_048425.1 coordinate 11,045,310, forward strand.
TGACATGTTTTAAGTGTAATAAGTGATAAGTGTATGTGATGTATTTTAAGCATTCAGGTGATCCAACAGGTATCCCACACAGATGTTCCCTTTGTTTTTTTCCTATATTTTCCCTGCCCCTTTTGTTCTGGCTGTAAATCTCAGTTCCCTTATTTGAAAGCTCTTTGCTCCTCAGTCATCGGCTGAACAGGAAGTTGTTCTGTCCCTCTTTTGTAAAGGCCGTCGCAAAGCCCTTATTTCTACCCCGAGGACGGGGGGGCTAGCATCGAGGAGGGATCTATGGGGAGCTACAGGCGAGGATGCACCAGAGCAGCTTTCCCGGAAGTCGTGCGGCTGAAAGCCGTTGCTAACTCCGCCCATTTGAAAAATAATAACAATAATGAGGGCATATTAACAACAATTTACCTGTGGTATACAAGCCCCTTATTGAATCCATACTCACTTTCAATATCTCAGCCCGGTACAATGCCCTCACCCAATTGTTCCATAAACACCTAGTAAAATCCAACTCAAATCTTAAATCTAAATTCCTTCTTACAGTAATATCTAACCGGCGCTGTCTCACCGTTACATTGCCCGCTACGGAGCACAGGAGGGTGAGATGGCCCGACTCCATGGAATACAGGATAGTTTTTAAATACTCTACCACTGGATAACGGCAGAACACAGTGTAAATAACTAAATATCTGTCTTTAACACTGTGCATATATTATCAAATGTCAAAGTCTGGAAATACAGCCAGCAGCCAGCTGTTTCCAGAGGGAAATGTCAGACAGCTAAGTGTTGTTGTTTATTTTAAATATTATACATACTCTTCAGTATAGTTCTGTTAAATCTTATTAATAGAGCTGGTGCATCAAAGCTGTCCCCTGTTTTGGATTTTATTATTAATATAGGTACTCTAGAGTTCAATTTTGCAGCAATTCACCTGCGTTTCAGAAGTTTTTTTGCTTTTCCCCCCCCAGTCGTCATGATTTGGTGTTTATGAACAACTTCCAGGGTCATTAACATACTGATTAGTTTCTATTGACTATTTATGGTTAAAAATGGGCATGTACAGGGCGGGATAAGAGACCGACTCACGTACGCACAATCGTGGGTAATCTGTGATTTACAACAATGCGCATGGTTTTATAAATCTGTTTTATTTTTTTTGCTGTACGCCATTTTTGGCTTTTGGCCGTACGTACGCTTCTAGCATAGATCTTAAGCACATTTTTAGAAATGAGACCCCAGATGTTTCCTTCACGTGCTTCACTTCTTCACGTCTTAGTCTGTCCCACCGAGGAGGCATGGCAGAGAATGAGGAAATTCTGCGCGGAGAGAGGAAACGAGACAATGTGTTTTTATAGGAAAGAACTGTAAAGGTGCTGGTAGATTTATTTTTGAACTTCCCTAAATGTTGAACTTTTCCTTCAGTTTACGCATGAGCATAGCTGCTGTGATCTTTACGGTGCTTTTTAGTTGGTAAACACAGCACTCAATCAATAAAAGATAAATTCTGTTATATTATTTAGATGGTAGCAAAGCACAATGAAAGGAAGATCACCCTGTTTGTACTTTTAAACATTCCACAGCAAGCTGAGAAGGGTTTGGAGAGGTCAGCGTGACTGATGAGGACATCAGAAACAACCTTGACCTCTGTATCAAATGGTATGACATGACAAGCCAAAAGTAGCTCTAAAATTACCAGGACATTTTGAAGCATAAAGGCAGTTGTCTTTAACAATGAACTGAGTTTCCCTGTGTGAAACAGTATCTCACATGATTAAAGAGCGCAGTTTTCTACCCATCAACGGGATGGCCACATGTGCACATTATAGTCCTATAGCGTGAAAGTAGAGGTGTGTGTTCGCGTGTCCAAGGTCTGCAGTGATTGATGCTCCTTCCTGGACCTCGGGGCTTTGGGGACCTGCATATATGACCTGTGCAGATGTGTGTGGCTCAGCAGCTCCACTATGACTGACTGCCTACCTGGAGGAACACTGTAGATGCCTCCTCTGACCTTCTCCTGAGTGGCAAATACAAGGGACACTTTGTATGTGGAGGGCAAGTGTGTGTGTGTGTGTGTGTGTGTGTGTGTGTGTGTGTG
>NC_048425.1:11047501-11050986 GCF_013103735.1 Etheostoma cragini
AAAGAGAGAGAGAGAGAGAGAGAGAGAGAGAGAGAGAGAGAGAGAGAGAGTGTGTGTGTTTGTGTGTGTGTGTGTGTTAGTACTAATGTTCCTGCAGGGATTAGCTTCACACCAATCAGGGCAGCATAGTGTGATTAACCCTGGCGTGATTAAACCAATCAGGGACATGCACAGCGTATGCACACACACACATAGTAAAGATCCTTCTTACATGTTGAACACACACCTTTGGTCAGTCAGTTAATTACCCCTCAGATATGGCTTTTTCACTTTCTTTTACATTTTGACCTTTAATAACAGTTACACCAGGCCAATAGTGTAACATTTTGAGGAACAATATCCCGCTCCCAAAACTCATGTCTCCAATTACCGAGAAATGAAAATCAGCAATTACTGAGAGATGATCAAATCAGTAGCTGTTGGCAGCGGGGCGCCTCACTTATTCACGTGCACACACTGATTTAACTGAAGTAAGCAAAACTACGTGATTGGTGTTTTCAACCTCTACAATGCAAAGTTGTGTTCACGGCAGCCGTCTGGCTAACACTGGCACATCTTCAGAAATCTTGATTCATGTGCATTGTCCTAATGAAATAATAAATCATAAATGTGACTCAGAGACACAACAACAATCATGTAGTATGTGGCAGTAAACAACCTTAAAAGCAATGATGGCAATCTGCCATAAAACTGGAGGAAGAAGAAGCAGCGATGCCGCTCTGCTTTGACATACAATGCAGGCTGCGGCTGGAGGACCAGTCCTGGGTTAGGGACTGGAGAACGAAAGCCGCAAACAAATTTCCCAAGAGGTGGAATTCTAGTCCATCAACTACGACAGAGTTGGACATACATGATGATCTGAGATTTGGAGAAGGAAGTCACAACTAATGCTCTGTTTGGGATGAGTCTCCAGACTCGAGGATGCGTCCCACTGTAAAAGCTGAGGGAATCAGCTGTGAGATGCAACACTTTATCATAGGCAGACAGCCAAGACTAACTGAATCTGGTGGCTGATCAGAAGGGTTTCTGATGCATAGAAATGCATCAGAATGCAGGAAATGAAGTGGTTGACAATCAAAACGTCCTGAGGGAGGACACCCCTCAATCAGTGTTAAAAATGAAACCTACGCCCTTGGGGGAGAATAAATTGAAGTGGAGTGCTGAAAGATGCGGGAGGAAAGTTTCAGCAAAGGCACTAGTGAGTCTTGGTGTAGCCCCCCCCGCCCCCCCGCCCCCCCCCGACATCATTGCTACGCAGGACTGTATCGTCACAGAAATCCCCTATAATTTATAACTCTCTTCATACAATCTGTTACCTCCCTCCTGTCTGGGACTGGCACTCTTCCTCCCTCCTACTTTCATCGACAGAATCTGTAGGGGACATCGTGTGTTTGTTTTTTTTGTGTCCCTCAGTGAGTGTGTAATGGTTTTTCACCCTCTCTCGCACACTCTACAGCCCCCACGCTGCAGGTGTCCCCCACCCCGTTCCGTTTCATTCACAGCGCAGTGCCGAGCCAGATGACTCATCCTACGGTGTGAAAGACGTGACACTGTGTTCATCCCAGGACTTTGCTTTTTTTCAGTCACTCTCACTGTCCTCTCCCCCCCCCCCCCCCCCCCCCCCCCCCCCCCCCCCCCCCCCCCCCCCCCCCCCCTCGTCCACGAGCAACCAATCCATAGCTCGGCACTGCCACATGTAGTCGTTGATGGACGGGAGGAATAAGTGGCTGCGATAAAGGAGCACATTTTATAAATGCAGATGGAGCTGTCTGACAGTCACCTCATGTCAATTCTGGCTGCAACTCACTGGTACTGTACACATCCCAGCATGCCTCAGTGCCAGAGCCTGGACACAAGAGTCAGTCACAGTCCTGCTACTTTCACATTCCACTTTGCGACAGATCCACTCTTCTAACGCGTGCTGCCGTTTAGGAAGTTCCCCGTTGATAAGGAGGCGGAATTTTCCATGATATTGTTTTGAATTTGACTTTTGGTTTCATCAGATCACAAATACATTGACTTCCGATTCGGGAACTAATCTACATACTACAAATATGTATGTAGATTGTAGAAATACTCTACATGTTCACTGTTCATGGTTGTTATTCAATGTCACACTTCCTTGTGTCTATGTAAGTGTCTGCCCTCAATTATTCATTTATGTTCACTGGGAGGGACACATGTTCCTTTCTATTTAGAGGATAGGAGTTTCTTCTGCATGAAAGCTCAGATACGTACGAATGTGTTTGGTTATTTGAGGCGCAGGATGCATCGTGCTTGAGCACGGGTTCCTACAGAAAGACCTATTCCTAAATTCAAAGGCAGCCAAACGTTTTAGGGACCAACAAATATGTGGTTTAAAAAAAGTCTGCTTACAAAAGACTCAGCCATTGCTATCAATTAACAGGAGATAGAAGAGGAACAGCGGTGCAACAGGCATAACCGGCCACTTAATGTAACTAAAAACAAAGAAATGTTTTTGAGCCCAGGTCTATAGGAGATCATGGCAACCTCAAAAAAAATGAAGGTGTACTTGTTGAGCCGGTAACAACATATAACTATTTAGGCATAAAATTTGACTAGTCAGTTGCAGTGGTCCTATCAAAGTGAAGCATGTTTGCTCAAAGGAGTGTCAGCGTCTATGTTTTTACGAGGACTTAGAGTTCATGGAGTGGACATAGATATCATGCTACTGTTTTACAAGACAACCATTGGATCTGTTGTTCATAATGGCATTATGGCTTGGTTCGGTAACCGGTCCGTAAATTAAATTAAAATCACAGCGCCAAAACTTGATAAAAAGGGCTAAATAATTGGACAAATGCCACCAACTCCGCTCCAGGATCTCCTAGATGGGGGGCGGTGAGAAAACAGGGGCACAAAAACCCCCACGACCCAAATCACGTCTCTATGGTGAGTTTGAGATGATGCCTTCAGGCAGAAGGTACAGGTTACCAAACTGCAAGCTTAACAGGTACACATTCTCATTTGTGCAGCTTTCAATCAAATTAATGAATAATAAGAGATAAGATGTGTATGTGTGTGTGTGTGTGTGTGTGTGTGTGTGTGTCCATGTGTGTGTTAAAGTAATGTGATCCTGTGATTTCTGTGTATGTTTGTGTTGCTCAGTGTTTTATAGTACAGATTGTAAAATGATGGATTGCCCGAAAAAAAAAAACATGTATTCATGAGGGCGCTGTCCCGTGCTGCTGTAATAATACTAAACTTAATCTCACACCAGTGCCCTTACATAAAAAGGTGTTATTAAATTCGGAGTATTACTCCATTTCATACCTCCACGTTCTCCTACCTTCATCTCTCTCCATTATCTCTTCACGAATACTCTCTTTTCAGCCTCTTATCATTCCATCTTTTCTTTACCTCTCCCCCAAACCTGTGTGCAAAAGCAGAGTACCGAGTTTTTTGAATTATTTCCAAAACACATTTCTTTGAAGCCAAGAGAGGAAATGAATATGTGTGTGTGT
>NC_048425.1:11051086-11054406 GCF_013103735.1 Etheostoma cragini
ACACACACACACACACACACACGAAGTGGAGGGAATGGGTATCACATTAGAAATCCATTTAACTTCACCACGTGTCTTATTTTATTCACATTGTATGTGGGCTTGAAAGTACCTGTGTTTCTGCGGACGTGTATAATTGCTCTGCTTTAACGGGAGGGTGTGTGTGAGTGTGTGTGTGTGTGTGTGTGTGTGTGTGCCTGCGTGAGAGTACATTTCCATTCATATCAGTGCGCTCCCATGTGTGTGGAGAGCAGGAGTTACAGACGAGAAAGGGATGGATGAATGGAGGGGAGGAGATTTTACAATGATTCCCCAACACACGCATGCACACACAAAAACACACACACACACACAAACACACACACAGGTCCTATCAAACTAAGTGCAATAATAAGTACAACTCTGTTTTGGAATTATTCATGAGCGATCAATGTAAAGGGACAGGGAGGAGAACTGCAGGATGAAGAAAAGACATGAGCAGCAGGTAAGCCTGCAGGCAGAGAGGACAACTGACAGCACAAAAAGTGGTTCAGTCCGAGGCGGTGGTGCCTCCATGAACTGCAGTTACAAAGGAATGTCAGCTATTTCCAAATGTGCAAGCTCTTCTCATGACATATAGCTACCACACGTAACGTCATATGATTTGTATGTGTTCCACGTATTTGTTGCTGTATGCATCACAGTGACTGATGCTGTGTAATAGCACTGTGGTCTGTGTGGGGAGGTGGTTGGAGTGGAAGGGTGGGTCATAAAACACAGGGCTTTTAAGCGGGGGTGATTGAGTGGGTGGGGTGGGGTGAGGGTGTTGCGTGTGTTGTGTCCCGGGAGTACTACTTCAAGGGGCCTGCGTCTCACGGTCTTTTTCTAACCATAACTAGTCGCTTTGGTGCCCAGACTTACTTTAACTGGCGTCGCTGCATGACACTTTTTGACATCCAACCATAACGGTGACGTCGGTGCCCTCTACCCGGCTCACAGTCACTGTCGGCACTGTCGGCTAAACTCATCTGTAGCGGCTTCTGCAACGACTGGCAACTCACCGTGCTCTGTATCCCGGCTCCCAGTCACCTTTGGTCTAACTATAAAGACAAATCTAACTGTCATGTGACCAGAAATGGTGGAAGAAGTGTTCACATCCTATACTGAAGCAAAAGCACTTGTACAACACTGTAAAAGTACTGTGTTACAAGAGAAAGTCCTGCATTGAAAATGTTACTTAAGTAAAAGTGTGTAAGTATCATCAGGAAAATATACAATAGTACAAATATACAAAAGTATTACAAGTAAAAGTACTCACATTTCAGAAAATGGAAATAGTTCTATCACTACAGGTGTTTAATCGGCTACTCATTTCAGCTGGACTTGTCGGACTGTAAATTGCCGGGTTAATATATAACAAACATCATATTTTTAAAAACTAGAGTTTTTTTTGTGTGCAAAAAAATCTCAATTTGTGAATTAACTTGTAACCAAAGCTGTCAGAGGAATGTAGTGGAATAAAAAGTGAGTATGGCAGTTGAGTCAGTGTACTTGGTCACATTTCACCAATAGTGACCGGTCATCACGTGACCCATCATTTTGTAAGATGTCATACGAGACATGTCATACTAACCCATTGATGAGAATGTGTTGAAATGTTATGATAACTCTACACGCTACATGGTTTAATTCACCCCACAGCAACACGGTCACGGCTTCACAGCGATGCCTCCCACTCCCTGAAGCAGCTGATGAATAATTACAGGCTGTTTTCATAAATAAGCCATACAAGATGCTAAGGGGAAACACTTGCAGCGAGGTCATGAAATGAGGACAGGCAGCTTTAACATTTTGCAACAGAAACGGATCGTCACACGATATTTAGGGATGTCTGTGGGGGAAACCCTCTTTTCTTCATTTTTTTTTTTTTTTTTACCCTGCTGTGTCTTCCCAGTAAGTTCAGAGATCGGCTTGAGCCGACAACAGGCGTGAGCTCAGCTCAAATCTGGAATTTTGCATTATTTCAGGCCTTCCACCTTTTCCCTGCATGCCGTTTTACAGTTTTGCGTTTTTTATGTTCTGGCAGTAAACTTTGCTCAAGTAATTTCACTTCAAAGATACCGAGGCTGTGACCAATTTTTCCTTGCTTGACTCAGATTCCCTTCTCGACGATAGTAATTACACACAGATTTAATTAATGTGGGAATAGGATGGGAGGAGCAGGGAGGTCTTTGAACTGTATGTTTGGAGGAGACGGAGAGGGAGATGGAGAGGGAGAAAAAAGGAGAGTCAGACAGTAGCGAGCGAAGGAAGATTGAGTTATTTTAGATCTCAAATTTGTGCCAGAGCTTAGGCCAAAATTCTCTGGTGGATCCATTTGTTCTTCTGCTCCTCTATCCGTCTGTCCCCTTCTGTCTAATCTTTTTCTTGTTGGAAGTTTAATGTGTCCCATTCGCCTCTCCATCACACGTGCCTTTGTTGGGCCTCCTTTTGCTTTTACTCTGAAGCTCCTCTGGGATGGTACCCTCCCTCCCTGTTACCCTTTCTCTCTCACCCTCGTTTCCTTTCCTCCTGGTCTGCGGAAGAAAGGGGGGGGGGGGGGGCAGACGGTACAAGACAACTCCTCAGTGCTGCGTCAGCACCGGCTGCCCCTTGGAGAATAATAAAACGGTGGGATAATTCAGCACTGACGGAGGGCTAATGAGGGACGGAGCTGGGGATGAGGGAGAGAGAAAGGGGTTGGAAGGATGGGAGGTGGGTGCAGGTGGTCTGACATTCAGGTGAGACCACGCCATAAAACACTGACTGAAACAGTACCGAGTACGTCATTTGCATAAACTTCTTAAAGAGAAGCTACGGTAATTTCAGAGGCCCAAAGAAGGCTTCCAGGTGCGTAATGTTCCCTTTGGCAGACATATTGAACGTCTGCATTTTCAAAACGAGGAAGCTGTTGCTCTCAGGAGCACCATAGAAAATTAGTTATTAACAGACAAAAGGACACAAGCCTAATTTTTTGGCAGTTTATTAGCACCTTAATACTGCCCTGACAAATGTCACGAAACTTTTCTCTCGACATTGGCCGTCTTATTATTAGAAAGCGTTGACGTTGATAATCCAGGCCCTGGGAGTTGTCAGGTCTGTTACAGGACGGACACAAACAGGCAACGGAGACGGAGCCCCGAGGAGATGCTCCTTTTGAATCTTGCTATCTTTTCAACACGGCCAACCCTGCCTTTAAAGTATCATGTAGAAAAATAGATGTATAAATTAATGCACTATTTTTCAACAGGTGATGCTCTGTTTTTATCTATTTTCTATCTCTCTGTGTGCAGGCATACCCC
>NC_048425.1:11054416-11136359 GCF_013103735.1 Etheostoma cragini
ACACACACACACACACACACTCCGCATCTAATGCCAACAGCAAAGTCTGCAAAGTTGAAAGGAGGAGAGCAAAGGAGAGGAGAGGAGGTAGAGATGTTGATCAATAAAAGTAATTGTGTCCAATGACAGACATGACTGCCAGCATTATAATCAACAGTGACGTCATTTAGTGCACACACACACACACACACACACACACACACACACACACACACACACACACACACAAACACACAGAGAAAGAGAGGGCAAGAGAAAGGCAGGGACAACAGAAAAGAGAGGGACAATATAATGAAAGATGTGACAAAGATTAATTCTGCAAACACTCATTTGAACCACATCCAAACACACACACACACACACACACACACACGCACACACACACACACACAGAAAGAGATGCAGCAGATCTTCCAATCACAGCAAACTTGATGACAGGCCCAAACTAATGGCAACCCCAACAGAAAAAAAATGCTTATGTCAAGAACAGCAGGAGAAACACTCAGCGTGAGAAGAACGTACTCAGCCAAAGACTCTCTCCATGTTTTCTTCTTCTCTCCTGAGTCTCGAGACGAGAAAACTTGGGAGGCTTTTTTTCTGGCCAGGCCACAAAGTCAACAATATCGACTACAGTGTCAAAAATCAATGAGCGCAACAATCATTTTGGCATCCCTGCTCCTGGTTAGAGCCAAACATATGGGGCCTCAATTGTGTAAGGCATTCACACCTCGCACAATGAAGATTAGTTTAAGCTTAACACACAATAGATGAAAATGTGACCGACTGATATTTCACAGCACTAAATCAGAGCTGCAGCTCCGATGTGTCACAACATTGGCAGAGGCCCCCGCAGGTGTCCACTAGGATTTAAAGCAGAGCCGACCTTCGGTAGAACGGCGAGCTGTAGCCGTGATTCCTGTCCAAATGTTTCATCTGTATCAGCTGCCCCTTTTGTCCATTCTGCCAGTGACCGGAATATTCACAGTCTAAATACGTGATGATGATGAGAAATAAAGCCTCAAGATAACTGAAGCCATCTAACCAAATACTAGGAGCTTAGAATGTCATACACAGATTCAGACATCCCAGTAGTCCGTTTTGAGGAATACAACACCAGCCTAAGCTATACTAAAGCTCAGCAGACAGACCAGATCACGCTAAAACTTGTGGTTCTAAAACTTGCAAATACTTAGAAACAAAGATGTTTGCAAATTGCTATTTGCCAAGATCTTAGTTCCTTAGACTCCAACACGCCGCCCGAGAATCCCACGTGAACACACCGTGCACACCCATGCCTTCATTTAGCTGGCTGGGGCTTTTGTCGGCTTTTGATTAACAATTTGTTTAAAAAAATACAAAATATACAACATGAACACATCCCACCCCCCCTCGTCAACACCACCCAACCAGACAAAAATTAAGAAAAGATGACAGTAAATACAATATTCAAGACCATTCAACAAAAGAAATTGACCATAAACCCAATAAATATGTGATATATGCATCAGTGACACCATAAGCCCATCATACACATCTCTCCCCAGCACATAGCTCCTTGGGAGCCCTCCAGAGAGTACTTCTTCCCCATTTCCTAGTACAGACATCTGACCTAGCACACCGTATATTTGACATCTTTTCACAACAACACCGACAACACCGACACCCTAGCCCTCTCACAAGCCCCCTCCTGGAATGACTAAACCCCATTAATTCTTCCATCGTCCTAAAATAATCTCTCTGGCTATGCTTTCCTGACTTTTTCTATCATGTCTGGATGACGTGCTTCTAATTATTCTATCAACTACAACAGAAAACACTGCACAACTGCAGCAGCTCGGCACCGTAGCGGACGTGTCTGTAGGACATTAGCTACACACGCAGTTACATGGTCAAACTATTGCGTTAATGATGCATTTCACAATGGCTTTAATGTGCATCAGTCACACAGAACAAAGAACAATCAGCCTAATGATGTGAGATATCCAATCAGCCATTATAAGGACGTGTTGTTTTGCAGCTCAGCCAGAAAAGGGCCAGCTGTAGCTTTACAAGGGGATAAGGTGGGGAGACACCTGCAACGTGTGGTCGGCTTGAAAAACCAGAGCAGAGATAGATGCAGAGCTCTCTCCTGGTCGTCCTTCTCTTTCTTTCTCCTCCAAACTCTTATTACACGTTATTCAGTAATGGAGATTAATGCACACTGGCATGGGAACTACTTCACAACACACAGAGGCAGATGATCACAGAGTGATGGTGCAGGCTTGTACTGTAGCTACAAAAAGTAATGCACTGTAATTTGTGTGTGTTCCATGTGTTTATTACTGTATGCACCATAGTGACTGCCGCTGTTGGCCATGTGGGAAGGATGTCGGGGTGGATGGGTGAGTCATGAAACCCAATATCTTCAAGTGGGGGAGCGCCGTTTGTGTCCCTGGGGAAAAAAAACAGGAAACGCGTGTTCGTGTCACAGGAGTAATACTTAAGGTGGTCAGTGTTTTAATCCAAAACCTCTATCTTTTTTTCTAATCATCAACTAGTTGTTTCATCGCCACATGATGTCACCTTTTGTCGTCTAAACTCAACTGCATCGCTCCCTGAAAGGACCTTGCCTCGTGGTGCGCTGTGTCCGGCTCACAGTCACGTTTTGTTGGCTGAACTTAACTGTAACGGCCTCTGAACAACCGCCACCTTACGGTGCCCTTAACCTGGCTCCTTACTGTCATGGCCGCTAAACTTAACTGTTATGTGACCTGTGGTCGTATTACCAACCAGCGGTTGTAATTTTGTAGGATATCATACAAATAAGTTTCTGTATCATTTCACACAAACCCATTGGCAGAGAAGGAGTTATACAACAATACTATATTATATTATAAAACAATAGTGTGTGTTTGTGTGTGTGTTGATGAGTGTCCTGGGCAGGAAGAAACGGGGACAGAGATGGAAGATAGATTGGATGTGCTGCACTGACTAGTCACCAGAAACTAACAGGGATTGGGTGCACACACACACACACACACACACACACACACACACGCACACAGATTGTGTGTGAACTCCATCAGGTAAGTGAGGCGTTAAGGAGGTTGCAACATTCAGCTTTCCTGCCTAAACGCTTCTAGGTCAAGGTTCTAGATTTATGATAGCTTCACTGAACATTTATTTCCCTGAGTCTGAAGACGCGTTTAGGGCAAACACAAACACACACATAGACAAACACACACACACACACAGACCAACATGACGCTCTTCACGTATGCAGGATGTAACTAGGATGACAGGGTAAGCTTACAATGGCCCACTGCTGTTGCTGCTGTGTGTGTCAGGTGAACACATGTCCCCGTTCAGTCCCAGTTTCTCAGTGACAGACAGCTCCGGTGCTTTGCAGCAACAGCCTGGCCTCGTTCACACCAACACACACCACTGTATAGCCAGAAACTGTCCATGCTGCCTAAGGGCTGAGGTTACAGTGGCCTACTTACCAGGGAGATTTGGTCACATTATTACTGGCAAGAGACACCGATGTGGACACAGTTAACATGCAGGTAGGATGGGGACACATGAAAAGGATGGAGGTTCCAGTAAAAATACATTTGATGGAGGTCATTTTGATATTCCATGTATATGTCTACAAGATGAGGGGATGTTTTAATGAAAAAGTGAATGAAAAAAATATTATGTATTGAGCTGAATTGGGTTCATCAATGTAACATTTAAGGTCCAACATCATGCTCATTTTTAGGTTCATACTTTTATTTTGGGTTTCTTCTTGAACATGTTTAAATGCTTTAATATTAAAGAAATACACTATTTCTCATACAGTCTGTCTGAATGTAACTGTATTCACTGCAGCTGGGGAATGACTCCACCATCACTTTCTACCTATTAAGAAAAAACTCAGGAGCAGCCCAACTCATTTCACATGCGTGAAAAATGTTTGGGAGACTTTGATGATTTACTTAGAAGCATTTAATAAACACTCAATAAAGGAGACCATTAAGCAGACATAACAGTTTAACCATGATGTGTTATTGTGCAGTGCCGTCCCAATTCTCTGAAGTTCCTGTCTTCCCAAAGGTGTATTTAAACTAATGTTGGAGGCGTTACCTTTAGCTGAACGCAAAGGATAAACAAAGATATTGCAGTGTTTGAAACACAGATGCGAGAGCCTAGTTCCTATTTCTCTCTCTCTGGAAAGTATGTGGCTGGCCCTCCGACCTCCAAAAGGAGACAAAACATTCCTTTATCATAAAGCTGTCTACACTCTTTGTGTCTGTAGTGAGACAAACATAGTTATACATAAACAGGTTAGGTTATTAGAGACTGGCCGGATACTCTCATCCCCTGACCTGGGACCTATGAATGACCCGATGTTGTCTAAGCTTTTCTTATCATACCCCAACATGGTGTTTCTATATACACATATATACATATATTTATATGTTATGCCATTACAACCATACAGAAGTCCTGCATTTATTTGTAGGTTAAGTGTAAAGTGTGTTGATACTTTCACCCTATTTACATTGCACCTGCTTAATAATCAATAAATCTCACTTTTTTCAGAAGGATCTTTAAATACCACCAAAGTCCAATTGTATAAGATTTCAATAGGAAAACTAGATTAAAAGTGTACAGCACATGCTTGCTGAGCTGTGAGGTTACATAGGCAGGTGATTGACCATGAATCAGATTCCAACCAAAGTTTAACCTGCAACAATTGTTTTTATTTGGCCACTTGGTCAGCGTAAAGAAGTTGTAAACACAACATATCAACACCATAAAGGGGAATTGGCAATTGTTTTAGATATTACTTTAATTAAGTTACTAATTTCCTCATCTATAAACTTACAGATCCACATTGTCTTCTAATATTCACTCTCTTTATAGCGGAGCTAAATGCTCCATTATGTTCACCAGTGACTTTTTTACTGACTGTCTGGTGTTTGGTGCTGAGCAGGTGGGTTTTTAGAGCTTTGCTGAAAACAGCTGCAGCCAAAAACGACCCTATAACAGCAGTGATAGAGAGCCAAACATTGAATTTGTGGGGCAGACAGCTAAACAGTGAGCTGAAACTCACTATGAAGGGATCATCAGAGCTGATACAGTTCATCCTGAGGAAGATATAAATGTCTGCACCAAATTTTAATGCCAATTCATCAAATATTTGTTGAGATACTATATTTGTTCGTCTCTGAGTGGATAAAAAGTAGTCCTACAAATTCCTCCCTATGTGCATCAGTAGTCTGAAACAAGAAAAATACAGACAGTTTGAAGCTGAAACCTTGGCTGGCATGAGGCTGTATTCCAGTGAAATGGTACATACTGTATTAAATCGTCTCGCTCTTTCATGAGGTCACAGCGTGGCCTGTCACATCTGTAATTTACACAATCCAGCAAATTCCTCGCTTCATAATCTGCCTAATAGACATGAACAGATTGCTGCTGTCGGTGTGTGCATGTGGTTTGGGGGAAATTAATAAAATAAAAAAGATATGATGTGTGTTTGTACCGAAAACATCTGCGCCATCATCACATAACTAATGACAGACAATGGCTAAATATTTCCAAATGTCAGAGCCCGCCTGGGGACACTTCCAGATATTACATTATGGCCTCGGCATATGCACAGCTTCAGAGTTTGATTACCAGTTTATGATTTGTCAAGGAACCTTATTAGGCACTTTGTTTCAATGTGGAGATTTAGTCAAGGTTTTTCAAAGAACCTTCAGAAGGATACTTTAAAAGGACATCTTTTAAGAAAATGTTATGTTTTTCAAGATGAAAAAGGCAATATCACATCATTTTAGACCATTATCACATGTCCAAAATGTTGGAAAACATAAAGCAGATAATGAATGACACACAAAAAACAAAAAAGATAAAAGTTGTTGAAGAAGTCAGCTGCGGAACAACTACAATCATTCCATTCCAGAAAAGACGGCTCAGGTGTTGGGGCCAAGTCCTCTTTCCTCGAGAAAGTCTCAAGTCATTTTTGTTGTTGTTGCGCAACTATTATCAAGTCAAATCAAAGATTATGTCAAGTCGAGTAAGTAAGTAAGTTCAGGCAAGTCAAGTCCACACTCAAGATAATTATTTTATTTTTTTACACCCAAGGTAATGCACTCTTACCTGGAGTATCTGGTCTTTATGAAGAGAGGAGACAAGGTAGCCCAGCTTGCTTAGGAGTCGTCCATTCACGATTCCCAGTTTGCGCTGCTAGCATACTTGATAGAATACAAAAAAGTATCAACATGACATGACATAAATGAATGTCATTAGGGCAAAGACCTGGGAAAGCTCAGTAATAAAGAGTAACACAACAATATTTGAGTTGATCTAAATGTAACCGTGTCTCGATCGATCACAGACCCCTGAATCGAAATCATGTTGTGACAGACTTTAAGATATCAGTAAATATTGTATCGCTGTCCAAAACTACGATATTGTATCGTGATACAACCTGGAATTTACACTCCTTGTCTCAAGTCTGCATTTATAAGCCTTATAATAACCCTCATTATGCAATTTCTTAAGTATAAAATGTGAATTCTGCCCCGGAGCTTTTCCAGGAGACACTGAGGGGAAGAGACAAGTCTGGTCCCTAAAATAACTAAGATCACCTTTAATTCTGCTCGACTGTCTTATAGTCTAGTCCTACAAGAAAAGCAAATCCTGCACGAACACTGGCCAAGTCAGTATTTTGATGTATATAAGTGTGTACTGTGGGCCTGGAGCTCCCTCTCCCTCTCCTAACCCAGTGTGACAGAGCAGAACAGACTCAGGTGAAGCTTTCTCAGTCCAAACCCTGTCTTAGAGCGCCCTCTGTTGGACTTGAGATGTGTTGCAGCTTAAATAATGTGTAAAACTACACACATGATTTTCTTTTAATTATCCCTGTGCCTTTAAGACAGTAAGATAATTAAATATATTGAACATTTATTGAATGTATTTCCACACGACGTGATTTGAAATGTGGTGATTTATTTCATGCCAAAAGCCTAAAAATCGATCAATATAAACCCTCAAAAAATAACAGTAATAAATACAGCAAATCAGTTCATGGTATCGTGCCACAGAGAAAAATAGAATTTGCACTTATTAAAAAAGAAAGAAGAAAGAAGTCAAGTAATACATGAGATATGAAATTAAATTTCTCAAACTGTGGAGTGATTCAGTACAGATTCCTATCTCTGCAGAGCTTGATTGCATTTCTAGAAACTGACACAATCGTAAAATACGGGATTTGATATTGTGATATATGTGTACAACAGGGCCGCACAATTAATCGCAATTTCATCGGAATCGCAACACGGACTTGTGCCATATTCAAATCCCAGGTGGGCGCAATATTTTTTAAAGGCAAAATATGTGTCAAAACATTCTAAAATAAAGTTTTGTGGAGCTGCAGAGACGTCCTGGCCTACAGATCCTATCCTACAGACTAAAGAAAACAACTTTGTGTGATACAAATCCTCGCAAAAAAAAAACAACTTATATATATGTATATATATATATACACACACACACACTTTACGTATATATATATATATATTTTTTTAATGAAAATGAGAATGACACAAAAGTCATCATTCCCTCCAATATTATGAATCATATCGCAATTGCAATATCAGCCAAAACAATCACTTTTAGATATTTTCCATATATTGTGCGGCACTAGTGTACAATTCCAGGGAAAAACATAGATGGTTTCCAGTGTAGAATCTAATCTTTAACTAGGCCCATTAAGGTACAAAGTGAGACACATTCAGAGGCAATGAGAAAGTACCTTAACATCAACAATGATTCCCCAACAAATACACGCTGCGACCATTTGGGTAACGACAACATTTGGGCCTGTCTTGAAAAAAGTGCGGAAAAACACAAGCTGATACCTGGCAGCTGGATACACACCCTGCTTAGACATTCTATATAACCCTTTGGTTCTCCAATTCATACGCAGTCACACCAACTCACACACAATACCAGTACACATGTAGTAAAATACAAAAACAAAAAGAAAAGAAAAATCTTTCAGTAGTTAGCACATCAAAATGACAGAGCCAGACGTTGAGAGCCAATGTTGTAATACTCATACATCGTTCTGAAGGAAAAACAATCCACCAGCGCCTTTAAAATCAACACAATTAACCACTGCTGTGATATTTCATGTAAACTTTCCTAACTGTAACCAATTGCGTGTTCGGTAGCGTTTATACCCTGCTTATGCACCAACATTGGAAGCAGCATTTTTAGTAAATCTCATCAGATCAAAATTCACCCGTCAGATAAGTGTTGAGACAACTTTACGTCTCCAATTCATTAAGGTAAAATAAGCAAGTCCCAGGAAACTAGGCCTAATGGAAGCGGCTCGTCCAGATATACTCGTCATCTCCACTACACCATTATCTGGCTGCACAGCTCCTAATCCAATCAGTGTGAAGAGTGGAAGAACATAAGTTTGGAATAGTGCCAAGTTTCAGGAGCTTTTTGTTGCCGTGGACCTTCAGTACAAAAGATGGCCAAGCGTCTGGGGACACAGTCTGGATGGTGGGAGGGAGGAAGAAGGAATGAAGAGGGACGTTGGAGTGAGAAAAAAGTAAAGAGTGAGAGAGAATGAAAGAGAGGGAGAGAAAGACAGAAAGCAGCAGAGGGGAAAAAAATAGGCAGAGAAAGACAGGACAGGACAGGAGAAGGCAGCTGTCCAGTCCCCGCAAGGCCCATCTTCCCGCTTCAAAAGGACCAGAGGGAGGGCCTCCTTCCCTCCCTCCCCCCCTCCATCCATCCCCCTGTGGATGTCTCCCGTCTGCTGAGAACTGATAGGACTCATAGACTAACACACACACACACACACCCACTGAGGAAATAATACATTGGACAGTATCTGGGCGTCCTGCTGCGCGGTTCGTCTCTCGGTGAACACACATGTACACACACAAGAGAGCTTATTAAAAAAGACAAACCAAGCAGAGGAGACAGGGGACAATTATCTGTAGCACTCAAGGCAGAACCAGTTTCTCCAAAAATTAAAACGAGAGAGACACAGAACGGTTTGTTCCTTCGGCCAAATGTTAACGGACACGCTTACGTAGCGTGCAACAAGATGTGCGGGGTACAGCTCTTCTGTACCTGTCTTTTTCTTCAATCCAGACCCCCTTTTTTATTTGATTAATACACTCTTGCTAATTTGAATCCCTGTCTCTCTGTATAAAGGGTAATATTTTGTAACTCTATCTTTACACTCCAAACACAAAAGACCAAAATGTCCGCTCAGGTAGGAAAACAAAAGTCGCAAACTTGAAGAAGCTTCAAGGAATTGTCAAATATTGGAACAACTCTTACATCTTTGTACAATTCAGAAAAAAAACATTGTATTACATCATCATTAACCAGTTTAATACGTTTAACGTAACCAAGTTCTTCAGTTTTTTTAAGGACTGGTCACAGCACAAGTAGCACAGTGAAATTAACCAGCATAAATACAGCGTTTAAGAAGCTTTGTGGTGCAGTGCTTACGACTGAGAGTCAAACTTTATTTTCATTACTGGTGTATTTTTATGTCTGTATGATCACAAAACTGTAAAAAAATGACATTATGTCCATAGAGCCCATATTGAGGTCTTAAAATTCAGTGTTTCATCCAACCAAGAGTCTAAAACCCAAAATATAGTGTATACTCAACTTACTATGTATGACATAGTAACATCATAGAATATTATTTTTTTAATTTTTTTTCTCCTTTTTTTAAATCAATTTGGGTGCTTGTAGTGAGAGTTTGCGAAGTCACAGAAGACAAATAATTACAGGTCCAAAGGGCTTGAAACAGGTCTCATATCCTGTGTGTCTGCAGGCGCTGCCATGCACCTGTAACCCAGTCAAGGAAAGGGTTAACAGAAATGTAGTGTTGGCCAATCGGATGAGGTTGTGCCAGACTCCCGCCTTTGGCCGAGTCTCTATCTAATCTGTCAGAGGGAGAGTGTGGTTGTGGAGTTTAATGCCGGTAGCCACCAGAGAACCCTTAGAACCCAAATTGAAACGTAAGCCATTGATTGTTAAAAGTTGCTAATTTATCAATTAGTCGACTAATTAACCATACCATACCATTTCCAAACAATCCAAAATGGATCGCACCATCTACCTACAAATGATTAATATTGCACAAGTTGTACCAGTGCTTATGTGCCGGCTGATAGCAACATATCCACCTATAATAAGAAAACAACCGCAATTAATTTATATTCGGCAAATAACGCCGTTTACCGTGAAGAGAAAATCCGATGATTAGATAGAACATACAAACTTTGAATTTCAATGTTTCCATGAGTCGTTTTTCATTCGATATTACTCAATACGCATAAAAACGTGTGGATGGAAACATGGCTATTGACTCCTGTTTCCAAAGTGTCTGCGCAGCCTCTTTTGAGGGGCTGAAAACTCCAGCAGAGGAGGTGAAATATAATTGGATGATGCAACACAGCTAATGAACTAATAGCTTCCTCCATGTTGAACTCTAATGTACTACTCTAAAGTCAGAAATTACTTTCCCTCGCAAAAAAATCCACTTAATCGCCACCCATTCCATTGGAATCAACTGATTTTGCTGCGAAGGTTTTGCCATTTTATAATGCTCATGTGAGCACACTTTCAGAAGGAGGAAGGGTTAATCAACATTCGATATTCAGGATATGTAAGAGGAATGTTTCTCTTGACAAAACCGCTCAAACGCAGCTCTTTGGTACATTCCATGACCCAATGAAATGTAAGCGCCATTGAAATAGAGTTTAAGACCTTTACGAATCATACAGTGTACATAAAAAATGGATAAGCATTATGAATACCTGAGAAAGATTATTTTGAAATCAAAAAGATGCCATAAGTCGAGGCATGGAGATTAATGTATTTGACAGAGAAAAGAGTCCTTGTTCAGACCCTGCAGTCCGCCTCCCAACATTACATTCAGTTACATCAGCCGCACCTGGATTCTTCTTTTCTAAATCAGCCACGGCCCCGCTCCGATCTAAACCAAAAACGAGAGAAATGCAGCAATCAAGGAGATTTTCTCCCTCTGTCATTAGAAGTGTAAGTAATGTGTGAAAACCCTTAGGCGTACATAAGCACGCACGCAAGCACACACAAACACACACACACACACACAGCGTTGAGCTCCATTGGACTTATTTCACATCACTAAAGCCGGCCCTTGTCTTGGTAGCACCAGCTGATAAGTCTTGTTAAGGCCAGCTTGTTAGGAGAGGGCCGTCTCCGTGGCAACTGCTCGGTGACATCATGTCTGTTGAGCAACGTCAGCGTCATTTGTCAGTAGCAGGACAAGTGTGTTTTTTGGTTTGAAGAGTCAGTCAAGCAGCAAGGCGTTTTGTTGCATTGTTCAGCGTAGGGATGGGGAACAGGAGGACTGGGTTCAGCTCCAGGCCTGCAGGATTTTGAAGAAAAAACCCCTGTCGTCTCTGTCTTCTCTGCAGCACGTCTGCGTCAGTAGAACTTGTCATCGATGCGGAAGTGTGGCCTGGTGACATCATCCGGGTTGAGGAAGACCGATATGGATTTCCCAGGGTTCTCGGTGACCAGCTGCTGCAGCCGCTGCGCCAGCTTGTCCTCCGAGGGGGAGATGATGCCGTTGGCCTGGTGGTGCCCGGGGGAGCCGTGGCCGTTGGTGCTGGCTGTTAGCTCCTTCTTCAGCTGGCCCGCCTGCTGGGCTTGGTCCAGGGCCGCCCGCAGGTGCTCGCTGGGATCCGAGCGCACGTGGGCCAGTTTCCTTGCGACGAGCAGAGCCTGGCTGTCTGTGAGGTGTTCCAGCATGTTGCACTGGGGCAGGAAGTAGTTGGGGCAGTTTTTACCCAGGATGCAATGAGCCAGGTCATCCAGGAGGCCCAGGAGCAGGCGGCCGGGGGTGTCGGCCTCGGTGCAGGACAGATAGGCGGCAGGAAGTCGGTCACAGGCCCAGAAGAGAAGGGTCCGCAGATGATAGAGGCTGAGGCCCGCACGTGGGCGAGCCAGGATACGAGACAACACGGCTTTGGCTGCTTGGAACGCCTGGGCCATGGGGTAAGGGATGCACTTCTTCAGCTGAACCTGGTTATTAGAGAAATAGATGACCAATGAATTAAAGATGCTATAAGTGTTTCTGAAGATTGTTCTGACGCTCGGCCCCCCAGATTCACAGACAGATAACTACTGGCCAGCAACTTCACATGCTGCCTCCACCTTGTTGCCGATTGGCTGGAAGAGTGTTTTGTGTCTGGTGCACTCCTTTCTGAAAAAACAAATGGAAAACAATTCCATCTGTTTTTTCAGCACACACAGAAACTATAGCACTAGGTGACCGTGAGGAGATGAATTTGACAAAAAGTGTGTTGGAATAACATCACTTGCTATACCTTTCAGCAGGAAAATTAAAGACATAGTAACTTGACATGGTAAACTTGACATGATTATTTGAGAGATAAGCAAAGTGGGATTGTAAAAAAAAAAGAAAACTGGCAAAGAAACAAAGAATGAAATACCAGATGAAAATGTTGCTTTAAACCCAATACAAGCTGGCACCAAACATGACACCAAAATTGAACAAAAAAAAAAGGTACATTTACAACCCACTGACCTCGCTACGTGAGAATGCCAGCCTCCACTCCCGGTCGGGCCGACCGCCCAGCGGGGAGCAGCAGGGCAGCAGATAGAAGCCAGATATGGCTTCCTCCTCTGTGATTTTACCATCCCAGAAGTGGTTGGCGGTCAGCCAGCCTTGAGCCACTGCAGGCCAGCCCCGAAACGACACCACAGGCAGCAGGTCGTACAGCACCCGGCTAGAGCCGGCCTGCAGGGCGAAGGGGGGAGGGGGGAGGGGGGAGGGGAGACAGAACTGGATTTGTTTACAAGAAAACTTCACAGGAAACATTACGGCAGTCTGACATTCCTTTTACCATTCAGACAGAATGAGTCAACTGTATTACTTTACTTCATTACTTTACTTCATGTTCCTCAAGCCTGGTTTGAACTTGAAAAAAACTGCTTTTAGTTTTAGTGCACCTGACACCTGTAACAAATTACAGCCCTTTCTTAAAGAGTTGTAACTACTCAACTTAATGTGCCGACAATTTAGAAATCTGGTTTTAAACCTGCAAATTTCTACTTGTAACTGCTTTACATAATTGTGTTTTCTTTTTCATCCATATTATTTTCATAATTAATTATTTTCCAATTATGAATGTTTTACTTTATTTCTATATTTCTTATGATAATACTTTCTGTGTTGTTGTTGGTATGTATATTGTTTTTTTAACATTTAATTAGAGATTATCTTTTTTGGGCTTTAAAAATAGTGGATAGACAGGAAAGGGGGAAGAGAGATGGGGGGATGACACATAGCAAAGGGCCGCAGGTTGGATTCGAACCCGGGCCACTGCAGGACTCAGCCAACACGGGGCCAACACTCAGACTGGGTGAGCTGTAATCTGACTCGATGCCACTGAAAATGAGGGTGGCCCCTCAATGATCTCTCGAGGATAAAGAAAGGTTGAATGACTTATCAACGATGTGTACCTGGAGGATGATAGTGGTGAGGGGACCATTCCTCTCCAGTCGGTCCGGGCTGGGAATTCCTCTCTGGGGGCTGCGTCTCAGCTCCTCCACAGCCTCGCTCACCACCCCCCAAAACCAGTCTGTCACCAGGGAGGGAGAGAAGTAGCATCCGTCCAGAGACTGAGGGGAGTCCAGGGAGGGGATAGAGCCTTTACCTGAGCGAGGGAGGGGAGGGACGAGAGAGGGATGAACGCTGGGTCTTTCCAGCACACCACATCTATCAACACTAGAACCGCTTCTCAAAGAACTACTTTTCCCTCTGTAAATTGTTAATGTCATACAATACACATGAGGGCTGAAACTATTGATTCTTTCCTTGATTAAGCAATTAGTTGTTCGGTCTATAAAATGTCCTTCAGTGTTTTCCAAAGCCCAACAAGACGTCCTCAAATGTCTGGTTTTATCAACACAAAAAAAAGATATTCAGTTTACGTTGATGGAGGAGTGAAGAAACTAGAACATATTAATATTTAAAAAGCTGGAGTCAGAGAATTATTACCCCCCCACCCCTTTTCACTGATTCATTGATTATCAAAAATAGTTGTCCACTGATTTAATAGTTGACTATTAAACAAATCAATTAAATCTATTTTTGCAGCTCTACAAATCCATATTGGACTGTTGGCTGGATAAAACAAGCACACTGAATGTTGTTGTAGCCCTAGAGAAGATCTTTGGATACTTGTAGTATGCAGTTTACTGTCTAAAGCAAAAAAATGACTGCAAAGAATTCAAATCTTTTTTTGAACTCCTGGCACTTTTTTCCCTCTTTTTAACATTCCAGCGGGATTTGGCTGTGATACACGTACATGCTGTCGACTACTCCTGACTAAATCACCCCTTCCTGCCACCGCTAATGCAGCAACATAAGATCCTGTGGGAAATGCTATAGGAAACTAGCAGAAAATGTGGCAAATGTATTTCCCCACGGTGCTGAAAATTAAAGGCATTCATATCAATAAATGTCATTACTTTTTCTCATCTTGGAAGTCTCGCGCTCGCGACTGTGCGGCTGATTGATGCCGCCGCGTAATCTGGAAGCTGCCACGTGTGCGTGAACTTTCGATTGTGAAGTTCTACTCATAAATGTTTCAGCGTGTAATTCCTGGGGAGCCATTTCTCGTCTCACCTATCTGAGGAGTTATAAGAAACAGATCCTCAGCTGCAGCTTTGCCGGGTAAAATTGCATCAAAACATCATGCATCAAATTATCTCGGTGAAACACAAACTAAATTCAATCAGCTCCCACTCCTTCCACTCTCCACTGCCATCTATCCACACGGCCCGCTCTTTCCTGACTTTTCTTTTCATCTTTTTTTTCACTATTTTATTTTTTTAGAACTTGTTTACCCATCCTCTCTTCCATACTATCCGTGCTGCCCTTTTTCTGTTCCGCTTCTTACTTCTTTTTCATTTTTTTCCCTTCCATTTTTGGATAGGACAGCTTGAGACAGGAAAGTGGGAGACAGAGGGGGATGACATGCAGCAAAGGGCCGTGGATCGGAGTCGAACCCGGGTCTCTGCAGTAAGGACTGAGCCTTGGTATATGTGGTGCACCCTTAACCAGGTGTGCTACCAGGGCTACCCATCCATTCACCTTTTGTCCCCCCTTTTTCCCCCCTCTTCCACATTTCCAGTTTCCCCGTCGCTGTTCTTTCATCCTTTGCTCTTGCAAAAGTTCTTCATCATACTTATTCTACTTACTCATTTCTTGCTCTTCCTCCTCGTCTTCCTCAGGGGGAAACCCGTTCTCCTCCTGGCAGCAGATGCTCCAGCGGGACATGACGTTGGAGTCGCAGAGGCGAAGGCTGAGCCACGAGTGGCAGGGTGGTGAGTGCCTCATGTCCAGGGTCACTGGCTGGTTGCGGTCATGGAGCTTGAGGGCGGGTACCAGCAGGGTGAAGTCCAGGTCAAAGTCGGCCCCTTTTGCGTAGTCACCCAAGTCCTCGGGGCTGAGGTCCAACACCCCCTCCCGGGCCCCGCCAGATAGCAGCAGGTACTCGTTGGCCACCGGGAGGCGCTGGTCCACCTTTTGGACTAGGCCTGGATGGGATGGTTTGGAAGGGGTTAAAAGACAAACCAAAACAATGTGTCACAACAAAAACTAAGCACTTTAGCTTTAATACTTTTAAGACCTACATTTTTAGAGTAATAAATTTAAGATTGCAATACTTTTAAGACCTCCCGGGTACCCGGGTTACCAACGCCTGTAATGAGTATAAGTGTTCTCTCTCACTGCAAACACACACCCAAAAACACACACACAAACACACACACACACACAATAAGATGCATTTTCATATTCAGATGCACGGACGATCTCGGAGTACGTGAACGCACTCGGACGGAAAACCGCAGGGTCGGCACGTGAGAGAGCCTGGAACATGTCCGGCTCATTTGTCTTGAGAGGTACAGCATATATTTAAGAGTCTTAGCTGCAGTAATATTGACACAAGGAGTGTGAAACAGACACCCCCCCCCCCCCCCCCCCCCCCCCCCCCCGACCAACCACCGGGCTCGACACTAATGATCATTTCAGTGGCTCGCAAAATGCTTCTATACCACGATTTCACCTGTTAAAGATTGGCAGAATACAAAAAATAAACCACTTTAAGGATAGTTCCAGGTTATGACAACCCAATCTTTGTTTTATTTCTTAAAATCAAGCCCTCTGGCCTTCACCGGCCTAGCCCATAGGTGGCTCAGCCCCCCCCAGCCCATCAGCCATTGCAAAGATAAAAAAGCTAGGGCAGTTTTACAGAATGTAAAAATAATAGTTGGTAAGGCACCCAAAGACTGAAAATTAACGAGCGACTAAAGGTGGGAGTCAAATTCAATTGTGCTTACGAGGATCTTTCTTTATTACATCATGGGTCATATTTTTGTAGTTTGTTTAGTTAATTAGAGGATGTTAGTGGAATATGGTAATATCACTAAAAAAGTCTAATGGGGCAAGAAGAATGCTAGCAATGATCATCTTATTACATTGCTAAAAAAAGTGTTCCGAACTCTCCTCTCTAAAAAGTTTATATGAGAGAAAGTCAAGCCTCCAAATCCCTTTATGGCTACTTAGCTGTGCTGTAAATCTTTCAGGCTCTGGGCCCATGGGAGCTGCAGCACTGGAGGCAAGTCAATTATGTTTTTTAGGCTTAAAAGAGCAACTGAGAAAGACTTGATCTTGTGAACCAAACCTGTTCTGGTCAAGCACTAACTGCCAGCGACTAATAGGTCAAAGGTAACGCATGGACACTTAAAAACCTGTCACAAGGAAGAGATTGGGAGGGCAGGTAAGTGGCTGCAGGCAGCTGAAACAGGGGCATCAGACCAAGCCAGCAGGCCATGTCTCGGGGGCAAAAACCCACCCAAAAATCCAAAATACCTCCATAGGATTCCTCTCATCCAATTACATGGGCACACAACCTCAGTGGCATTTTATCATGTAGTGGCATGTGTGTGTATCTGAGCGTGTGTTAAGAACTTGTGAGTCGAAAGCAAAATTCCATCTATATGGAAAAAGCCACAGATACTCACAGAGTTGCAGCAATAGAAACTTGTTTCTACGCTTCCAGTTTTGGAAATTTAGTGATAAAACTATTGAAATTAAGACAGGTAGTTACACGCTGTTTACTTCATCCGGATGTGTAGTACTTAAAGTATCCATGTTAATAAATGACCATCAAACAATCATGGTCTAAATGAGGAAGATATCTCTTTTCGGGAGTAGCATGCCCCCCCACAGAATCTCACCCAACAAAACAATTGCTGCTTTATAACAAAAAGGTGGGGGAGTGTGATGGAATATCAAAACAACAGGTGAGAAGACACCCAGAGACCGAAAATGAACGAGCAACTTTAAGTGGAAGTCAAAATCAATTGGGCTTACAAAGATCTCTCTAGTGCTTTGCTTGAATAGTCTGCGACAGTGCATTTTAGGATTTTTTTGTTATTCCTAGTAGAATCAGCTCATCTGCCGCTACGAGCTCCGTTCATCTCCTGACTAGACTACCGCGGTCTCTCACGCTGCACTTTATCCAGAGCTCTAGAGTTCTCCTCAGGATCCTCAGCCTCTCATCTCTCCCATGACATCTGCAAGAGTTTCATCACCCAATGTGCAACCGATGTTTCACTTCCTGAAAGAGTTACTAGTTTTAAGTGGATACCTCAGGAACTAGAATTAATATGTAGACAATGAGTAGGAACCGTGATCATGAATTTACTATCAATGAACCTTAATATATTCTTAGGGTAGGTGCATTTTTAACTCAGAAAGTTAGGCCGCATGTCAAATTAAGTTGTTTGACTTATAGAAGGCACAAAGACTAATTTCATAATAATGTGTTATTTCGCTAAGGTGTATTCATGGGTTTTGTTTTGGGCTGGTTGAAGAGCCCCAACCAGCCCCAAGAGCCCCAACCCCCCCATCACACACCTGGATTAATGTAGGTAACGTTCATTCGCTTAAAGCAGTTACAAATAAAAGGCACAATAGTTTTGGCGTAAACATAAAAAGACATCACATTTTCAAGCAGGACGTAAGTAAGTAAATAAATTCTTGTTATTCCATTATTAATAAATCGTTCAATTTTGACCATATGGCATTAGCGATAAACAAGCCGTTCTTTAATGTCGCAGCCTGTCGTTTTGTGATGAGGTTGTTACAAAATCATGTGGCAAGTTGCCTAATGTGATTAAAGGACAGCAGAGTTGAGTGATACAACAAATACATACTTTCTATAGTTGCAAAAAGTGCATGGTATCTGTCATCTGTCTTCAAGCTGAGTTGAGTGCTAGCGCATGCGACGTGCAAAACAAATTATGGCCGATCGATTATCAGAGCTTGAGATCAGTTTGGCTGGAAATGTGGAGAAACGAGGGGAGGGGAGGAAGACTGGATGGGCAGATCAAAGACAAGAAGAGACAGGAAAAGACAGTGTCAGAGGGAGGAAGGGATCAGACGGTAGCCAAAGGCCAACAAGTTTGAAGCTGCAACTCTTCTGATTTGTTTGGTTTTATCTGCCACTGATGAATTGGGGCAAATAGGCGAGGAAAACATTGATGAAAGAAAAAGGGACTAAAGAATATCTTATCTCTCCAGCAGTGGCTTCAGTTAGGGAGAGGAAAAACTGTATCAATAGGCAAAGTGTCTTCAATCTCCAAAACTGGCTGCAAGAACTTTGAGGTTGTTCCAAGGAACCTAAT
Organism: Etheostoma cragini; assembly: GCF_013103735.1. NCBI lineage: Eukaryota > Metazoa > Chordata > Actinopteri > Perciformes > Percidae > Etheostoma > Etheostoma cragini. The sequence continues at coordinate 11,073,209 of NC_048425.1, forward strand.
CTATTTTTTAAATCCAAACTCTCAAATCGCACAGTCGCCCGCTGCTTTAATGGGCATCAGCCAGCGAGCACGCACGCATGCACACACGCGCCTGGATGCACACATGAACACACTCCTACGTGTATGTGCCACACAGTCTTAGAATAGAGCTGGAATGGAGAAGGTCTAGGCTGGTTTCACAGCCACGGATTAAATCCTAATCCTATTACAAATGTCTTTGAATGTGGATTTCCATTAGAGGGAAGTTTTTACATAAGAGCTATATTTTGGACCAAACCCAACTCCATATCTGTGAAAGGACTACTTGATGGCTATTGGCTGCACCTGCATGGCATGTAGAGCTTCAAAAATCCATCAATCCGTTGCCAGCCGTTGACTTAATTGCCAACTATTTTGATAATAGATTAAATCGGTTTGAGTTATAAAAATTCTCTAAACTCTCCTTATATGTGAATATTGTCTGGTTTCTGGAAGAAAAAAAAACAAACACAGATTGACATTTACTGACAATATCTAAACAATATTTAGTTGATTCATGGAGAAAATAATAAACAGATTAACTGGCAATGAAAAAAAATTGTTGCAGCCCTAATGGCATGCTTTGACATACTACTGTGAGCAGCAATTACCTTAACGCATCGTCATAATAACTCTAAAAAGGTTTTTATATACTGGAACATCTAGCTACAGTAAAATCTTCACTCTAACGTCCAAGGTTAAAAACCATGTGTGTGCTGCAATCAAGGAGCAATCACGCTATTGCAGGAGTCTTTGAAATGACCTGCTCCAGGAAAAAAAAAAAAAAACTATATCTGATTTTGCCATCAATAAATCATCAACTGTAATCCTGGGAGATAACTATGATTACCATAAACAAACACCAAAGAGATGTGCAGCCGCTGCAAACCTCTGCACTGCATTTTACTTCAAGAAATGATAGGTTTGCTTAAAGCGACACTTTGAACAGATGAAAGTAATGCAGAATTTTACTTACCAATTTACCGATTTCATAAGTCAAACTACTCATATGCATATTTAGTGTGGACAAGGGATGCTCAAAACTATTTTGAAGCGACAAAACTCTTTTTTGATAAAGATGGGGATGTCATCCAATCACATTTGTATAAAGCGTAGCTTCCACTTCAATATATCCAGCAGGGTAGACCAACCTGTAATTTATTTCCCTGCCTCAAAATATATAAAAAAAATATGTCACGAAAATGTCTTTAACAAACTAATTTACTGTCTATACTGTGTGCACGTTGAAGGACAGCATGGCCTAACATTAAACAGCCCCTCCGACTAGAGGTCCCATGGGTGGTTTACAAGTACGGTATAAGAACTGTATAGCTACACTTGTAATTGCGCAGACATTGTGCCACACAACTTTACCAAAGAATACGCATAAGGATACGGATAGCTCAGTTGGTAGAGCGGGCGCACATATATAGAGGTTTACTCGCGGGTTTGACTCCGACCTTGCTGCATGTCATTCCCCCTCTCTCTCCCCTTTCATGGCTTAATTTGTCCTGTGATGATAAAGGCCTAAAAATGCCCCAATATATATATATATATATATATACATATATATAAAAAAAGACATGCCCACTTTCAAAATGAAGCTACAAAGTGTCACTGCTAAGAAATCCCCCCCGAAGCGTAGCAGCGGCATCATGGGAAAGACGTCCTTTCTTATCACAGCCAGCGCAAAGCAAAGTGAGAGTATTCTGCCACACACCTCTGGTTTGATCGACCACAAAAATAGCTCTGTGAAGCTCTCCGGAAAATGGGATTTCTCTAAATAAGCCGATGACTGTCTTCTATACGCTGTTGCTGGAGAAGGCTGCTGAAGGTGAGAGAGAAAAGGTCTGAAACTTGGCTGCGCTAACAACTGAGAAAACCAGGAATAACATTCTTTTGCATTTATTTTTATTAGATATATATCCACCGATATACCGGCGGACCAATAATATCGGCCAAGGCATTTCCCGATCTATTGGTATCAGCATTTATAATGGCAGATGAAAAACAAAAACTAATATTCATTCATCAGAATCATTTATAATGACAAATGATTCTAATACTAAGATTTTTTCTTGTGTTTTTGTTCAAAAGGACTTTAAATTTCACATCTTAAGTTTGTATTTATATTCATTTTATTTATCAGAACTTTGATTTATTTTGATGATCCACTGTTCTGTCGTGACAATAAAACTAATTATCATTTTATTTGAGTGAGAACTCATAAATAGCTACAAATAACTTATCTATTTGTTTTGTAACGCTTTTCTGGATTTTAAAAAGTATATCGGCCAATATGTCGGCATATCAGATTTTTAAATTCGTCCGAGCAAGGGTGCCAGAAGTAGGGGGTTAGAAAGAAGTAGAGAAGGGCCCCACTCACTCCAGATTTGCCACTGTTTTTGTGTTTCAGTTTTTTTTCTAATATAAGCTAACTTTCTTCTGACTGTTGCTTCATATTTAACGACTTATGAGAGTTATTTTCTATCTTCTCATCCATTTGGAAATATAGCAAATAAGAGTCCTACAATAATAAGCAATTCCTTTCAAAACCTATATTTCCCCTAAAAGGATAGTCTTGCTAAATGTTGTTTCTGCAAGTACTTGAGTCAGGACACCTTGGTGCACAAGTTTCTGAAATGGGGGATGTTTTCTGAGTCAAAATGATCCACAGTTGCCTCCCCTACCTCTGTGTGACCTTTCTGTTATTTCAAACAATAAAACTCAGATTCAGCAGCAGAGCCTGCCATAACAATAATCTTAAAAGCAGCAGCAGCATCATTCCAAAAGGAGCAATTCAATGTGTTACAAATGACTCCTGACTAATATAGTCTGGACCGGATGTTATCAATGCTGTTCAACAGGCACTTCTTGCAGCCTCACCTCGCACCCCAATAGCAGGATTAATCCCAGGCAACCCAGCCATTCCGCCTGCTCGCAGTTTATGAATTCCTATCAAGGCAGGAGATTAGCTCAAAAATAGGCCTGTAAGGTGTGTGTGTGTGTGTGTGTGTGTTTGTGTGTTAATACAACAAACAGGGCTCAGAGGGATGACAGACATAGTGTGTCTAAACCACCTGCAGAGAGAGAGGATGCAGGAAGCTGTCAGGGTCTCAACGCTCTTCACAGCGGCTTTGATGCCAGCTACACTGCGATACCTTGTTACCATAAATGACAGGCCATTATCACTGAAAGAAAAAAGTGTCACTGCCGGTTGATTTTTACATTTGAGGGCAGCAGGGTAGCCTAGTCGCTTAACAAGCTGTGCACAACTGGTCCTGACCTTTCATATTCCTATTAAGGAAGGGAAAGAAAGGTGATCCATTCAGTTGCACATCAAAGGCCCCATACCATGCTAATTTTCAGGTTAATTCACGTTTACAAGATTTAATGAAAAAAATAATTCTCATGCTGTCTGAATATACCTGTAATTCACCCTCTGTCGGAAAAGCTCCATTTAAGCGCGTGTCTCTTTAAGCCTCCTGAAAAACCCAGTCTGCTCAGATGGGTCCGTGTTTTAGGTCTTTCCTATCGGTGTTTGCGGCACCGTCATTGCAGCCAGAGAATGACTGTTGCAGCACTTTTTTATTATATATAGCATGGTTGTGACATCACAATCATACAGTCCCGATGGCTCGTTTAAAGGCACAGTTTCTAAATACGGGCTCTGTGCATTTCTCTGTGGAGTAAGCATTTTGATACTTTCACGGTATTTATAGAGGACGTCGACCTGCATTTTAATAAAAAAATTAACTTAACTTTTTCCATTACGAGACCTTTAAATGATTAATCTTATACTTAGGCTAGAACCCGATATACACATTCAAAATAAACCCTAATTATGTAAAGGAAAGGAGAAACTACTACTCCCAGCATTTGGAAATGTTGCTATTTTGAAGAAAGATGGAAATATCTGTCAGTTTGTGCTTTCCAAGATCCGTAGATCCATTGTGAGAAACTTTATTTTTTTTAAGTATTACTGAAAACTATATTTAAATTGTTTTCCACAGCACCTCTGACAGCTACACCCTGCAAATAAGATACTCTAATCAGTTGACAGCTCCAGAGTGAGTGATTCCTCCCTCTGTGCCTCAGGAATAATGTAAGGGTGATTATGAAAGAGGAAAAAAAAAAATCACAATGTCTGCCTTGGTTATTAAAATGAGCAGTAGATAAGATGTCATGCAATGTCAAAACACTGCTTACTTATTTACATTTCGGTATGTCATATTTAATTAGATTTCACAAAAGTCACTTACTGGATGATGTGATGCGTGTCTGTGGCCATGTTCAGCCACGGGACACTCCACTGTGTTAACATGACAGTCAGTTGTTGGCTGATTTGTTACAATATCTTAATGCAAAGGTTGTGAGCTGAGGTTAATTAACATACTCTAAACTGTGTTTCGCATTCATTTTCACTGATGTGCCAGGTGTCGAGCGATTAAGATTTAATGCTGCCAAGTGCCAGAAAAAAAAAAGGTGAGTCAGTGAGGAACAATGACTGTCATTCATGGCAGGCAAGACACGTTTCATCTGTGCTGCTTGGCACTGCTGTCTGCGCTGATGAAAACTGAAAACAAACAGAAACAAAGCCTAAAGAATCAAATCCAAATATTTCAGCTGTATACTGTTGCAGTGCCATGGATCTAGCCTGGCTGCCAGATGAAGACAGGCTCACAATTCCAAAAATGGCATTAACCGATAATTAGTCAGCCGGAGGAGCCATGTGGGCCCAGATCCCAAGCTATAAACTACAGCTGAACTCTGAGGATCAGAGCAGGGCCCTGCAATGAGGAAGTCCCAGCAGTGGAAACAGCAACGGCACAATGAAGTCCACCAGTGTTAAGGGCCAGGGGTGGGGGTCTGGCCAGCTGCCGTGTCCATCCTGAAGTAAGCCTGGCTAACTGGGCTACTTTCCTAAATGCACCATCACTCACACACAGCCTTTGTTTGATTTTGTTTTGCATTTTCAGATGACATGTAATTAATTTTTCATCCCAAGGTAAACTTTTGACTCCTGTCTCTCCCTGACTAACTCAGGTGCTGATGACCCTTTCTCTGTCTAACCGTCTACACTTATCACTGTTCAACCCCAAATGTGCATCAAGCTAAGTGGCCTAAGTGTGAAGAATAGTGGAGAACAAAGGGGCTCATGTAAGGAGCCCAACAGGAATGCAAGACGCTCGGGTCACTGGGGGACAAAGTTAAGATCTGATGCACTCCATAAAGAGCAAAAACTCATTTGTTTTCATAACAATCACTTCAGTATCTCAACATACAACAGGTTATTTTTCTTGTGTCAGATAAAAATGTCAAAATCCAGGCCAAGATAGAACAGCACTCATGACTTTATAACTTGGATCAAAAGTATCCATTTTCACTAGATGAACTCTGAACTGAACTCTGTGATAAACTTTAAGATCTGAAAAGCTGGGTCCGGGGTATGTCTGAGCCTAGCACCAGGGCAGAAAAATCTTAGGCCTACTGATCCCTTTCTGAGGCTGCAGCACCATCATAAACAGAATAATTCATAATCTTTTATTTCAAAGGGTTTAAATCATTCATCTGCAATCCTGTGTAAGTCCTTTTAAATTGTCTCTTACTGGTTTGTGTCCAGGGAACACTACAAAAACATTTAAACACGTTTCAGAGTATGTCCCACTCTTCTGACGGCGCTTGGCTACGGTGGCTTTATGCTCCGCAATGTTGAAAAGAAAACTGCTGTTTGCCAAAAAAGTAATGCCAACACAGAATCTGCTGGGATGTAGAGTGGGCGACGTTAGTGATACGGGGACGGATAAGGTTATGTAGGCTGCATAACTGGTAGAATTAAATGAAAAACAATGCCGCTCAAAAAGGTAGCTATCTGACAATGAAAATACATCTGTAGTCGGGGCATTAATATCATCTCCCGATATTTAACTCACTGCAAAGTAATACAGCATCTTCATCAACGGGATCGTTGACAAAAGGAAATACCGTGTTTTGAGAAAAAGACGTATAGTCTGCCTAACATTAAGAAACCAACGTGTTTTTTATTCATGCAGATAACAAGCCGCGCTAAAATGCGCCTGATACTGACTGAATGAATGAATGAATGAATGAGGAAATGAAAGATTGCTGTGTCAGAGGGAGGAGACAGAGAGAAGAAAACCTGCTCCTGACAAGATTTGGTTCACAGGCTCAGTTACCATAGTAACTGACTCTGAGGTTATGTTACCTGTCTTTCTGAAACTGGCTGGAGTTACCCCTCTCTCAGGTTTGATTAACTTGCCTTTCAGGAACCCAATACCCAGAGTTTCCCTCATCTCAGAGTTTTCACTAAACTTGCTTTCTGAAACGGACCCCAGATTTCCACCGGCAGTGTGGATCTATTTCTGCCTTCATCCGACTTTTGTTTTTCAAAAAGATAGATACAGTAGCCCCCAACCACGCTTGCCCGAAGGCAAACCACAGTGTTGACTCGTACGCAGGGTAAATAAGAGTACTTCTTGGATCTGTCAGAGTGTAAAGACATTCACTGGGTATACAGTGTGTGTGTGTGTCAGTTTCTCTTTACTTTTCCCTGACAGTGTGCAAAACACAGTGGGGACCCCTCTGCAGCACAAACTTTTTAAAAACCTGGTAAAAACAGCCACTCGTGTTTAGAATCCACGCACACATGCACACCCCCTATGCACATAGGACGAGCCTCCTCCAGCAGACAGGCATGCTGTAACAAGACCCCTACATTAAAAGGATATTTGCTTTTCAGTGCTGCCTTTCGTCCTCCGCAGGGCTTTAAGAAGCATAGATCCTAATGCAGCTACCACCGCATACTTAACTTTATATTCCTAGAACCCAACACAAACCGTCTCCCTCTGTGTAAAGTGCCAAACTTTTTTTCTTTTCACAGAGCTGTCACAGCGGGCGCCGAGGAACACGGTATGAAAACAAATCAGCAAACCGTTGGTGGTTATGCCAGATAAAGCAGCCTCAAAACTGAGAAAAAAATAAATAAAAGTTACCAGGAGATTGTCAACAAAAAGAGAGTGGGAGCAGACTAAGATGGGAGGGCTTTGCACCAGAATTTAGATAAAATGAGGTAAAACTTCACGCAAAATATTCAGTATGTGGTTATATTAATGAAATGAAAATAACAGGCTTAAAGACCATTTTGATTTGTGTGATTCCTCCCTGGGCGAGACCAGTTAACCGGTGCAATGCTGCTTGTTTGACAGGGATTGTTGAACTGTGCGTAACGATACCTCTGGACAAACAAAAGCAGTGGTGGACTGTGACTAAGTACATTTACTCAAGTACTGTTCTTCAGTACGAATGTTGAGGTACTCATACTTTCCTTGAGTCATTTTTTTCATGCCACCTTCTACTTCTACTCCGCTCCATTTCAAAGGGAAATATTGTACTTTTTACTCCACTACATTCATCTGACAGCTTTTATTTACAAATTAAGATTTTTGTACACAAGACACATGTTTTATTATTGTAAATGAAACTGCCCAACAAAACAACGGCCTACTTGTCCAGCTGTATTAGCAGATTAAACACTCGGTTGATTGACAAAACAGTTTGGATCGTTTCCAGTTTTCTAAAATGTGAGGATTTTTCTGCATTGAGAACAATTACTTTTAATACTTTAAGTACATTTTCCTGATTAACTTACATACCAGTAATTTTACTTAAGTAACGTTATCAATGCAGGACTTTAGCTTGTAACAGAGTGTGGTATTATAACTTTTACTTAAGTAAAGGATCTGAGTACTTTTCCACCAGTGCACAAAAGGCTGAGCAGAATGCAGGCCTACTGCAGACTGACAGAACGAGACAGAAAGAGGACTTGCAAAGTTGAGTTGAGTGAGAAACTAAAGACGAAATAGGAAAAAAACTTTCCAGATGCTGGCTAAACATGTTTTGTTTCCAGTGGATGACTGATAGTGACATGAGAGAACAAGGATGACAGCAGGGAGGGGGCAGAGTGCCACCTATTGGGCAAACAAACACACTTCACTTTTTACTCTCAACTGACAATACCCAAACAACACATTTGAGACAGCTTTATGTCCCACTTAGCAAACCCATCTCCCAATAGTTGAGCGTGAATTAAAGCATGCGTGGATGACAGAGGGAGAGTAGAGCAACACACAATGAAAATATGAATCATGTACTGGATGCGTTTCAATTCCAACTGACAAACACACAATGTCATTTGGAATCCCTTTTGCATTTGAAAGATGCTAAATGGGCAAGTTTCAAAACACCCACACTGCCACAAATTACAAGCCTCTAATTTTGCATGCTTAAAAAAAAAAACAACAACCATGTAATCATGTGTCTGCCACAGGATTAAAATTAAGATATTGTACCTTTATACATGCACCATTTCAATGAAAGTCTAAAGTGTTGATCGTGTTTGTCACACATACTGTCTCACAACGTGACCCATCAAACGTGCATGCAAAAGAGAACCGTCTCCCCATTCAGTTTAAATGAAATCCTGCAGCTTTGTACTTTTTGCCCTAAATGAAATTTTTACAAACAGAAAGTGACCAATCAAAAAAAAAAAAAACTTGGATGTTACAGATTGCAGTCTAGTGAAATAAGGTCTAAAAAATAAAAGGAAAGATTTATTCTGCTATATGTGATTAAAACTCTTTCTAAGCTGCAAGGAGGTTTAACATCTTTATTTTAGCTCCACCCTGTTGGTCTTTTCCCATTTTTGTCTGACCAGTTTAGAGTTGACAGTACATCAAATCCAAACTATCACTTCAAAAATGAACATCAACATCAGACCCTTTTGATTCTATCTTCCCTTTTGAATCCATTTCATTTGTTTCAGTATACTGTAAAAGCTTCCTGATACACAAATATAACTTCTGGAGACTTACTGAAGTTCCCTCTACCGCTGTAACCACATATAAACGCAAAGTGAGAAGTTTAACTACAACCGATATATGATAGAGATGTACAGCACACCATGATATGGCTTTGGCTATGGAATTAGTTTTACTAGTCATGTCACATCAAACGTGCGGAGTGTAAGCACAGCTCACTGCATGTTAGGGCATGTTCAGTAGCCAACTGATGAGACTGTGGTTGCACTGGGCAGCTTCCAGGTGAGTGTGAGAGTGGAGCAGGGCGTTTCTGGGAATGATTACTCCCTGCTTTCACCCTGGGTAAATAAAGGGCGGGGTAAGGGGATAATATGTGCTTATTTTCCCCATACACTATGAAACATGCAAATCTGCATGTTAAGAAAAAGCGGGTCAAGAATAGACAGCGAAGAAGACCACACAATGAAGAACCATGGTTCAGATTAATATGTGTTTAGACAACGGGGAAAACACATTTTCAGGATCTATACACCGTGACATATTTCTCCACATTTATCCCAGTTGGATACTAAAGTGAATTTGATTCAATTGGTCAACAGCAAAGAAATTAGGAGTCACAATGTAGTGGTGAATGACAATTGGTGTGAAAATACACTGTACAGTATAAAGAGTTCAACTCTGATTATAGGTTTCACCCTATTTCATGTGTAAACTTCCAACCCTTATCGTCATAATCATATCTCTATGCTACATTTAAGCGTTATGGCCGCATACAGATCAGTTTGAGGATTGAAGACATTGTTCCCCCAGAAAAGTTGTTTTTAAAGTTGTGCGAAAGGTTGGCCCGGTGGCAAGTGTCTTTTATCAATGAGGGCTTGGACGAGTCACGTACTGATGGCAGCATTAATTAATTAGAGCCCAATAGATTCTGTGATAATAAAACGGATTCCACAGGGCCCTTAAGTCAGAGCTAAAAGCTAACTGGAGTTTTGAAAATATGACTATGTCTATGTTTCCAGCCGAGCTTCCCCACTGCAACAGTAGTTAAAAAGCATCTTAAAAATACATTTACATTTACCCCCCAGTGGCTGAGGTCCAGTGGGGGGCAACTTAGGCCCAGTGGGCCACCAGCCTTACAATGCACTGGAGGAAACCCTAGAAGACAATTAATATGTTTGGTATAAACTGTGAGACAGATCATATTATCCACTGGGTTATGTTTGCAGACATACCTAGCATGTTGAAGATAAAGTCCTTGGCGGTGTGAACCTCTAAGGCGGTCTGGTCTCTGAACTCTCCCTGTTCCAGTAATACCAGCTCAGACACCTGGGCTGACAACTGCTCCAAGGTGGCCCCTGACCGGAAGTCCACCTCTGACTGCTTCTTGGCGGGGGCTGAGGAGCGCGGAGCCATCAGGGACTCCATCTTTACAACCCTGTACGATAAGGGCGAGAAAAGAGAAATTGTTGTTGGTTTGTTAGGCTAATGTATACCCTCAGGAGTTTAATATCACAACAACCCTATTTTTGTAACTAACTCAGTTGTAATGGTTCCCCTGAGAGATGGATTATGCTGTCACAGTGCCAATAATAACTAAGCTTATTGGTTTTGTGGGTAGCTATTTGCACCCAAGAACAAAACGCATGCCTGTTTTCCTAATGTGTCTTACAGCCTACTATTTTTAGACCGATTAAGTTCTCAAACCTTCATATTTTCATTGCAATATAATGCTTGCCTTGTTTTAAACAGCCTTGTGTGAATCATGAGACTTTGAGGAACAATTCTGGAGAGACACATCAGGGAACAAGTAGCATTACCTTTTAATAGCAATAAATGTGATATTGCAATTACAGCTTTGATCAACATTAAAGTAATTTAAACTGAGGCTAAGTACTGACGGGCCAAAAATGCATTGATAACATGACTAGTAAGAGCATACTAGGCCACTATTCTCTGTTACAGGGTTTTTACCTAATATAACACTATGTGTAAAAACATTTAACAACACAAATTGTCATTATACTTTATCATAAAAAGTTGTTTATCACCCTCAAGTGAAGGGATTTAGGTTTGTGCAATCAGTGTGTTTTGCATGAGATCTTAGCATCAATGTAAATCACAGCTAAACCACATAACCTTCTAAAAAACTTTTTAAAAAAATAAAGAAAACTGCTAATGCAGGTTGTTTGACAAAACTTTGGTTACTGTTTTTTTGGCATGTCTTCTATCCTACACTCTATCCTAGTATGTGTCCATTGGGTTGAGTTGGTTGAGTTGTGCCTCATGCAATGGGTTTTAATTGAACGGCATACTTCAAGATGAGAGGATTTAAGTAATTATCGTTGTGGCCAGTGTCCTTATGAGATTTACAGAGTTGTTATTTGTTTACACGTCCAAATAATTGTACTAAAAAGTGTGACCTAAAAGTAACAACCCACAAACTTATAATGTAAACACAGCTCTCCCGAGTGGAATGGTAACATGGCCTCTGCCCCACCAAACTAGAACTAGGTCAATTAGCGAGCAAGACTGCTCCTAGCTGCTAAGCTAATAGCCGAACTAATTAGCCAGCCTGCCGTCTGACAGTCAACAATAGCTAATTACATCATTCGTAATAGATGATTAGCTGATTAGCATGGGCTGCGTTACATATATGCGTATGACTGCTTGCTGTACAACCATATTAGCAGACCATTTGACTTGCAGTGGTCGGTGTGGTAGCCTACATTTACCTCGCCCGCAGTCAGCTCATTTCTTTTAATAGCCAACTAGCTTCGTCAAATTAGCACGATAGCTAACATGACAGTTGGGGACAGTAAAGCTAAGTGCAGTAGCTACACTTCCCCGCATACAAACCAACACGCACAAACACATTCACACAAAAATCTATAACTACACTGACACGCACGTGCGCGCACGCACCAACATGCATTCAGCTCGCATTTCGGTAGCTTGCGAGTAGCGGGTCACAGTGCAATGATTAGCTATCCAGGCTAAAGCTGTCGAACATAGTAAACACACACCCTTAACACAGTGACGGGAGTGAGTTTCTTCGCTATCTTCTACGTTTACTGTTATTGTGATCCCTGTGCTTCAATCCGCCTTCTTCAGCTGTCATTTCCAACAGGTCCCTGGCGCCACATTCCCCGTGCCAACACCGTCCCAGAAATCATCATGGTCCTCCTTCTCTGAGGATCCAGGGATTAGTAGTACCGGTATGTGTGGCACGCACGCCTCACATTACAAAACTACAAACGGATTTGTGAGGTCAGGTTATGATTAAAATTGTGCCTCTGTGTCCTCGCAAAGAAGATGAGGCTGTGCTACGGTTTAGTAAGAGAGAGCAGGGCGGTTTCACGACTGCACCGCCAATGTTTTGATGCATGAGCATGTAAGTCCAGCACAGCAGCAGCAGCAGCGGTGTCTTTGCACCAGAGCGGCAGGGTGCTGCATGGAAAAGTGAGCAACGTTTTACTCATTCTCTGCCCGGTGCCCACCCCTTTCTTATGCCTGTTGAATGGTAGGGTAGGTTATTTACAGTGGATTGCATTTTCCACGTTAAGAGATTATCATATGATACTATTTTCAATGATTTATGTTGGATAGTTATGTATGTAACTGTATAGCATACTTGTATGCTATATACAATTATGCAAATGTATGTATTTAATGTGTTACTTTACACACAGGAGGAGAAAGTGCAGTGTGAGGTTCCATACAGGTCAGTTGACCATAATTATATATCATTCAGTATTCAATTCAGTATTTAAACTCAACCTTTATTTTAATATTAATGTCTTTGAGTATTTTTGTTTTCACTACAAAATAGTACAAATGCAAAAACAGATTTCCACTTATTTTCAAAAATGCATTATACCCAAATCTCTGTTTCTTAACATGTGATAGCCCCAACTTATTTCCAAGGAAATTTACATTTGAACTCATAACGTATATCGTCAAGAAAATCATATCAAAATGAATCCACCGACCTGTACAAAAAGTACTTTAATCAAGTTCATAATTTTATCCTATCCAACATAGGGCCTGCTTTAAAGGGGTATTTCTGCATTTTATTGTTACATGTACAGTAGGCTACATAAAGATAATTTATAGATTTAAAAACAATCGACTCGGCAGGCAGAGAAATCCTTTTTGATCCTTAGTTTCTTTCAGTCCTTACAGGGTATAGTATGCGTCAAGCTCCCAAATATTTCTGAGAGACCCCTGGATGTTAATGTTGCAGAGTTTTTTCAATTTTGTCAAATGTATAATTTCACCTATGTGTTTCTTGCTTTTTTTTCATCATTCAAAATGCTAAATGAAATAAATTTGAAACTTCTATAGTGAAATGTTTCATTCTCCCGGGACACGCCGGGATCTCTGGCAATAGCAATTGCTGTTCAATATGCATGCATAATCCTACTTAATTACACCCCAAGCTATTCATTTCCTACATCGCTGCTAAATGTCTTCAGATTGATAGTGTCAGATTTAACCTGACAGACCTCTCTCCTAGCCCGTCGATGGATCCTTTACTAGCTCACGCACTTCAGTCTCATTCACAGTGGGAAGAGCTGTCTGTGTAGCGCCATACAGTGTCTGATTCATCAGCCTGTTCTGTGGTATAAGTGGAACATCTATCAAGGTAATGCTGTACCAAACAGCACTTAATGAGCAAGTTGAGGGAGTGAAACTACCCTTCTGCCAAATGAGAGGTTAGAGACGACCCTGGCCTCCAGCAGACAAAAATATGAATGAGAATCTCTTTTAAACTGCTTTGAAGTCTTCCTCTTTGCCCTCTTTTTACCCACAAAGGACTGGAATGGAAAAACATAACCAGCTCGTTTCGCATTCTTCCATATATCACTATCGCTAGGCCATAAAATCTTCCCCATTGCAAGTGAAACCAGGCTGAAATCGCAGGCCTATGATGGAAATGTGTCAGGCCAAGTGAATGTCATGATGTTCAAGGATTCTTCTTGTGGAGTCAGTGCTGGCTCAGCAAAATGAGTGCAGGAAAAAATGATCAAAAAAAAAACAATAAAAGAAGAAAGAGGTGAGGTACCATATAGGTAAAATGAAACTAGGGAAAGAATATGGAAGAGAAGAAAGGAAGAAAATGGATACAAATGTGTTTTGCCTTCTGCACAAATCGGATGCAAGCTATACAACATTAAAATCGTTTTAAAAAGAGGTGTTCACACATTACAATATTTATTATTAACATATGAAAAGGGTTGATGAGAAAAATATCAATGCCCACAAAAAGAACTTATACAACAACACTACAACCAATTTCATCTTAACTCATAAATGGACAAACAAGGCAAATTCTTTGTTACGTCATCCTAATTCAGCCAAGGATAGTGTACCTTTTTTAGTAAATTTTTAAGCAAAAATGCCAGAAATCCCCGAGTTCCAGCTTCACACTTTGGAGAGTTTTGGTGCTTTTTCTTCTTTTACGTGATAATAAATTGAACATCTGTGAATTTTTTAGCCTTGCTATAGCACAGTGGCTTCATGCTTCGGTCCACCACATCGTTCCAGACTGAAATAACAAGTTGGGGTGAATTGCCTTTTGGAATTTTTTACATCTGTGGGGACGTGTATCAAGTGAAGTGAAACTCAAAGCAGAAAATATGCATATTAAAGGCAGTTTGATGTGCACTATTTTTGCCACAATGCAATGCAAAAAGGAAATGGAGGAGCTGCTCAATGTTGGGGAGGGATTAATCAGTTATATGGAACATGTCCGGGGAATAAAGCATGACATGTAGGTAAAGAGTCAATGATAATTTTTGATGAAATGTACTGTATATAGCACCCAGACAAAGCAAAGCAAAAGCAGGATATCCAGAGGGCAATAAAACAACAGAGAGCTGAACAGCAGCAAGACAAAGTCACAATGCAGTCTGCGTGGAGTGCTGTTTCGGTGTGTTCAGTCTGGGAATCCTACTAGTATAAAGAGATTGAAAGAAACGGAGGCACTTTAGAGATTAAAGTGTAAAAAGCCTTTTATGTCTTCTTGGCTATAAAGCCACAGTTTCCTTCAACAAATTTAAAAATAGCATGAAGAACAAAATGAAAACAAGAAGACAATAGATGCAACAGATGACAAAATATAAACATATAAGTATTTTTATATAAAATAAATAGAACCTCACAAGTAATACACAAATAAAAGTTGTGCATGTTTAATTTGGACTTGTACTGAAACTCACACTTCTACACATTGCAAGAAGTTAGACAAAAAATGCATCTGTACACAATAATTGTCAGTAATGAGCGAGTACTGAAATGTTACAGTGTTCTGGTCACAGGCAGGGCTTTAAGGCTACTAGATTTTTTTTAAAGTCCTCAGCCAATCAGATTTTCCTATAGCCACGTTTGTTTTTTTTGTTTCCTTAACTAACTTTACTTTCATTTCAGCGCCTCTGGTTTGCTTTCCGCCATTCGTCTTCTCCGTATCAGCAGAGCCACGCACGCTAGGCACGTAGTTAACTGTTGTCTGACACGTCAGTACCTGGTGTTTATGGGAAATGTAGGATTAGTATTACAAGCAGTGTTTCTAGATAAAGATTACGTTTCCAAGCCAAACACACACAAAATTGCCCAAAAATGCTTCTTTCATTAGCAGTCACATTGGCTAATAACTAAGTTTCATTTTTACCGTGTATTTGGCGGGTTGGCGGGTGTCATTTTAAAGCCCTGGTCACAGGAGAAAAAGTCATTTATTATTTTTTAACTTTTATTCTCAGTGTCACTATAGACAATCGTCATTTACGCAGCATAATCCTAACCACTAGCACCATCTACCATCTCCAGTCCCAGCAGGCTAATAACCATTCCCAGACATTACATAACTCCGGGAGGCGGCTGCTACTGATAGTGGTTATGGTGATTTGGTAACAATGGCAGCCCCCTCCCCTAGCCGGTATCGTCTCCATAGTTCTTCTGATGCATGGCCGTCATCACTGTTCTGCGGATTGAGCTGAAAAGATAGAGTATAAAGCTGTGAAAAGGAGGGTGTTACTGATGGCGCCTCAGTGTCCATTCAAGTGTGGGAATAATCTATCTGAGGATGTGATAGTGCTGACCATCATTTAAGTGGCTTAAAAAAAGGTCAGCGGGGGCAACCAGGATGGGGAAGCGTTTGGGACGACCATTACAGTCATTCTGCCTCACTGTGCAAGGTGCCGCCGCCTGATTGATGCCTGAGAGAAGATTTGGCGCTGCTGTGGTGTGTATTACAGCATGCACTTTTATATATTGCCTGTTTGTGTGTCTGTGGGTAGATGTTTTTGTGTTGTCCTTGGTCCGAGAGGGAGGAAGCTGTGGGTAATCATGTAATATGGCTTGGGCAGTGTTCCATTCCAGGGGTTCAGGAGAGGATTTGGAGAAGCACATCTTTCCACAGTGAGCCCATCCACTCCTATAAGCTCTCTTCCCCAGGATCCGGAAAGATCCATCAGTCCAGTGATGGAATGTAACATAGTACGTTTACTCAATTACTGTACTCAAGTATAAATTTGAGGTACTTTACTTTAGTCTTTTCTTTTTGTCAATCAATCAACATTTTGTTATTTAGCGCTTTACAGAAACCAGCAGTTGAAGCGGACCTAGTCCCGCATTGTCTACAGTCTACACCAGCATCGCTCACTACGGAGACCAGCGCCTCAGCCAGCGGTGTCGTCGGATAGATAGATAGATAGATAGATAGATATTTAATATCCCAATAAAAGGGGCAATTACAGTGTTACAGCAGCAAAAACAGTCACACAGCACAAAATATAAATATAAATGAAATACAAGGATACAACATACATACATACATACAATATACATGAAATAATAATAGGATAAAATACAAGAACAAATATTAGCCGAGACACCGATGGCGGAGTGCGTGAAAGTGAAAACGCCAAAGGAGGGCAGGAGTTCCAGCTAGGTGGAAAGCTAACGCTAGGCGGCCACTCGTCCAATCCATCCTGCTTACAAGTGTCTGATAATTAGACAACAAACTGGACTACATCCAACTTCAACGAAACTCCCAATGCAAGTTCAGTCACTGCTGTGTATTTGTTTTTGTGGAAACATGGCTGAACAGTGTACCGGAGTCTGCTAGTTAGCTACCAGACCTGCTAGCCGTCCGAGCAGATGCTGCTCTGTCGGGTAAGACTTGTCGAGGTGGGCTGTGTTAACACGGACACGGACTGGTGCAGAAATGCGGTGCTTTTATCCGACTGCTGCTAATCGCTGGTGGAGTTGGTGACCGACCATTCTACATACCACGCAAATTCACGGCTGTGTTTGTACTCAGTGTTTACAGCCCACCAAGCGCTAATGCTACCGGAGCCTACAATGTGTAAATGTAGCCTGTTTTGTATGTTGTTTCTGTGTAATGTAGTTTTTATATATTTTAAATGTGTAACACCACTTGAGCCCCGGTGAAACGTTTTGTGTATGGTTGAAATGACAATAAAACCCACTTGAGTTGAGTTTAATGCCGCACTGTCTGTCTATGTCAGTAAACGGTAGGCGTGGCTTGGGAGTGGACTGCTAGAGCAGAGAAGCAAGTGCATTCTTTGGGAATTGGTTTTGGAACCAATTTCTATAAACAATTTACCTTTCTACTACGTAAGTGACCCAATTTAAAGATGTATTCATCTTATGGTGATGTATACATTTAAGTAACAATTTCAATGCAGGACTTTAACTTGTAACAAAGTATCTTTACACTGTGGTATTAGTACTGATCTAAGTACTCTTTCCACCATCGGTTATCATGTGATGTTACTTTCAATTTGACTTCAATGTATAATTTCTTCTATCCTCAATTTGCATTCTTTTATTTGGTGCAGTGTTATTTATTGTACTATATCAGGGCCTGTGGAATATGCTCTCAACTAGTGGATGATCTCTAATGTAATGTTCTTGTTGTCTTGTTATATACTGTCACATATTGTACTGTCTGTTACATACTGAATGATTGATAACTAATGAATGGGGTTGTATTGGGGGTGACAGTAGCTCAGTCAGTAGGGAGTTGGGTTGGGACCCATACTGACCAAAGTGGTGGTGGACTGGTGGCTGGAGAGGTGCCAGTTCACCTCCTGGGCACTGCCAAGGTGCTCTTGATCAAGGCACCGAACCCCCAACTGCTCGGGGTGCCTTTCCATGCGCAGCTCCCTCACGCGGACATCTCTCCATTGGTATGTGTAATACAGGCCTGTGTGTAATGTGTATAAAGATAACAACAGAGTGACAACATTGTAATTTCTCTTGCCTGGATTAATATAGTATACATTATAATTATTATGTAGCTGTTTCTAGCATATTTTCAAGACAAAATATCTTTGGGACAATAAAATGTGTCCCATCTTATCTTATTATACCTTACTTGTTCATGATTGATGATGACTCTCATGCAACCACTCTCTTTGACCAAAACAGATCCAGAACCAAGAAATCAATGGAACATGGAGGCGTTCCCCCCAACAGAAGAAAAAGCTGATGTAATTAAATCTGTCTGCAGGGTAAGAGAAATAAAGGGTGGCAAAGCTTGTGAAGTGCAGAGGAAGATCCCTGGAGGTATAATTAACAATATCTACCGTTAGTATCTGTGCCTCTTCTTTCTCTGAAGAAAAACACCAGGAAGACTTTCTGCCAACCTGCTTTGTGATGTAACAACCAAAGACAGTGTATATACAACGTTTAATCAAAGGGAATCACATTTTGACAATGATCACTTTTTAATATTTCACAGCAAGAAAAGCTGTTTCATTGGTTTGTTGATGCTGACTCGCTCACATCGGCTGTGAAAAAAGTTGGTTTTTAAAATTCACATAATGACTTCAACGGAGATCACCTGTGTAAGTAAGGTTGTAGTATCCACACACCTGTATCAGGAAGGTCCAAGTTTTGCTGAGTTAGTAGCTGTGTTGGAAACCATTCACAGAAATATTGCACTGTTTAGTGGGTTTGCCATTTTGTAGTGGTGTGCAATCTATTTCATTCACTACATATTCCATTTTAGAATAAACAACACAAAGCACAGCTAATTTGAGGGTAAATACAATGTACCCTACATTTTACTCCTGTATACCACAATGCAAAGCATGGACACATCTACTGACACAGCAATGTTTTTAGTGAGAGTCCAAAATCTTGCTTGGTTCTTCCCTATATAGGTCATTAGTTAATAAACTCTATATTGGGAATAGTGAGTGAGTGAGCGAGCAAGTGAGGGAATGGTTTCTAACACAGACTTACTTTTGCTATATTATTTAATTACATATTATTACATTTAATTTCACATCACTTATTCACTTGCATTGCAATATTTTTGTACTATGACCACCTAACTTTATTTAATATCGTTAAATATTGCCACTTTAAACTTTACATTCATTCAGTACTTTTTGCACATTGTCAGTTGTAAGCCTGTTGTTTGTTGGTTTGTTGTTGTTCTTTACAGTTAAAGAATATGCTGTGTAACAAGGGAATTTCCCCATTATGGGATAAATAAAGTATTATCTTATCTTATCTTATCTCTTAGTGTTGTGGTCAAACCTGCACCATGAAGGCATAGGACCACTTACAAAAAAGGTTCTAGTATTGGAAACAGAGGGGTTTCTGAGTCTTCTGAGTCACAGATCATCCCTTGGAGTACAGTTAAAAAAAATAATTTGCAACACAACAAGTTGCCTCTTTACAGGGGTTATGTGCTAGACTATTTCCTGGCCAAGTAACGTCCTTGAGTCTGCGCCAGTTGCCTGGCGACTGCTCAGAGACCATTGGTAAAATGTGAGTTAACGTTTTGCCCAGATGCAACAAATGAGCTACAGCTAGTTGTGAAGTGAGCTCTAGAGGTTTTGGTAGGCTGATTTTGTTTTCAGTCTTTAAACTAAGCTAGCTAATTGGTGGCTGGCTATAGTTTTCCTAGATATGAGAATGGTTTCAATCTTGCCTCAAGCCTTGTCCAGAGAGAACGCGTGAGACGTTGATCCCTCCTCGATGCCCGCTCCTCGGGTTAGAAATAAGAGCTTTCGGACTGCCTTCACAAAGGAGGGACAGAACAACTTGAGGGCTGAGGAGCAAATCCTCCAGTTCCCATCATTCCCAGAACCCAGGGTTCCTCCATCTAAAGCCCGGCTTCCCATCACATCCATCCAGATCTTCAGGCTTTCTTTATCCTTTCATCACTTCCACCAGTGTCTAGACTCCATATGGGGGGCTATTGCTAGATATGCATGGCCATTATAAACTAACATCGCGATGGAGTCTAATCCCCAAAGACTCAAACAAATCAACCTATTATGCACCATGATCATTTAAACCTAAACTCTTAAATAAAGCCTCTCCTGATTGAAATGACTTTATACTGGGCTTATGTTATGTGTTGCATTCCCAAAATAGATCATTCTGGCCATACACAACCAAAAGTGTCTCCCTGTATCCCACTTTCTATGTCTCGCTCGCTCCTGTGCTCACACATTATGAGGTCTGTCAGAGCTGAACATCGTGATCCAGCTGGATTTCAACACAGAGGTGCTGCTGTGCTGGCAGCGACAGGATGCACACATCTGAATGTCAGCTGTCAGGAGAGAACGAAACAGCTCTAAAATTAGACTGCGGTGTGAAGCTGGTCAACAATTTGTATCTCACATCTCACTTGTCTGAGAATCTCATGATTTTCCCCTCAAGTCTTTAACACATGGCTGAAAATTTGATGATAGCGCGTCAAATATGCATCCGAGAATGCAGAACACCCTGTAACTTCCAGTCAGGTGTCTCCCATAAACGTTAAAGTTGTGGGACAAAGATATGTGACTGGGTGTGCTGCGTGAATTGCTCAGTCCTGGAATAGCAGAATGCTTTCCAATGGCTACTTAATTCTAATGAGGGTTTTATGAGTCGTGATCAAGAGCTCATTGGCAATGTGTTCACTCAATAGCACCTTTGCTTCTGAGCCGAGCCTTGACCTGAAGATTTATACAGCTATTTTCCAAAGGTCCCCATTCGTGGGCCTATACAGTCAGGAAGGCAAATTAGTGTTTCAATGGATTTCACTTTCAATTTGAATGCGGAGTGGTTGAACACGGCCCCGGCTAAGGGGAGGCCATGTGTAATGAACTCCTTTGTGTTCTGCCACTTAGAGGATCAAATGCTTTAGGCCGTGAAGACATTCAGCACTGCTAGAGAGATGATTTTCATTTGGCCGCTGTAGGTGCTGGATCCTGGGTTTATCCACCCTTTCACTGAAAACTACACACTCAGGACCCCTGTTTAACTCGCATTGGCGTTAAGTCAATTGGGATTTGATTCCTTATTGGTATTACAAAATCTGTAAATCCACCCAGGATGCATGGATTGATACCCAAATCTGCAATAGAGGTGGTCTAAAGAATACTTTGTGGGTAGTACAAACTTTCTTCTGGCCACGTAAGGTAACTGCAATAGAAGGAATAAAAAAACAATAAAATACAGACAGGAAGCCAGTCAAAAGTCATTTTAACGCATTGTACGATAAGAGAGATACAACACCTGAACAGTCCAATATTATTTTTTGCAGGCAATGATGCCAACATGTGCTCATACCTAAACAGAAGAGCTGGGTTTACGATGACTCCCAAAACAACATATATGACCATTCTGTTCACTGCAGCATGGTGGCCATTTGAAACACAGGACCACAACACGAGACCCAGGTGGCAGTTTTAATCATGAGATAGTTCTATTAACGTAGCATGCGGCCGTTCTCTTAGTGACGGCGGTCTGAATATACAGTGCTGCACGATATAATCGGACTCTCACAATGTACAAAATTCTGTGGGTTTAATAAACATTTCATTCTAGGCCAGTGGTTCCCAAACTTTTTCAGCTCAAGACCCAAAAGAGAAATTTAGTGTCTCCACGGGACCCAAATTTACAAAAATACACCATGAATCATTGTAACATCTACACTTTTAAACTGTGGACAAAAGACGGAAAAAAAACATGAATTTAAATGTATATGAAGTATATTTATTCCATTATAAAAGTCAACAAAAACAGAAAAAGTCTCTATTCTCCTTTCTGTGTCTCACCCCTTTCTCAACTCATTTTCTTGTGCCGTCCTAGGATAAGAGAAGAGAGAGAGAGAAAGAAAAAAAAACACAGCATCTGAGCTGAACAGACCAGTGTAGCAAAAAAGAACGCTCATTCACATAAGATTGATATGCATTTTACTCTATTACCCTATTAAACGGGTCTGCGACCCATTATGGGTCCCAACCCTAAGTTTGGGAAACATTGTTCTAGACCCTAAAGCCTGAATATACTCACTATGCAGAATTCCCTTTCATGGTGCTATGTATATTGGTGTATGTTACTAGTATTAGTAATGGATCCTACTACTAACTACTACTACTACTACTACTACTAATCTACAGTACTAACTGTCAAGTGCGTGTAGTGGGTGGAAAGGTGTGGAAAAATAGAAATGCTCAGGTAAATTACCTCAAAACTGTATTTACAGTAAATACAGAATGTGAATCACATAATGTTCCTGCCGACCACTTGGAGAAGCAACAAAAATCATCTGTGTGGAAAAATGAGGCGACCCGACAATATGTAACAAAAAGCATTTATTTCATTTTTAAATCCTTCATATTTCTTTCTTTCATTTTTTCTCTATTTCCAATACCCATGCTGTATAAATGTACAGAAATATAGAAACTGTATTCACTGCAGTAGGGGAAATAAAGCAAAACAAAGAAAGATATACCACTGTAATGTTCAGTCACACACCTACATGTAGCATTGGGAATTTCTATTAGCACATCAGTGATTTTCTTTCCTAGTACAAGATTGGCATGCCACTGAAAATGTTAGGTCAACAAATTGTTAAGGGGACAAAATGCTACACGCTGTATTCACTTGAAACTCAGGGGCCCCATTTAGAAACAGACAGGAATGGCAGGAAAGTGATAATCCTGTTATGACCTTATCTCGTGCTGACACCCGCCACCCAGTACCCAGTACAGGGTGGGGTCTAGATTTAGTGACATAACTCAGCGCTCCAGTTCATCCATTACCTCTTTGACAGTTGAGTGTCACATAGTGGCCCCGTGGACGGGATGTGAACTGAGTTCAGAGGATCATGGCCAGCCAGCCTACGATCATTGCTACGCCCCCCATGGGAGCCACCTTGCGTAGACCGGGGTCCCCTGTCATGGCCTGGTGGTACAAAGAGCCACAGAACATCCCCATGCCCGCTATCAGGAGGGTACCAGCCTGTAGTGAGGGAGCACAGAGGCAACACACAAGAAACTCTTTAAATAGTCAGGTTACCAACAAAGGGCAGGTGTGAAGGGTTTTTCACACGGGCAGCGTGAAACTGTCGCGTCACACGAATTGTGTTGAACCTTTTCATATGCGAGCGACACACAATGCAAATCAATGAACAAGAGAGAGAGAGTCTTGCTTGTTTGAGAGTTCCCTGAAATATAAAACAGTTTTCTAAACAGATATCAGAACATAAAGAGCGGGCTTTTGCTTGCATGGATTTATTGGGCAACGTCAGTAATTATGACTATGCTAATTTAGCTAACTTTAGCTACCATTAGTTGTACATCTAGCTATGATTAGGGATATATGATATTACCGTCAGTTAATCTTATTCAGTTGTACAGCAGGGATTCAGTAGTGCACAGAATCCCCATGGTTACCACACAATGATCGCCTGGCGTTTTAAACTCTGGACAGGACCAAATAACCAAAACTCGGTCCACTTGAAAATAGGGGTCTCCATAATGGTGTAAATCACGAGGATAAATTATGACGATATGATTTTAAATTGATTCTTTGGACAACGACATAACGACAAGTCTTTCACGGTACGATTTCATTTCGATTCAGGAACGGCACGAGATAACATTGTATGCCAATTTAACACAGTTACATTAATATCAACTCAAAAACAGAAACTAAATATGATTGGACATTTTATAACTGAGCTCCTCCAGGCATTTAAATGAAAAACTAACTATTTTAAAAGGGGGCTCTTACAGACCATATGTAGCAATATCGTCCCTTTGCATCGATAATATTGGATCGATATATCCAGGTTGATGGTGACCTAAAAAAAAACTAGCCTGTAATTTCAACCTTGCAAAAATGTATGGATTTATATATGATTTGAGAGATGATAACTTTTAAATCCATAACCAATTATGAGCAAACATCGCCATCGTCGTCTGTGAGCGACACATCATAATCTCTCCTCCTCATCCAGGCCGGTCGTCTCCTTCACTCGCTGTCTCGCCATCTGTTCGTAATGTTCACCTTATTCTTCACTGTTAGAAACACTAAAGCAGAACCAGAAAGCCCGACACATTGTAAAATTGGAGCTGATCCATTAATAATAATAATAATAATAATAATATGTACTTAATTAATCCTGCAAGGGGAAATTACAATTTTTACCATGTTGTTATTACACACAGGCCTGAATTACACACACATGCTCAGTACCTATACATGCACTAAATGGAGGGATTCAGAGTGAGGTGGGTTGCCCGTGGAAAGGCGCCCCGAGCAGTTGGGGGTTCGGTGCCTTGCTCTAGAGCACCTCGGCAGTGCTCCAGCTACCAGTCCATCGCCATACTTTTGGGGACTTGAACCAGCGACCCGCAGCTGGCAAGCGGACTGCAGAGCAAGGCACCAAAACCCCCAGCACAGTCCGGTTCCCAACCTAACTCCCTACTGACTGAGCTACTGCCACCTCCAAAACAAGCCTTAGCAGATGGATGGATTACTTCTGAGACCAGAAGTGTTTTACTCTGACATTCTGTCCAATACACCTGCGACTGTTTCAGCTGTTTATTCACAATGTTCGGAAACATCAGATCATAATATCTATTGCTTACGATCAGCTGAGCCACCGCACAACCTTTGCACGTATCCCCTGGCTACTGCAGAAGCATCCCAAGTTGCTCGCCCAACTAAAGTAACCCTGCTAGACATGGGGTAGTGGGCTAATAAAGTTAGATTGTTCTGAATTGGAGAACGTAAATAAGTATACATGATGTCCCACTGGAAACACTGAGCCTGGAGACAAATTCTCAGTTTGTTGATTTTCAAATCAGATATTTTGTGGTTAATGAATCTTTAAATAGCATTTACACTGCAAATACTTTGCGCTGCAGGTTTGCCGTATGTGGGGATTACTGTATATTAGTCATAATATGATAAAGCCAGCACGCACGTGCACACGCAAACCCCAAAGCGATCTCTCTCTCTTCCTCTCTCTCACTTCGCCACATCTGTGTCCCTACTATTTCACTCCTCTATTGCCAGCTGTTAGCCCCAGGATTGTAATCATGGCCTATATGACTACTGGTTTCCTGGTAATGGCGTGATGACACTAGTTTCATTTCAAAGGACACTCAAGTGCATCCAGCCCTGAGAGTTGGTGTTAGGCTCTCGTACTCACCACAGCAGGTTTGCCAGAGTGGGCAGCACCCAGCAGGGCCAGGCTGTGGTAGAAATGGTACTTGTTGGCGGTTTCGAAAAGCTGGAGAGACAGACACACAGAGACAGAGCGTTGAGAAAGAGTCGGCCTGGAAATGCTAGATTAAGGACTATTACTGTACAGTGGAAATGGACTAAAAGGAAGTATTTAAGTTACTACTAGTGTAAAAGGGAGTGGGTTACTATCAGCCATCATCTACCCAAGCCTGTAACAATTAACTACTGTCAATTTATTATGTAAGCACAGTTTCTTTGGTTACCGCCATTAATTGCTAACATTAGCTAAGATACTAAGGTTTGACACTGTTGATGGTGATTGTTGATTTTCTTTAGATGTGCCAAATTGTAATTATATATATATACACAACGGATTATTGGTCAGACTGTTGAAAGATATGCTAGTTTTGGGCACTTATACCCTAAACACGTTCATAGCAACAAACAAAAATGACAAGCGGGCATACAGTTGATGATAATAAAGAGGCGGGGTTTACCTGTGTTAATAGTATAGTGTCATCGGCTAAATAATGTTGAACTGAATATTTTGCACAGGTTAGATCTTTTTCATCCAGGTCTCTAATTACACAAGGAACAGTCCATCAAATCAGACCCTTTTTCCAAGATCAACAATGTAACTCAGTACCTCAAAAAGATCTCACAGTCATGAGTAAAAAACAAAGACATTGCTACAGTAACTTTAAAATTAGCCACTAAACTAAAAACTATTTAAAAGAACAAAATAAAAAAAAATAGCCTGCATAATCCAGATGATTATCTCTGAAAAGACGACTGAAGTGGAAACTTCATAAGGAGACTGCGGCAGTGATCGAGTGGAAATGTTGAAGAAAAAAAACATTTTAATATCACAATTCTCTGATGCAGTACTATTTACATACCACTCTCTGGTAGTCATCCGGGTCTTTGTTTTTGAAACCTAAAACACAAAATACAGTATGTTATATGAAATGTTACTTGTATTTATTGGATCACAACCCTTCTGTCGGTTTGGACTTTAGTCAGTGCATGTGAACAGGCTCTTTGTGTATTCTCTCGTTTTGTCACAAGCCATGGAAGTGTAAAAAATACTGTCTCAAGATAGAGAGTAGGGTCAGTGCAGCCCTAACATTAGCCCGCCGGATGTCTTAATGACCAATTTCAAAAGTTACCAAAATATAGGCACGTTTAGCTACATCCAGCACACACCAGCTTGCCCTTTTGCCATTAACCCACTAAATAGTAACACTAAAGGTTCCATGGCATTAACATTTTACATGTTTTTTTAACATTAAGATGAGTTCCCCCCCAGCCTGCCTATGGTCCCCTAGTGGCTAGAAATGAAGATAGGTGTAAACCTATTTCGTTATGAGGTCATAAGGGGCAAGGTTACCTCCCCTTTCTCTGCTTTGCCCACTCAGAGAATTTGGCACACCCATTAAAGAGAGAGATCATGGCTTTCAAACAACCAAAGTTGCAGTTGGTCAAGGCCAAACCCCCAGCCTCCATATTGGCGTCCCCCCCTCGAAATGGCACATACTAAGGAAATCTCATTGTGAGACTGGCTCCAGTGGCTGTAATTCTGCACCAAGGCTGAATTTTGGGAAAAAGACTTCAGATACGGTATTAGGGGACCACTAAGGTCTATATAAAAGCATAGAGCACCATGTCATGGGACCTTTAAGCCTTCATCCACCATGACAGCCTAGCGTGGAGGCAGGTCACCTTGATTACACAATAATTTAATTTGACCAAAGTCACATGCTGCAAGGTGACTCATTTGAATGCCGAATTAACCATTAGCCTACTAAACATTAGCAGCCATTATTTATTCTTTTATAGTTATGCAGCTGCGTCGATATTAAAAGCCAATCTTAAATTGGCGTCTTTCGGGACGGAGGCTGGAGTAAGCGTTGACATTGCAGTCTTTCCTGACTGTGTTTTACTATGCAGCCGAATGGAAAGACACGTGCATTAGTGTTAGATGTAAGCCAACGTGGAGTGCTTACCGTGAGCCCCGTATGCCCCTGCTGCCACGGCCGAAGCCCCTGACAGAGCTGCTAACCTTCGGACAACAGCAGAAGCGGTCATGTCTTGAAGCGGCGTGTATGTTTATCAGACATGCGGAAGAGCGACGGAAATGCTGCCTTCACTGTCCATTTGTAAATCCCCCTTTCCGAAATCAGGGGTTACAGATCATGATTGTTCCGCGCGCATGATGTTCAATAAAAAAATTTAAAAAATAGTCACAGTCAATATAATACAATGTAACAACACTGAAAGGGGGAGGGTTGAAATGCCGCTTTACGTTCACGTCCCATTAACGTGTGCATCCCTTATTTATCTATTTAAATTAATTCTACACCCCTATATCTATAGGCTAAACAACAAGTTGGCTACAAGGAAATGCATATTCCAGAATTTCTAAGAATACAAAAATGATGACATGTCTAAAATAATATGACAAATCACATTTGCGTTACACTTATTGATTTTAGCTCAAGCTCGAAAATGGGCCGTGGTTGTTTTATCAGAATGCAGCATAGAAAATCTGCTTAGAACTACAGAAATGATTGGATGGGATAGAACAGCACAATGTAATTTTGATTAATACAAACATCGAATTCATTATAAGTTTACTTTTTTTTTTTTAAGTTGTCTTTTTTGGTATCAGATCCAGATCCATGGTATCAGAATTTTTGAATAGTCATCATGGAAACATTTGTTGGTCATGTGACAAGGGCTAAGAAAGTTGACATAGCAGGCAGCCAAATGACAGAACTCGGATCCAATGGAAATCTCCATTGTCAGATTAGAAGCATTCTAGCCTAGTGGGTGGGCCTGTCCTTCCCCCTCAGGACGGGCTGGTGTCAGCACGTGCCCCCCTACTAGCCCCGCCCTTGAGTACCGCCACCTCCTGCAGTGAGTTAGCACCTGCGTAACTGTCTTAACCAGTTCCGTGTTTTCATACAACATGAACTTTACACTTTACAACCTAATCGAAGCTGAATATTTCATCACGTTGTGTTTGTGTACATTTGGTGTAGTCGTGATTCGGGTTGTCATGTTGTCATGTAGCTACACTTAAAAGGGTTGTAAGTCTAGTTCTTCAAGTAAATTGGAGTAAGCCAGACAACTTTAATCAAATAATAATAATTATGCAATTTCCCACAAAATGGGAACTGTTGAACTGTGGAAATCCACCAGCCAGAGCTGGTGAGCAAAAGAGTTGATGTCAAGTCAAGCCCTGAATAATGGAATTTCACATTTTAAGTGATATATTACCAAGACATGCTTATAAATGCATCCAGGACACATACAATTATCATGTCATGCCACTGCTGAATTAGAGTACCAGTAGCGTTTTTGGTCCAATTCAGGCACTGTTGGAGCTCCCTAACGTCTCACTTCTTGGGCATTGCTACAGTCGTCCAAATGTTGTCCTAGTTACGACATTCCACTGAGTCCTTGAAGACATTACCATAGGGAGACGAAAAAACTGAGTTCCATCCATATGCTCAACACAGCCATGTAGGCTCCTGGCCATGGAGCAAGTATCATATTGCCAGCCACATCGGTTATCCGTTTGGAGGCTTGAACCAGAATGGCTTTGGCGGTGCTACAGTTCCAGCCCACAGGGAAATGTTTCATAACCACTAAATAGATCTGACACTGTCACTTTAGCAGCCTTGTAATGGCTTTAGGCGTTGTACTTGTGTATGAGTGCAGGCATTTAATACTCCTGTCTGTGGCTGGATAGCTCTGACTGTCAATGCTCTCATGTGGTAGGCCTATTGCGGAGGACACAGTGCAACCCGGATACAAGCAAAAGAGCACTTTTTATTATTATTTTATTCTATTTTTGTTATAAATCTGCTGCTATCAGCGCTAAGCTTGGACGACATAAAGGCTCAAACTCTATTCACTGACCTCCACTTTGCAAATGGAAAATAAAACCAAACACATTTCTTATTTTTACCTCTGCTATGTTTAAGACCTCACATCTGAAATGCATCATTCATGGAAAGGCTGAATTAAACTATTGTGCTGCTTTTGCATGAATAATTAATCTTCTCCACAGAGGGGTTGCTTGGCTTTGGAAAGGGGGCTAGGTTTCCCATTTCTTCAGCATCACCGTATGCACAAAATTGCAACATAACACAGAATGATAGGCTCAGCGGTGGTGGTGCGGAGGGTGCATTAGTGTTCAGCACTTTGCAATTTGTCCATCCCTGCAATTTAGGAAGCACTGGTGAATTTCTCTGCTTTAGTGAATTACTCCATAATGGTTGATGTGCTTTCCTGCCAGCAGAGGTGTTGGGGATGAATGCTGGTAACCCTTTAATGAAAATACTGTATACTCTTATGCCTGCATAGAACCCACCAACAGGGGGTGCTGTGTTGCTTTCTCATCTGCCAAAGTTTGTGTGTGTGTGTGTGTGTGTGTGTGGTGTGTGAGTATGGGGGCAGGGGGGACTGCTACCAATTATCATATTGAAATTACACAGGGTCACACTGCATTACTGGAGAGTCGCTAAACCACGGTTTCCGTCGAGTCTTGTCCTTAGCTGACTTTGACACTGCATTAACACAATGCTTACAATTAACACATCGTAATGACCATGTAGCTAATTAAAAGTAAGCCTTATGAGTCACAAGCATTCATCATCAGCTGTGAACAGAAACCATAGAGATCAACAGTGTGGTTCTGGAAGTGAAAATCCTATCCCATAAGGATTATGGTTATTAGTTATGATAACCATCCAAGGTAGGCCATTCTGATACTAATAGCTACCCTATCAACCACATTTATAGAGGAGTTAGGTGGTAGGCCGTTCTGATAGTAATGCTGAGTTCATGCCACCTGGGAATATCATGAACCGCCCCGTGACTTTTCTTTTTTCGACTGCCAATGTTCACGTGGTCGGGATGCGTGTTCTTCTTCTTCTGTTATGTTGGGCATATAGCATAACAACTGTTGGGCGTAGCCTGGAGCATCAGGTGTGTGAAAACATGGAGGCCACATTAACAAAGATTAGCTGCTGTTTTCTGTTGTGAGCATACAAACAGCACTTTTTATTTGTGTTATCTGAAGGACAGCAAACGGGAAAGGACACCGATAAGGTGTTGTTTTTTTGATACACAGGCCTATTTATTAATAATTTGACACGTTATGTCTATGTATGTTTCTTGGCAGAGGCGGTTGTCCACAATAAACAGTTTATTGTCATTTAAATATTTTCAGTGAACCAAAGTCGCCTACATCAAACGTCAGCTGTCAACAACGCGTCACCAACTGGCCCCAGTTTCCCACCTCTGATTCCCACAGGAAGTGACGTGAATGGTGACGTTTTCACTCTGATTTTTTTTTTCCGATGTCCATGAACGCATCGATACTTCCAACCTGACAGAATGAGCTACCCTACTTTTACCTACATTTACATGCGCTAGGTTATTCTGATCGATTTTTTCAACCTGATAGCCAGTGAGTGCACCTAAGGACTTTTCTTTGGTATGATTTATACCTCTGCCCACAGGTTGGCTTGTATGCTGACGGATGCTTGCTTACTGTGCACACACAAATCCACTCACACATCAACACGGGTCATTTTCATTAAGGCCCATTGCAGATGGGACAGCAAGGCCAACAATGAAACTTTACATCTTGTTTTTCACAGACAAGCAGAACATCACCTCCAAGTCCCAGCAGCCGTGTAATGTGAGGTTCCTCCAAGAGCCAAAATCCAT
Organism: Etheostoma cragini; assembly: GCF_013103735.1. Taxonomy (NCBI): domain Eukaryota; kingdom Metazoa; phylum Chordata; class Actinopteri; order Perciformes; family Percidae; genus Etheostoma; species Etheostoma cragini. The sequence continues at coordinate 11,104,321 of NC_048425.1, forward strand.
CTCACTTCAGCCACTTTCGCCTCTCCGCTCCTCTCCTCTCCAGGGACTGCTTTACTCTCCGCCACACCTCGGCGTGTTTGAGTAGAGGCCTGTCCATGTCTGATCTTCTTAGATTGTCTCGTCTTGACTGAGCTGTCGTCCGAGGAAGCATTGGGTTCTCTTGTGAAAACAGTCAAGCGTGCGACAAGCAGAACATTACTCGTTTTAAACGAGGAAATTGAGAAAGCACTTCCTGCAGACTGGAACTGGTAGCTCCTCATGCAACCTACGCATTTACATGACAGCTGCTGTTGCCATACACTTTATTTCATCCCGGTGCAACCTTTTTGTAGGAACACTGCATTACAACGACATAAATATGATGTTTCCATCCACAAGAAAACAAGGAGTCCTTCTATTTTCACACTTTTAAAACAAGAGTATGCACCCCTGAAATCTCCCTTTACTTTCAACTTAATATACTGCCGTGGGTTGTTTTGAAAATTCAATTCCCTATTCTTGTTAGATATATTGTTAGGTATATCTGATGGGGAGGCATCTTTGTTCTGCAAAACAAATAAAGTGGAAACAGACAGTCTCGTCAACTTCAAAATAAACAACATGCTTTCTTTTTCGTTAGCAGGTAACAAGACAGATCGGAACACTCGACTTCACAGTTGTCATTATTTAAAGAAATAAGCAATGAGTGAGGTTTTCTGAAATGGGAATCTTGTATGTATGGCCACATGGTTGGAAATATCAGAAGTGTCATCCGTCTCCACTTTCACATTGCGTTTCTCGTGTCTCAATATCCAAAACTGGAAGGCTCCATCCTGCTAGCAATGAAATATCCTTTGTGTGCCAGAAAGCTGTGCCTGCTGGGTGGTGTGCTCCCTCTCCTGATTGATTCAAAAAGAAACCCAACATTTCTGAGATTCTATATTAACCTTGATGTGTTGTGACGGCTGCAGCCATTCACTGTCGTCAGCTCGGTTTGAGGAGCCGCAACCACAGCCAATTATCTATCTGTTAGGGCGCTTTCATGTCTCCGAGATGTTTAGTCACAAATGTACGTATTGTGCGCTGGTGTCACAGCTTCTTATGCTCCAACTCTGTCACTACTTCCATGTCATTACATCCCTAATGCAAAGAGGAAAGAAGGAGGAGAGAGAGACAGAGAGAGAGACAGAGAGAGAGAGAGGAAAAGCGGGTGAGAGAGATAGAAGGGAGGGGCCTGTCGAGTGACATTTTGTCTGGGAGTCCGGGCTATTGTGTGCTAGGGGAGACAACACAAGTCATTGCCATTATACTGGCTGGCAGAGCGACACACACACACACACACACACACACATACACTGAACAAAAAGAGCCTCAGGTACACACACACACACACACACACACACACACACACACACACACACATCACTGCTGAAAGATATTGTTCTGTGGATGTTTTCAGCAAAATAGTTACATTTTCTTATTTTTTTGACAGCATGGTAGGTTGTTTCTGATACTGAGCTGACTGCATGTGCTGCTCCAAAAAATGCAGCCAAATCACATGCAGACTCATTATTAATCCACGGAAAAATATTCAAACAAAGTCACTCGCCACTAAATGTCAGGTTGTTTGTCCCCATCATTTCTGCACGTACAAAAACAAACACTTAGGCATGCATAAAATCTCAAATATGCACACACACACACAGTTGAGGTTACAGCAGGCTCCCCACGCCGAGCGAGCATAATTAGCACACTCGTTAAGCTCATCTGCATCTCTCTTCAAAGGAGATCAATGCAAATGGGTAGGATTTAGCCATTGGCGGCAATTAGGCCAAAAAAATATCCTAGCTGGAGACACTAGGTTGGAGCAAGGCAAAGTCGGTTTCATCGCAGGGAATAAATGCATTTTCTGCCCCTGTACTGAGCGCATAACAGAATCCAGAATTAATGTTTTCATTTACTCTCATGTCAAGTCAAGTTCTTTTTAATCCCATTCGGTACCAGCCTTGTGGTTATCACATAATCATGGGCTTTAAGGAACAAGTTTAGCTGTATCCTGGTATGTCTCATTCCTCTGTGCCGTAGAGCTCCATTACTGTCCAAAAACACATTGATTAGCCACACCGTTGCACCGACAAGTTCCTTTATCACCATGAACACACCCTTTTTTGGACTCAATCCCACTAAGTAGCACACAAAATGTGTATTAAGATGAAAATAGTCCTCAATGTAATGCATTTACTCCTGTTTAGGAAATATTTGCTAAAAACTACAATGCCCAGCTGTTTTTAGAGAATTTAGGAAGACCTTTAAACAAAATTAGAAAACATCAAGGTGAGAAAATAATTTTTAATATGTGTTCGGGGCTGGTCCATCTGATGGAGACACAAGTGTCTCGCTGTGGTCCAGACCTCTCAACACCAAAATAATGTAGCTGACAGACTCATTTACATGAAACTATAGTGTACAGTTCAAAGTTAAATGCAGACATATATTGCACGTACCGGTTCAGCCGTGCACAGATTATAAATCCCTGTAATCTCAAATATTCCCTGAAACCTGCAAACATGAAAAAAATAGGGTGTTATCAAAACCAAAAACCTGAACAAGTCTAGTATTATATTTCACCAAGTACCATGTATTTTATTTTTTACAGGTATTCAATAGTCGACATATTTAATACCACACATTGCCAAGTGTTATGGATTAAAGACAGGCTTTATTATTTCCCCTTTTAAAATCCATGTTGATGTGTTATTTAAGTGTGAGGTGAAAGGATTAGTCTGGGTATCTTCTGTAATTCTGTAATTTTCAAGAAAGCCTACATAATAACCAAAGCCAACAATGAATTAATCCACTCACAATTATTTTTGGTGTGTCCACAGCCGGATATAACTCTTTCCTCTGTTCCGTGAGCATCCATTGTTATAAAAAAACAAATCAATTAGCCACCACTGTAATTTAATTCTATTCTCTACTGTAGCCCGTCAAAGTACCATGCCATTTAAAACAAATTATAGTGTACTCTAAATGTAATTTGTCAACTGTTCCAACTCAAACTTAATTGTACTGTATGATATAAACTCTATTTTGAGTTATGCAGTAATCTTAGTCTGAAATGTTTTTTGTTATGGGGCTGCAGTATTCCCACTTCTGTGTGTGTGTGTGTTTGTGTGTGTGCGTGTGCGTCCCCTATGTCTTTCTCCTTTTTGTGTATGTAGGTCAGGGGGCGTAGCCACTCTTCACCTGTGCAAAGCTCATTATTATATGCACAGCTGCGTCTCATCAACTACTCAATTCTCCAGAATATGAGCAATGGTTCTTCACCGTCGACAGATAAAACCATCAGCCTTGAGTGGTAACCCGGACGTTGATTCCAGCATCTAAGCGCTGTCCAAGTCTAAGTACAGTTTGCTTTCTTGCTTATTGTTTCCCATCTGTTTTGGAGGGCTTGGTTTAGCCTGTTATTCGGACCCGAACCCCTAACCCTAACCAATGTCACTTCTCATGCCTAAACCTAACCAACCCAAAGTCGGGCGAGTCACGATTTGGCCATTGTATGAAAAAAAAGTTGGCATGGCTCTCCTCTCTGGTTCAATGGCCGTATGTAGCACTAGTGAAACGGGCCTGGAACTACAGTCTGGAACAAAGATAGTTAATTTCCTGCTTAATTGTTGGAACATTGTGTTGACTTTGTCTTTAGCATGCAAGCTACACACAAATTTTGAAGAAAAAGAGGATTGTGCAACAAGGCAGGCCTGTTTTTTTTTCAGAGAATTATTGTAAAGATGTCCAAAGAATATGTCCAAAACTGGGATGTATAGGGACCGATTAGTGGGGATTTCATATGCTCCCGGTGATACACTGGTAAGAGCTAATGAGGTTTAACCCTGTATCCAGCTAATTTAAATAGCTCATGTTACTGTGTTGTGTGAACAGTTAGCTTCAGTTAATATTGCATTGTGGCAATTTCTTTTGCAGGGTGCAAATGTTCCACCTAAACAAGTTTCCTTCTCCAGACCATTTAGCAGAGCCACTTTAACTGTGACCGGAGCTTTGCCCCAGACCATTGTGATTGATTTAAACAAGCAATGCAAAAATGTAAGCCTGGAGGAGCCAGACCTTCCTCCGCAGCGCTGTGGGGATAGGTCTTGGCAATGTGAGACTAGTTACACTGACAACTGTCCCGGGTAAAACAATGGCAGGTAGAAACTAAAATGTCTCTTAGGCAAAGGGAAAATGAAATGGCAACTTAAATGTCAAATATATCAGTGTACAAATAACATTACAGTTAAAGTGCTATGAATGATGATGATATAATAACTGTAGGCCTATTTAGTAACAACATTTTGCAAGTCCAAAATTGAAATAGCCTATTTCTTGTGAAATATATTGTACTTATTAGAGTACAGCTTAACATACATCAAAATGGGAAACATAATTGCTTAAAACTGCCCCAAAATGTAATGTGCACAATGACTAAGGTTACATAAGCATCGCATTTGAACTGGGGGGCTATCAGAGATTCACATTGATTTTGATTGGTGGCTGAGATTGCCCGTCCTTGGCTGGGGTCATGAGCAAACATCCATCCAGTTTTTGAATGCTTCCTCTCCCCCTGTCCTCGTTTGCCACCATTGCTCCATTTACCTATAGTCCATGCTTGAGAGACTCAGTAAGCAAGTCACAGAGAGGCAGCGGATTAGCCGGCAAGGATCATATTAATCAAAGCTGTCGCGCAGCATGTATACCAATCACATCGTGGAGCTTCATCCTATAGGGGCTGCTGCTGGGGCTCAGGTCATCCATCTCATTCTCTTTACCGTGCTTGTTCGTCACGTCTTTCAGCTCCATCAGCTGGTTTTCACACCTCTAATTAGCCCCCTTCTGAATGCTTGTTTTTCAACAACACCTGAATCTCGCACTGATGGACATGCAGACGCCAGGAGCTAAATTCAAGGTTGGGAGTAGGAGGACGGGGAGGGGTTGGGATTTCAACATTATGAAGCTGTTAATATTCTAACAAGGCAAAGGTTGGTTAAAAAGGTGATCAGCATCCCTCCCAGGCTGAATTCCATTCCATCGGAGGAGTTAATTAGCAGAGGAGTAGTGCTTGGCTCGGAGGGTTTTTTGGAGACGTGTTATGTAGAACAACCCTGCATCCTGAACAATTATGTTTCCATACAATTGAACTGCATTCTCGCTTCTGTTTTGTCCCAGATTTAATGTGTGTGTCAGCACGTCCTCCCACAAATGGTCACCGTTTTAATCACGTGGGAAACAAAAAGATCATGGTTTGGGTTAAAATGAGTATCAACATGTAATAATCCACCTTAGTTAGTTTGTTTCTACAGGTGTCCGGACTGGACACATGTTGCAGGGAGAGACTGGCTGCCGGAGAATCAGTGGAAGAGGACATCGTTTTGGACATCTGGGTGAACTCAGTCGGCGATTTGATTTTGCCCTGCAGCTCGGGCTTGAAACCATTTTTCTATCCTGCTTCGGTTACAAATCTGCGGGGGCCAATCACAAACTGGCTTATCCACCTGGCGCGCCATTGGCGGGTTTAACGTGATGACGATAGAGAAGCGACGGCATGCAGCTTTTTGTTTACAGTCAACATGGCGGGCCCCGGAGCACAGCAACCTGTTGATGCCACTGATTGGTTGAAGAACTTTCCAGTTGCGTACCGAGTTTTTTAAACTACGTCCGTTGATCGCAGCTCTTGTGCAGTAGAAAAGACAGAGCAAACCCCCCAGACTACTGTTCAATCTTACAAGATTGAGCTTGGTCTGGTGATAGCCAGACTCGTTCGTGTCTTGTCGTGTCGTGTCTTGATTGTCTACAAATGAAATGATGTGTCAAATATGTGTGAAACTACCACCACGAGAGAGAAGAGGATGAATCGGCGCAAGGAGTCAACGACCAAAGTTATATCGATATAACATCGTTAACTCCAGCCTGGCGCCCTGGGGTTAGCCTTTGCATTTTTCAAAACCAAGAGCAAAACCAAGCTCTGTAATCCCTAATGTAATGAGTTGCCATGGTTTTCCCATGGTTCAGGTTATGCCATAACATTAAATTCGTTAAGTTACTTGAGTATGTGACGTAAATTAGGGTTACGTATGTAACCCTAACCCACAAACGTCAATTTACGTGTGTATAGGTTTCTCATGGGTGAAAGTCCTGAGTTTGTTTGACCCGTCCATCCACCCCGACCTCCTATCTACATTGACTTTTGATTACTTTGTAGAAAGGTATTTGTGATTCAAAAAATCCAGGTCAAAACACTATTTCCCTTGCATCGTAATTGAGAATTAAGTCCAGTTGCATGGGAATGTAATTTTAAAGAGACAGGGCTGTGTGGAAAGACAGGTTATTGGAGATTAAGCCTTGCTGTGGGCAACCAGAATAAGAGGGAAAATTACAAATGGCTGTGTGAGTGTCAGGGCTTTTTTCAGGCTATGACAACGTTTTCTTTGTTTGGCAAAAGAATAGGAATAGAAAAGAAAGCCTTTAAATCTGCTTCAATGCAGGTTGTTTTTTATAACAATTCAATGCTCATTAGTCAAATTCCTGGAGAGAAGTTGGAGATGGAAAGCAGGAAGGTGAACCAAAGAGGAGGTGGGCTTTATTGGTTCTATCTCAATGGAAAGTTTCACAGTAGAATGTCTTTATACATCAGTGACTGGCAGGTCCCTTTATTTAATGCTGCTCTGTTCAAACCGTGTAATGGAAACTAAAACTGCCCTTTTTTAACGCTCCTTCACAGTCCGTTGATGTGCATGAAACATACAGTACATCAAAACCAATGCTCTCATACACATCCATCCATCCATCCACTGTGGTGGACTTTAATAACACATTTTACTCTGGAAGAATATTTTCTATTTTTTTCTTAATTTTCATTCCCAACACTCACCTTAAAATGAAAGCAACCACTGTCCACCTTAACTACACACCTAATCTATATGCTGCTTTCACAGTATGACTATTTTTTTTTATGCTGTTATCTATAATTGCAAGAAGACGTAATTATCTTTTGCCAAGTTTGGCTTGAAAGACGGACAAATAAGTAATATTCTCAGAGTTGAACTTATTTTTGAGGACATGATGATTTAAAGGTGCACATTTTAAGAATATTTTATTAAAACAGAAGAAAATGTTGTTCTGTGTTTCTACTAATACCCTGAGGGAGGCCGGTATTGCCATTTTACAACAAGAACAAGGGTTTGCAATTAAACCAATTCTCCGATTTTTTATCAATTTTTTATTTTGTTACTGTTTTACTTGTTGTTTGTTGATCTTTATTTTGCCTCCAGCAAATGGAAAGGCTTTTATAAACTGACTTGACGTTAAATCAGTATTGCTTGGTAAAATTAATAATGAAGACAGCCTACAGTACATGTAGGTCTAGACCAGTGGCTCTTTGACTTTCTCTGTTAAGTCGAGAGGGTAAGAACATTTCATGGCCCCTGGTCTATATCCACAATGTTCCACTTCTTGGATTGTTCAAGTGCCGGCGGAAATTCTCCCCTGATGTCCTTCTTTTGGGCCCGGATGTCCATTTCCTTCTTCTTTCTTTGTGTCGGGAATTCTAAAGTCGGAGGATTTCTGAGGACCAAGGTTAGCTGCTCCTCAGATCTCTGCAGAGTAAATACAGACAGCTCACTAGACTATCTTTCCAATCTGAGTTTTATGTTGCATGAACAAAACAACCTTTGAATGCACAAACCACCAAACAAGTTCCTTCCTGAGACTATTTTGCAGCGGCACAGTGGCTCTGTCCAGCGTTTAGCCGCCCAAGACAATTGTGATTGGTTTAAAAGAATGCCAACAAACCAGAGCATGTTTTACTCCCATGCTGTGTGGACTAGCCGGACCCTCCTCCGCGGCATTGTGGAGTCACAGGACAGTGTACAGGACAGTCATGGAGTCACAGGACAGTAAACAGGACAGGGATGGAGTCACAGGACAGTGTACAGGACAGTCATGGAGTCACAGGACAGTGTACAGGACAGGGATGGAGTCACAGGACAGTGAACAGGACAGTCATGGAGTCACAGGACAGTGTCTGGGACTCACAGGACAGTGTACAGGACAGTCACGGAGTCACAGGACAGTGTCTGGGAATCACAGGACAGTGAACAGGACAGTCATGGAGTCACAAGACAGTGAACAGGACAGTCATGGAGTCACAGGACAGTGTACATGACAGTCATTGAGTCAAAGGACAGTGTCTGGGAATCGCAGGATAGTGTACAGGACAGTCAGACACTGTCCTGGGACAGTCCTCAGGACATTACTAACAGGACAGGACAGTCTTTGCTATCACTGGTGCTGCTGAAAAGACAACACCAACATAACACCTAATAGTTAGTATGACACATGGCTTTTAATCCTTGTGTGGTGTTCATATTTTAGTTTTTTAGCCAGTGTTCATGGATAAAAAAGAGCCTCAAAAGCACCATAGAACTGAAAGAAACTTCTTTCATTTGTTTATTTTTTAAGATTATTTTTTGGCATTTTAGGCCTTTATTATTGCCAGGACATCTTAGACTCTAAGGGAGAGCGCGAGGGGGAATGACATGCAGCAAAGGGTCCCAGCTCAGAAGCATGTGGCAGCGGTGAGGACTGAGCCTGACTGAGCATGCCACACCAGGTGATCTACCTAGGTACCCAGATGATAAATTTCCTTCACATTTGATTCATTACTTTATCAAAATATTGATTTGTGCAGCTTGAACCTTTTCTATTTCCTTACATCTACACCCTTTTGAATGAACAAGCTACTGCTCCATCACTCTGTGCCAATTGCAAATCCACAAAGTAATCTTTTAGCCATTATGCTCTGCTGTACAAGTATTAATCTTCAATTTTTTGTGTATGTTGAATTATTATCTAGATCCAACTATGTGCTGCTGCAACAAGCCCCCCCATGGGGACTATTAAGGTTCCATCTAATCACCTAATCTCATAATGCTGAAAAAGTTTAAGTGTTCGACACACCACGGGCAAATTGTTGCTTTAAGCCCAACGTCATCCATCTGGAACAACAATGTTGCTAGTCGTGACTGAGTCAGTGAGGTGTCTTTCATTCGGATCCTCTTTCTTGTTCCATTATGTTGATTTAGCTCAGCTCCTTATGCTGTCTCCGTTTCCTGAATGCTTTGCTCACAAGGCAGCAAGCTGCAACAAAACACATAAGACATGTGTGCAGTGGATAATTCATATATATCAAAAACTATTACAGTCGGCAATATGTCATGCCAGGATGAGTCTGCCCAATAGTCTGGATCAAATGATGTCTTGTTCTGCCTATTCATAATGTGCATGTGGACATATAATCACACATAGATGCTCATAGATGATTCTGCTTTATTGCAGATATTTATTTATTTTGGTAGTTTTTAATTCTCCTTTCTATCCGATGTGTAAGGTACTGTGTGTTACTTCGTAGTTCAGATTTGATTTGCTGTGCTTGCCGTAGTTGTCCATGCAGACAGTTTTCCTGTGGATAGAGAGATTATAATGAATATTGAGCAATAGCCACGTAGACGACATACTGTAAGTGTTCCTTACATGGGAAATGATGGGAAAGCAGTGGTGCCAGATAAAGATTACATTTCCAAGCTAGAGACACACAACAATGCACAAATGTTTCATTCATCACCAGCCAAATTGGCTTGTAACTTTAAAATGTTACCTGCCAAGTTTATTTTTACCCGCATTTGGCAGGTTGGTGGGTGTCATTTTAAAGCCCTGTTCAACACTAATATTTACCACTTACATTCCAGAAAAGATTGTATTTTTTCCCAGTAAATTGCAACTTTAATATGAGAAACTCTGAGTTTATTTGTACCCCCCCCCCCCACCTTCGTAAATATAACTTTTTTTAACCCACATTGACCCTAATAAGCCACTGTATATATGTCCTCATAGGATTAGAAGAACATTGTTGTTTTTCAATCTAAAGGTCTAAAGTGCAGAATATAGTCAGATTAGCCCTTTACTAGACACAAAGGGCTAGATTTATGTTTCCAGGCGTTAATTGTTTGAAAAGACTGACTTAACCGATGCAGGCTTGGGTAAAATCGCAGATAACATGCCACATGAGCAGAAAAAGTCAAGTTGCGCTTTCAATATGTGTTGGTGGGAGGTTCACGGGGAAAGTGGGAGTTCCACCCAAAAAGGTGGGAGGATACGCGTAAAGTGCGCCTTATCACATATTCTGCGGTATTTTCAAAGACTTACAGTAATAGCGCGCATCTATTCTGGGGGGGAAATTCTCTGCTTCTTGAAAGCAGTAAACCAGCCGCATGCAGGTTTTCTTGCATATGCCTCTTGGGGAAATGGCAGCAGTAAGCAATTAGTAAGCAAGAAGCAGATCGGCCAAACTGTAAAGAAATTTTTGCGATAAGGATCATGTTTTTTTTAGTGGAGTGAACACAAACTCATTAAGCGTTACAGATGCAGCCATCCAATATTACAGTTACTGGAAGAAATCAAAGATGACTTTGAATCTCCGTCTCAGCGTTCACATTCCATCCAGCAGTTGTTAAACTCCTCGCTACATACATTGCATAACATTGACATCTGGATCATTTTAAACAGTCATAGCATCAGCAGTGGGAATATCGCAGTCTGAAGGCCTACTCAGCCATATCATGGCTCCAGTACTGATTTGCTACAACACAATTTACGGTATGGTGGGCGGAGAAAGGCGCTGATTACCCAAGGAACTGCAGGTTTGGTAAATATGACGTAAACTGAAGTAACACAGCGTGTGCTTTCTGCGCGTTGGCCATGGCGCTGATAACACTACTTTTGCACATGTACGTACTGTAGATCTAGCCCAGAGTGAGAGCTTTTGTCTCTACAGGTTGTGTTTGTGGCTAAACCCCAAACACAAGCCTGAACACGACGACAAGACCGGGCAGTGGGCAGCGTGCACCTTTGGAGGCTGCGCACCCAATCAGAAGTTAGAAACGACAATCGCACATTTCCTTAACTTTTGATTAGGTAGTTAAGACACACGTTTAGGTGGGCTGAACACAGTCTTGCCCATGCTACTACTGACATTAAGTGATGGACAGAAAATTCTACGAATTACAAATCAATGTTATTTTTTATTGGCTCACATGACAGGCCCCCCCTCTTCATAGAGCCCTGGGCTTAAGCCTAGGTAAGCCCATGCATTAAAGGCGGCCTTGGTTAGGTGTGGTAATTCCACCAATTCACAGTACAAATGGATTTCAAGACTAGAACATGTGTGTGGATAAGTGAGCTTAACATTTGCCGTCAACACAGAAAGGGTAGCCTCCTTTATGCTTATGTTAAATAAGCATGTTTTGCCTTCATGTGAGTTTACCATCTCCTTACCATGAATAATACATCAGTCCTGAGCTCTTCTCTCAGCAGGCTCATAACAAATACACCCAACACACACTCACACACGTACACACGTGGCACAGGCGGAGGCACAGGCGCAGGCGCAGGCACTAGACAGACATGGCATATGAACCTATCAATGTTAATAATAATGTGCATATATGATCAAAAGGCTGTAAACCCACAGTTTCTGAGGCAGAAACGAAAATTGCGTAGTCACACTGTGCAGGTCTCTTTCTTTATATCTCATGGCCATCAATAGAACATGCGGAGCTGCAATTAGCAGTGGCCGATTCATGGACGTGGGCTCTATGCCAGCGCTCAGATGAGTACAATTAAAAAGCAGATGCCAGGTATGGGGTGTGTATGTGCGTTAGTGTGTGTGGTGGGGGGTTGCTGAATTATATAGACAGAAAGGGGAGAGGGCATATGGTGAGAACCACTGCAAGGGGAGCTACTTTAGTATTAATCTGGCAGGCTCCATGCTGCGAAAGATCAGAGAAGAAGGATGCAATCCCTGACCCCAAGGGGCTGGATGCTTGCTGGGGAGCAGAGATACAGTATAGGAAAACAGGGAGGGAGGAGAACGGTAAAGTGTGCAAGGTAGGGGAGTTCTGAGCGGGATGGAGGGAGAGGAAAGTCAGCTGGGAGAGATTTGAGAGAGATGAGCCGGAGGTGGACGAGGTAAAGAAGGAGTGAACAGGAGTGTGTGCTGCAGAAGTCTTGTTTTCAAGCAGCTTTGAAGGGGATTCATGTGAAAAGGCTAGTCGTTCCGTGCAGAGGGAAAAGAGGGCTTTTTGAAATTGTATTGTCTGCTCGTCAGCAGCGTTGAGGCTAACTTTCGGGGACATCCAACTATCTTTTTTTGATGCTTTTCGTTATAGCCTAGACTGCCTTGATAAAATCAGTACCCGTGCAATCATCAAAACTGTCCCCTGCCGAGACGTGATCGTCTACAGAGTAATGCATCACGCTGCTGTTCATTTGATATTAAACCCAGTTTTCAAAAATGCACACACACACACACACACACACATGCATGCACTCACACACAACACACACACACACACAAATATTTATCAGTGTATTATGGCAGGGGTCACAGCTCAGGGGGACTGACAACTGACAGCCATGTTCACTGCTAAAGTGCCATTAACGCTCCATGGAACACCACATAATGCTAAATCTGTCATTCTGTCTCATTTCTGAGTCATACGACACATTCTCCGTGGCTGCTTTACCCGGAAATAAACAATGTTCAAATAAATATAATGCACATAAAAACATAAGAATCAAACCTAAACCAAATCTCACAGTGGGAGTGAGTATTCAGAACGGCCAGAGTCACCTCCATCTGCTAAACAAGCAGGGCCAGAGTCGGCTCCATCTGCTTTAGAAGTAGGGCCAGAGTCGCCTCCATCTGCTGAGGGGACCCAGGTCCTTTGGGGTGTGCAGGACTCTCCTCAGGACCTTGAGTGACTCTGTGGTGGCCTCAGGAGAGAGAGATCTCTGTCCTGGACTGTCCTCTGGACTCTGTAGAGAAAGTGGGGGAGAGAAGGATGTTAGCTCAGCTGACATCCATCATGGACAACACCTCCCCCCCCCTTCATGACACAGGGGGGTCCCTGAGCAGCTCACTGATACACCCACGGTGTAAGAAGGAGAGGTACCGCAGGTCGTTCATCCCGGCCGCTGTCAGACTCTACAACACCTGCACCACCTAATAATGTTGTAGTTCCTCTTCCTGTTTCAATTTCCCACCACGCACCACGGCTCTATATATATTTTTATTATCTGTAGTTGTATTTTTTTATTACGAGTACTCACTTTTTCAATATTATTTACATTATGGTTACACTTCAATACCATTTATATTATGGTTACTTACTTTTGCCATTTTATTAAATGACATATCATTCAATCTAATTTCACATCACTTACATTGCCAACCCGCCCCCCCAATCCATTGGGCTAGAGTGCTGTGAATCTGACAAATTTGATTTCCATTGGATCAGACTACTGTCACTTTTCTGCCTTTTCCTTTGGTAAATGGATACACACTGTACTTTAAACCTTTGATAGCAACTGTGTACTTTGTGGAAACTGTTGAGGCCAGTTGAGAAGTAGAAACATGTTGAACTCACTGTAAAGGACTTATTGCTGTAAGAAATAAATTGTGTATTTCACATTTCTGTTCTGTTTCCTGTTATCTGAAAACTGTGGACAGTCAGGGTTTACTTTTTGAAGGTTGAGCCCAGTACATTGTAAGCGTATTGCACTGTATTTTTATACAGTTCTGTGAAAAAAGAACTTCCCAGCCCTTGTCACACAACCTAGTAATGTTTCCATGATGAATACAAAACCTTTTGCCTTAAGAAAATATGTATTGTATGTGGATACACAATTTGTTGAAAATAAAAAATGAATACAATTAATAATGACGTCATGTGTTTTATTACGCAAAATGGCATTATGTTGTTCAATCCCATCCAATATTTCTTATATTTCTAAGCAGACAGTATCCCCTGGGCCCCCCTGAACTGATCATTTGTGGGAGAGGTGGAGAAATTGGTGGAAAAATAAAGGTGAAGCTACCAGGAAGTCGAGAAAGATCACCAGAGATGAAGTTTGAAAGGAAGAGAGGCATAAGGAATTCAGGCAAGGTGTGATGTGTACAAGGTTTAAAGTTGTAAGGGTGAGAACACGATGGGGGCACAGGGGGGTGTAGGGTGAGATTCTGAACTTCCAGAAAATCACACTGTTTGAGTAAGAAGCAGTTCAAAGATCATCTCCGCTGCAGGAACAGGAGGAAAATATACACATTTCATTGAAAGAGTAGTTGTGCCATGCAGTCTCTTTCTTTTGAATTACAAGGGCCTGGCATCCGCTAGCTGGAGTTTGCTCTCAGCTATTTAGACTGACGCTTGGAGGCGAATCATTACAAAACTGCCATGCTTAAAACTAGTCACAAACAATCAAATTATTATTTTTATTTTTGAAATGCTTTTTCAATCTTAGTGACAGCGCTGGCTCAAAATCTGCAAACAAGAAGGGATTTGTGGGCATGCTCAACGGGTCAGGTTGCAGGAAAAGTAAATTAAGCAGAGAGAAAATGGGCTTTCTGCATACTCGGGGTGCTTTAGACAGAAAGGTTAATGGCTTTATGAGATTGCAATGTCATATTATTGCAAACGCCTCCAAGCAAACAAATGACTTGATTGCAGCACAGCAGAATGTAGCAGCTTTGTACACACGTGTTGTTAATGAAATATTAAACTCTGCATGTGTGATGATGGCTTGTAGTTGCATGGACATGTGTATACATGGATTTATGTTGGCATTTACATATGTGATGTCTTAAGACATGCCTTTCTTTTGTTTCTGAGCTGTTTGAAAGCCAAGATCCAGATGAAGAGCCTGAGGCGGGTTATTGCGGGGGCTTAGTACCCCAGTCCACATCAAAGGGCCTTCTGACTGGTCACTTGTGCGTAGAACTGCGCAAATCAAGCAAAGCTCTTTACAATGGTGTTCCGCAGGCTTATGATATTCACAAACACTGCAGAGAAATTCTCGACAGACCTGCAGCTCCCCCTGGGGCTCCATAGTGGCAAACTGACCTCTAATACCAACACAGATCTATATCAGTGTGTGTAGGGAGGGAACGTGTGTGTTTTTTCTGTGTTAGGGGAGAACAAAAGGGGCCGTGTGTGCCATGATACATGTGTTTGCAACTGTGTATCAATGTAGTCCCTCAGTGACAAACCACAAGGAGTTTTGTGAAACAGGCAGTGAAGTGTGTGTGTGTGTGTGTGTGTGTGTGTGTGTGTGTCTGTGTGTGTGTGTGTGTGTGTGTGTGTATCTAGGTGTGGGCTCAGCTGTCAGTTCTCCCTGGTGGGCCATTACCTCTGATGCTTGGCAAGGGTCTATCAAGTGTAGGACATCAACATCACCCTGTACATGAACACACACACACACACACACACACACACACACACACACAGACACAGACAGGTCTTACCTTCTCACCTTGGCCCTGATGGGATATCACAGGGAGAATGTACATCCAACACCAAAGACAATTTGTCATGATAGCCAAGATTGAAGGCCCAAAGCGATCTCTCTCTTCCTCTCTCTCTGCCTCATCTGTGTCCCTTAGGTAGCGGGAGGTGTCAAAAGGTAAAAACGCATGCAGGGCCGACATGATGTTTCGGCTGATGGACGACAGACCGGCTCCCCACATGAGTGGAGAAGCAGCTTGTTTCCCTGCCTGGGGTTTAAACGACGGAAGTGAATGAACACTAGCACATGAATGTTGAGCACTAAATCTTCTCTACAATGAGATGTGGATGCTGCCTGAGAGCACATGAACATCATTTGGATATGACTGGAGGTAGCACTCATTATACTTCAGCTTAAGTGACTGTAAGTCGTAGCATGAAAACAAGCAAAGATGGAGCATAATTTAAAAACATTTCGGGAGACTTTTACTAATCCTGTGATGTGGGAAATCCTGGCGGGCACCAACCCACAAAATATGGATACATGGCTCCGCAGAGGGAGAGTGTCTGAGGCAGATGTTTGGCTGTGTTACGACCCTGGTAATAAGACAGACATGTGGCTGGGCTGCATCCAGAGGAGCATGTGCTGCCTCCACACAGCCAGTACCATCTGCAGTGATGAGATCAGGGACTCAGCCATGGTAGATATTAGATGGTTATTATCCCTTAAAGTAAATCATGAAATAATAAATGTACAAGGTGGTGAAGTAAGCAACCCCAACAACAACAAAGAAATCATGGAATAATAGCCTATTCCAAAAGGGACCCGTAGTGCTGATTAGTTAGCGCATGTCCTAATCTTATTGTAGGCCTATGATATATATTTTTTTAATCTCCTCTGATATCACTATGAAACTCATTTAATACCCCATTTGGCACTCAAAATACTGGCTGGGATATTTATCCCTCAGTGATATGTTTAGCCTCCTATAGGGATTAACCAGGGAGAAAAAGATGGTCATGTTCTCTGTGTTGAAAGGGTAAACTGTGGATGATGGATGGAGAGATGGAGGGGAGTGACTGAGGTAAGGATCGATCGATGGAGGGATGCTTGAGGAGGCTGGGTAAATGAATGAATGACCGGTTAAGGGATAGTAGAAAAAGAAAGATGAAGGATGGAGGGATGGATGAGGAGAGGAGTTGAAAAAAATGGGCTAGTATCCCTTTAACGTCTTCTGACGTCATGCTGATGCAGATCTGCCCGGCTATATGCGAGCGGAGGAGAAGAGGAAAGGGATGCCGAAAAAATAGAACTCCTCAGCACTATTTTTTCGCACATTTTTCTACTGTAGAAGACGGAGACCAGCCCTACGACACCCTCTACGGATTAATACCTATCTTCACTACTGAGTGAACTTGAGCGCGTGCTGTCATCGCCACAGAAACGGAGGTGAACGCGACAATTTTTTAGGAGAAAAGCGACCATATTGAGGTCAGAGGAAAGCGTTGCCAAGGCGACCAGCTTGCTAGGGAGGAAACTGCGGCGCGCGTCCCACGCCGGGAACGAGCGTGCGTGAATGCGAGGGTGCGCACGCGCGGGCGACAGCTAGCTGAGGCAGTCACGGCATCCACACAGCGGCAGCGGCAGCAGAGGCAGCATCTTTCCACGCAAGACTACCAGAACACCATGCAGTCCATGACCGCCGTTACCGAGACGAGCTAAAGCAAGCCGAGGCTCGCACCGCCACTTGAACCGGTGAACGGCGGTGTCAGAGGTCTCCTTCAGGGGATTTATTGAGGATTTATCGACGACGTCCCAGAAAATAAGGCTCAAAATCACAGCTACCATTCGTCAACACAGGTGACACTTTTCCCGGCTGTCAAATCTGCCGAGACACCGCAGACACGACTTACTTAGGGTTGATTTTTTGTCGTTTTAAGGCCTCGATAAAAACAGACATTCCTTCTGAGGCTAACCGGACTGTCAGCCTAGACATGAATACAGCCTATTGCCGTGCAGTAGAAGACGGGGAAGGAGCCGAGCCTGCCTGCTCCGATGGGGAGTCATACTAGGCTGCTGGATGTGATGTGTGATGCAGTACAGCAGCTTTATGTTTGTCTCCAGTCGAGTCCCACCTGCCGGCCCGGTTGGATTGAACGAGATAGTTCTGTAGGACGGCATTTTTGAAGGTGGTGCATTTATTACTATTATTATTTTTCTAGAAACAAGCACTTTTTTTTGCTCGCTTGACGTTTACCGCTGCTGTAGGAAGGTTTAGTGAAGAGGAGAAGGAGAAATCTCTGGGGGAAAAACATCAGTGGGAATCTGGCGCCACACCAGAACCCGTGGATCACACATTAACAGGTAGGCTAGGTTTCCGATGCTAATTTAACCTGAGGGGGTGATTCTTACTGAAACATCTGACTTACACATTCAACTCATTCTTCAAATGTGCATTCAATTAGCATTTTGAATTGTGTGTGTGTGTGTGTGTGTGTGTGTGTGTGTGTGTGTGTGTGTGTGTGTGTGCGCTCGAAGCCTGTCTTTCACCTACAGTGAAAACAAATGTTAGGAAATGAGGATCCCAATCAGCACATTGGGGCTGAAATGAGTTGAATTTAGTTCATCATCAACATTTCAACCATTCGAAATCTTTAACCACTGTTTCCTTCATGTCATTTCTAAAACAGGTTTGAGAACATGTAAAAAAAAAGTATCAGGAGATGTCTGCAATGAATGAGACATCTTGCACTTGAACAGTTTTCTGCCAATCTCTTGGATTTTGCAGTTTGTTTCTGTATGTATGTATGTGTAATTTCATGTGTGACATGTGTCAAACCTGTTGTAACTGAGTCGTGCTTCATGCAGATGAGCTGCTCCTTTGTAACAGTCAAGAGGTATCCTCTGTACCATTAATGAGGACTTGTACTCGGGGCTCCTCTGGCGTGGAATGGGAGAAACAGAGGCTGCTATTCAGTCAGGCTAAGCTCATTTCTCTGTCCTCCTAACATTCACATCTTGTGGCTTATTAATCAAACTGCTTGGCTGTGATAGCAATGCTGGATCAGCCGTTTCCACATACGGTGATCATTGTGCACTTCTTTAATTGTGTATTGTCTGGATTCATAGTGAAATTAATTGAAGTGGATGGGGAATTTTATACAAGCAAACCGGCCTGTGTTGCAGACTGATGATCGAAGTGATGCACACACACACTCACAAAGGTCCCCCTTCAACAGTTAAATCATCCTTCAACTTAATCTGAGCTTTATCTTCATGGGGTCTTTATACTCAACAGACCCAGGAAACGCCATGGCCATGAGAACATATTCTCCCTCTACACACACACACACACACACACACACACACACACACACACACACACACACACACACACACACACACACACACACACACACACACACACACACACACACACACACACACACACAATTAGATGCACACACACAGCACAAAGAATAGGGCACATTTATATGCTGTGGCTGGTGTTGTGGAGCATTTGGATCGGCAGGGCCTGCTAGATGATAGAATTCAGCAGGGACAAGAAGACCTCTGTTCTTATCTGCAGCGGTGAGAAGAAGAGGAAGGCAACTCGGCTTCTCTCTTTGGTTTAAGGCGGCTAGCCTGCCCTATATAGAAGATAGGGACATCTCTGTGGGGAGAAAGCATTTTAATAGAGGCAAAGGGAAAAAATGTGTGACTGTCCTTGTGCTAAATAGATTTTGTCACAGAGGAGTTGTTATTTATCTCGATGGCGGCTGGCTGGAAACATTGAAGACATGTGGAGATATTTAAGGTAGATAAAGGTGACACGCTACTACATTGTGTAGAGTGATGGCAGGCATTTGTGTGTGAGAGAGAAATATAGACACACAGAATAGGAGAAACGGTGGGAGACATAGGGCATATCTGCAGTTGTGCAATATGGTGTATTATAATTTGTTTTGTGTCAGTGGCAAATTTACAAAAAGCATATGCTTACAATAACACAAAAACCAGGTGGACTTGTCAAGAAGGCCTGTGTACACCTACTTTATGTGTGTGGGAATCCTGGATTCAAGAATTATTTAATTTTCTTTGCATGTCCAAAGGAAAATCATGCAAAACCCCTGAAAACATTTCTCAGTGTTATCCAACCTGGGCAAGGTGCAGCAAGGTGCGGCAAATTTGGAGGCAGATGGGGCTGAAGCGTTCAAAGCGTGTTGTCGGTTAGATTGATGGCTCCTAGCGCAGGTCGCTAAGCAGTCAACAGATGCAGGCTAGTGCTGTGAGAGGGTGGGTTGAAGCAGCCATCACAACCACACACGATTCCACTTTCACAGTCTTTAAAAGCCCGACCTGGCCGTTTGCTGCTAATTCTATCCCTCACTATTTATTTTATTTTACTGCAGATAAATCAGTGACAGCAGGTCCCCCAGTGGGTAAGGATGTTTTTCTGACTGGAGATGACAGCAGTTGCTGCTAATTTTAGGTGAGAGATGCCATCTGTGTAAAAAAACAAAAAACAAAAAACTAATCTTCAGCATTATGGCAGCTGACATGTTGACTGGAGAGCTGGAGACTTGTCTGATGACTGCTGGTGAAATTAAAGGTTTGTTTTCGCAAACTCGAAATAATTTAGTAAAGCCGCGGCTGGCTGAACACACAAGTCCTCAGGGAGGCGCTGTTGTTCATATCTCCCGTCCGTTATGAGAAGCTGAGGAAGGGAAACTACGTGTCAATCATTGATCTGAAGGTGCAGAAATGTATTTTCAGGACTACTGGCATTATTTATCAGTGAGATTATGTCTGCTACTTTTCAGCTTTCAACTTGGGGGTCGTTGTGACAAACTGAATAATATGGTTTGCGAAAGGTGACACACATTAATTGTGTTGAATATTTTGGCAGGTTCTATGACACTTACCTGTTGCCTCATCTATGTTACTACTAAACTCCACCACTAAACCCCGTTTTTCTCTGCTTCCCTAGTACAAAATGAAGTTGATTAATTGGAATAACTCTGCAAGAGATTTTCTTTTTTATATAGCAATGCTTGGTAATTGACAACAAGCTGTTCACAACGGGAACACACCTCTCCTTCTCCCTTGAGCACCAGTTGCCCCATGTTATCATGTATTTGTTGTCATGTGTAGGCTCCCGCTGTCTTCCCATTGGATAAATTTGACTTTTGATCTACATCCCTCCTCCGCCCAGAACATTATGCTTCTGTAAGAACATATACACGTGTACAAATGCTCTGCAGGGCTCTTTTATCGTCTTTATTACTCATTTTTGTTTTTCTTCGTCATCCATTTGTGGCAGAGTCATTCATTGGGTTCAAAGGGAGCCTGGCTGTTTTTTGCAACGGAAGTGTGTGTTGTTGCTATGGCAAAATCATCTCTTTTGGAAGGACAAACCCCGCGAAGATTTTAAACATGCAGCTTATTTATTATTTTCCCACTGGCCTGTACGTGTGCTTGTATGTGTGCTCCCATATCGACTGCAGCAATGTCCAAATTGCTGGAGGCTGCATTTCTTTCTTTATGCTAAAGCCCAGTAAACAGAGTTTTCTGGCGCTGTGCAGAATCCTGACATGAAATCGTTATATCCAAATATTTTATTCCTTTCAAAATAAGCAAACATAAGCATCTGTGCAACAAGCTGAAAGTCCATGTTTTGGAATACTATGCGGTCCTTCCATATGTGGTTGTGAATGCAGGCAATTCAAAAGTTATTGAAAGAGTAAAGGTAAACGATTATATGATTTTCTTGGGCATTGTTCTCTGAGGAATATACCTCCATCTTCCCTGGCAGCCTGTCAGTGTGTCTGTTTTGTTGCCATTCAATTAGAGTGCAGGTCTCCCACAGTCCCTCCACAGTGGCCCGTCTCTCTGCTTTGACTGAGCCTGTTTTATGAGATTTTTGCTCTCCGGGGTGCAAGATGGAGACAAGGGGTTGGAGCCATTACTTGTCTCCGCTCCATCCATTCTTCTCTCTTTCTCTCTCCGACTCAGTCTTCTTCTTTTTCTTTCATATAGCAGGATTTTCTGCTATCGGGTTTGTCCCAGCTTGTTGTTTCTTTCCCTCACACACACTCTCTCCAAACTTTCCTTCCTCTGTCTGCTCCGTTGGTCTTCATGTCGTCAGTTAATCTGAGGCCAACAGCGCTGTAGTGTCCCCGGTGGGCTCATTAAGGTGAGATCATCAAGGTCCACACTCTTCTGATACATTTTTAACAAAACAGAAAAAAACTGATGTTTGCAGCAGCGGCAACCTTCACATCGCCGCTTCTCCCACCTTCCGTTAACCAGGCTGACCACAGGCCAAGATTTGCTCCTCTTATCATCAAAAACATAAAAGAAAAAGGAAGACACAGAGACAGCGAGAAACCACCCAGAAACAGCAATCGTCCAGCTCCGAACTGCTTGCTCCCACCTCAAGTTGGACAGTGCAGGAGGTTGGCTCCTTCTCCACTATAGGAAACCTGTAAAAAAACACTGTGATTGAGTGTTTTTTTTTAAACAAGTTTTTAAATCCATTCAGAGATGCAACGCTACAATGGGATGTTGTGCCTTTGTGTTGCAGAGTCAGGTCCTGAATAGAAAGCATGGTACAGATCTGATGGAATCCACTGCAACAGAGTCAGCAACAGCCGGGATTAAATACATCCTGCTTTCTGGCCAATCAGATTGACTGACAGTCAAAATCTATGTTGCTCTGAGCAGTGCAGCTGATCCCTCTGGCAAACCTGAGTGACTTCCCTGTGTTTCCCATTTCCCATTGCATCCATGGGTAATTCTACCTGTGTGCTTTGTTTTTGTCCTTAATACCCCTTCTGCAATCCATTTCATAGTCCAGGGATTTTATACACAAATCTCACTGATACATAACTGTAGCGATTCATGTATTTGTTATGAAATATCCTGTTTTTAATTTTTTTTCCCAGCCCCGTGTTATTTGTTACATTCTCCTTCACAGCTCCACAAAGCCCACACTGCCTGTTACATTTTGCCATCGATGGGGTCGCAAAAAACAAATTGAGTGAGTTATGGTATTGACAGCATCTCAAGGTTAGAAGTAGCCACATCCCTGCGAGTGCTCTGTAGTAAACCCTCAGCATCGCAAACAACCGCCGAGTCAACTGGTCTGGAGACAGGCAGGTGGGCCGGCCGCTATTCCTGCCCTCTTAACCCAGTCACATCCAGAAAGAGGAGGAGAGAATGTGCTCTGAAAGTCAAGTGAGCGTGCATGTCGCAAGAAATTGGAAAGGAGCGGGGGGTAGCAGGCTGAAGAGCAGACAGGACGGTGTTTCAGAAAAGCAAGAAGTGAAGGAGCATACTCTGCAACGAGAGAGAGAGAGAGAAAACCATCTCTATTTTACACTGTTAACATCTGCTACATGCTACCTCTTCCCTGCTGTTGCACACACATTAGTATGGGTTGACACACCGCCACACGTATTAGTATGAGCTGTCAGCCAAAGCCCTAACAACTAGCTAGTGAAAGACCAGTTGAATGGTAATACTGGCAAAGGAAGCAGCAGCGGCGGCTGTGTTGGCCAACATGCTCAAGTGTTCTCATCGTGGCTGCACTGTATAATGATGAGGGTTGTTAAAAAAACACACACACATTTCCCTCTTGGGCTGGTATGTTGTGGCGCCTCGGTCAGTCAAACGTAATGAGCCTCCGCGGTGGCATAGCCAGCGGCTGTCCCGTAGCACAGGCCCCGGCCGTTATGTGTTTGATGTCCATGTGTTTACATAAGTGACGGTGGGTTGCGGTGGTTGGGTTTGAGGCATGGCCAGAGCCGGCTGCTAATGGCAACACTTAAGACTCGCAGAGATACCAGTCGCAGCTGTTCATCTCCTAGGGGTTACTGCTGCTGGTACAAGTGATGCCTGGAGGGGCCCTGGATGAGCTGTTTTTTTAAAATAAAATAAAAAAAATTTTTACACCAACAATAACACAGAAGCACACAAATCTATAGATGTATCTACATACACCATCAACATGTTACATATATATATAACTAAACACAACACAAATCTTTCTACCTCATGTAAGTTTCATAAATCACCACCAAAACAAAATCCAAATAAAATTAACTTTCTTACATTTTGGTCTCTGCCTTTCATGATAAAATTCATCAAGCTGTTTTTTTTTAGACTAGACTCTCAATCTAATCTTAATCCTGGACTATATACCAGTCCTCTGCGCATTCTATATATCCTGAACATTTGCACATTACTCAACATTTTGCACATCCTCCATGTAGCCTCTTGTTTCCTTTTTAATGTTTAACAGTTATATTGTAGATTTGCACAATTAATTGCACTTTTATCCAAATCCCACTATGGACTAGTGCAATGTCCAAAATCGCAGGGACAGCACTATTTGTTAAAGGCAAAATATGTGCCAAAGCAGTCTGAATTAAGTAATGGGTGCTTGGCCGAGACATCTCGTCCTACAAATCCTATCCTACAGACCAAAGAAATTCTTTTTTTGTTTGGTACAGATCCTTGCAAAAATCAGAACTATCCTGTTTTCAGTGAAAATGAGAATAAGGATACAAAAATGACACAAAATCGTCGATCATATCCCAATCGCAATATCTGTCAATTGGATATTTTCCTGATATCATGAACTATTGGAATGTATACATATTTTCTTCAGTTTTTATTGTTATATAAAGGTTCAATTAACAACCGAGGCCAACTCCTCTACAGTGTTACTTACTTGGTAATGAATCCCTTTCTGATTCGGATGACATTTATCGGTAAGGAGTGGATGTGTTGGGTGCATGTGTGCGTGTGCACCTTTTTCTAAGAATCAAGGCTCGACCCCTTCACCTTTAAACAAATGGAGCCTTTCAAGTACTTCTGTGTGCCGTCTGGCGCCAGTTGATGCATCGTTAGGCTGCTGGGCTTTAGCTGTCGCGATGGCGGACGCTAATGAAAAGAATGAGCCTACACAGTGAATTAGGATGTCTCGTCCATGACAGGCGCTTCCTAGTTTCTGGATGTTTTTGTGTATAGATATGTGTGTGTGTGCTGTGTGTTTGCTTGTGTGTCTTCGCCGGTTAGGGATGAAAGCAGAGACACGACAGTGATGAATGAGCACCAGAATGGCAGTGTTACACTTTCGCGCTCGATGATGCCAAGCAGGCAATGATCGTCGCTGTTATTGTCACAATCAGCAAAGAAAACACAAACCCCCAGGATAAACACACACACACACACCCACAGACAGACACACACAGACAGCCACACACACACACACACACACACAAAACAAACAAATAGTGAAAGGTTCTGCCTTTGTGCACACACTAAAGAGCAAACGCATCAAAAACCTTTGGCACGTCTTTCTTCTTTGATTTATTTTAACTAAAGGCACTTTCCTTTTGTTTTCTATTAATATTTAAGGATGCGGCATGTGTGTCCTCCATCCTTCATAGAAAACAATGCACGTTGGTTGAATCATTCATCTGTGGCTCTTCACACTGTCTCTCAAGGCTGGAGCAATTCTTCTGCTGACAAATGGTTGCAGGAGAGAGGAACTAAATTCCAATCTGTGTGGATCACTCCTCGCCAAACACCCTGAAAGAGCAGATTTCCGTGGACTTTACTTGCACAGGTAGCAGCTCACAGCCCCGGGAACATAAATGTCAGTGTTCTGACTCGTACCGAACTTTATTGAGTGCACTTATCTGCTACCCTCAGGCTACAGTATCTTGGTAAAAAGGACTCATTTTCCCTATGTAGTGCCCTTCAAACGTCCCTTCTGACTGGAATTCACCCAAGGTGTAAGAGAGAGGGAAAGGGATTTGGTGGTAACACAAGATTTTATAAGGCAAGATAGGTCACTATAGGAATATCAACTATTAGAAATATCAAGTATAGGAAGCATGGACTATCAAGGTAAAAGGGACAGGCATGTATCGGTTGAATGAAAAGAGGGGAACATCTCACCGTAAGAACAAGAAAGGTAGGGCCTTGTCACCTTAATTAGCCAGGCTAAGGGAGTGTAACCTCGATCACATGCTAGTGCTCACGGCTAATGAGTGGTGAGATTGCTTTGCTGGGACACTGTAACGTGTATTGCTTTTTAAATGGTCGGCATGCGGTCGGGTAGGGGTGTTTCTGCAACGATGAATGCCTGGGAAGAAAGAAACCAGAGCTCCCCTGGTGCCTACATGAAACAATCGCTTTCCATTTAGGTTTAAACTCCACAGAGTTGGAAATAAGAAGGGGAACAGGAGAAGGGGCCGGCGAATTAGAAAGACTGCAAGTCAGCAGGATTTTTTGGCCCTGTTTCTTTCACTGCTTCTCTCTCTCTCTCTCTCTCTCTCTCTCTCCCCCTCCTTTTGTAAGGGAATAAACACATTTCAAAGGATGGGCTCTATCCTTCTCACTGGAGAACGTGCTTCACATTCTTGAAGACAGAACAGCTGCAGGCGTGTGTGTTGTGTGAGCATGGTTGAAGTGTATGCGTGTGCTTGACACGTGTATTCCTCCTTTTGCGATTTTTTTTTTTTTTTTGACAAGTAAATATCTGAATTGATTTTCCAAAAGGTCTCTGTGAGACCGCCCCGTGGATTACGTTCTTGACATCTTATTTTGCACGACTTTGACAAATCTGCAGAGGTGGAGGTGTATTGATTGAAGAAGGTGAGCCAATAGCTCATAGTCATCACTAACCTGGAGAAATTACCATCAGAGAATTATCGGATGCTCTCAGTCAATTTAGTTAAGCGCACAATGGAATTTGATTCCCACAGCAGGCTCCACATGTCTGCCCATATCTGTTTGCCTCTCTTGTTGTCAGCCTCCTAACCTCCACCCATTTGCTCTTCCATTCCTAACCTTTTCTTCTCTGCCACAGCCACTCTGGCCTACCCCTGCCCTTTCCATTTTCTCCTCTCTCCACTTAATTAACCCATTGATCAGGATGCTCATAAATTAGTCCTTTGGAGAGGCCCTTATAGATCCCTCTTCTCCTTCTCTCACATCCCTCACATCCCTCACAGAGAACCATACTTTCATTGGCCACAATGTTCCAAACAAGGTCCCTGAGCCACCCTAAGCTTCTGTTGTGTTATCATCTGAAGCCAAAAGTAGTTTTCAAAATTTCAATCCATTGAATCCTTAAAGATTTACACTGGGGTAGTGAAAGCCAGAGAGTGAAAGAATAATTAAGGCAAGTAGGGAGCAGGGAGTTGGAGGTCAATGCTGCTCTTGTACAACCCCTCAATTCATTAGACTCACATAGCTCAACCTTTTCATGGCACCCCCCTTGTGTCTGTAAATGTTTTCCCCTTCCTTCCGTCTCTCTCTTTCTGGCTCCCTGTCTGACCTGTTCTCCAGAGTGGGGTGTTGGGTGCCTTCGCTGAGATTGCCCAATTAGGAGAGATCTCAGAGATCATTATGGAGGAAGGCCATTAGAAAGAAACCTCAACATGCACTTGCCTCTTTCTTCCATTTCTGTCCTGCCTCTTTACTCTTTTTCCTGTTTACACTGCTTGTAACCCTTTAACGCCGGGGTCTTCAATGTGTTTAAGGGCAAGGACCCCTAGCTTGAAAAAAAGGACAGACTCCCTACCAAATGTATTTATACAATTGCATGTTAAACTGGGCCAGATGGATGAAAATGAATGGATATTATTATATCATTTTACATTATGTTTCCATGTTAAATATAAATGTTGAAGGCACAGTGAATCCTTTAGTTAACTATATGGCTACCCTATCCATAGTAAGCGTAGCTTCAATGTGTAAATGTTTTCGTTTTTTTTCACAAATATGCCAACATATCTTTGCTATTCATATATTGGATTCATATTAATGTTACATTTGAAAAATATTAAACCTCTTTTGGCGGCCCCCCTGCACTAACTTTGCGAACCCCCACAGGGGATGATGTCATCGTCCCATCACGATGGAGAGCCACCATCGTGATGCCACACCCCCCACCCTGTCAGACACAGGCTAATACTAGTGGACGGAAAATTGACAACTGCGTTGGTCTTAAACTGCCAAAGAAACTTGCGTTAGGCTTTGCACTGTGCGAGATAGGGCCCCTTAAGTGGAAGCTACTTTTTTCTCCCTTACCGTTTCCGTGCGAACATAGCCTTAGGTTATTACTGTCGCTCTGTTAAAGGCAGACATTCCACGCAGAGCACGGACATCTGATGCAGTCTAGATTTTCAGAATAAAAGTGAAAGCGGGTCATGTTGTAATGTCCCACCCCTACCTTATGTGTGTAATGTTTTATCCGTGCCCCATGGTGCATCACACCACCCTGTCTAGTTTTCATCCTTGCCTAAGCAACTGTTGAGGGGTACTAAATGGAACAGAACCAGGAACATGTGTAAAATATGATCCAATTCAATGCGGGTGCATAGTTTGATTTAAGGCTTGGCTCAGTGGTGCATTATTCATTCACAACCTGAGGTCTCCCGCTAGAGCCACAGCCAGGTATTGGGATTTTAACGGCGCCAGAAGCTATATATGTGCTTGTGTTAAATATAAAATGCTTTGGCAAACTGCAGAGGGGAATGCATCGAAGAGCAATGTTTTCTGTTAAAAGGGTAGCAACAAGAGCTTTGTCACAATAAAGCTCACATGGAGTAGCCCCTGTGAGGCGTAGAGGAAATATACTTACCCCATACCATAGTCAGCTGACTTTGCTCCTCGGCTTTGGTGCTTCCTTTTACGCTGGGTGCTTCATCAACGCCACATCACCGTTTACTGTGTCTTTCACGCATCTAGTGTTCAGTTATTATGTCCATACTCTTGGCAGTCATGTTAGCGGTTGTGCCGTGACACTTAGTCCAACGCGTTATGGGCAAGTTATAGAGCGTTGGCACGTTGTCACCCCCGCCCCACGTCCCGTATTGTTGACTTATTTTTCTGTGACGTCCCTCCTGTTTTGCATGTTTGTTGTGTTTTGATATTCCTTGTAACCTTGACACATCGTACTTGTGTTCTTTCTGAAAGGAAAGCTCCTACGATAGTAATAAAGCATACAGGAGCTAGTGCCATCCCTTGCGGCCTTCTGAAAATAAAAACGAGTCAACGACAGTTAAGATTTAAAGTTACAAAGTGCCCGCAGGGCTAAAAAGCTGAGCATGCCCAGGGGGTGGTGAATGGATTCCTTTCTGCTCATGAGGTGGCCTACTGTTGCCAAGGCTTGAGGGAGACGATTCAACAAAAGATGTTATTGCAGTGTGTGAGAGATCCAACTCATTGGGTCTGCCATGGGATTACCTGTCTGTTCATATTCATGTCTTCGAATTTGTCATGGGGAAACACATTTTTGTTTTGTTATTATAAAGACAGGAGCAAAATCTCAAATTGTCTGTGTACATGTGTTTTTTGAGCATAGAATGAGCATGAGGCGCAGCAGTGCCTTGTATTACCTTACCTGCGGTTATTATTCTGACGTTTGACATGATTTTGAGAGCCTCATGTTTTGTGGAGGAGAGTCATTCTTATTGTGTTGGACTTTTGACTTCTGTAAGTGACTCTCATGGTTCAGTCATGCAAATGCAAACACGCCAGAACACACACATGCAGGTTTTACTAGCTAGCCCCGGGCATATTTCACTATAGCTGTCACTGCGATACAGGAATAAATGTGTTTTGGGGAATAATCTGATCTGCCAAGTGCCCTCTCCAGCTCATGAGTCTTCTCTGTACAGTTACAATGCTATTACATTTACTCTTATCAAAGCCAGACTTCAAGGTCAGTGACGACGCACAGGGATTTAGAGGCCGAGCTGAGCAGAGAACAAGTTAAACATTGTGGGATTTTTTTTATGCATTAGAGTAAAATCATTCCCAAAGGATTCTACAAGTCAAGGTCAGTGATAATAACACTATCACATGGGGCTGGGTGGAGATATCAAACACACACCCAACCTTATCCCCGGAGTGACAGAGTCTACAGAGATTACACCTGTCAGCCCTTCAGTCAGCATGTTTATGTGCATAATGCTCTACTGTATACAGAATCTTATTTGCAATTATTGTTCACTAGGTCATTGTCAATACGCTTTATCCTGTTTACTTTCAGCCTTTTCATCACCTGTGTAATCTCAGTTTCTATGGAAATACAATAATTTACATTTTCACCAATGCATAGCTCCACAGACTTACAACTGCTAATTTGAACTCCCGTATAAAGCATAAACGTTTCAGCGGTCTAATACAGGTTAATTACAGTGTCGGTCTTGGTCCGTCATATATAAATAGTAGTAGTAGTGTGAGATCCACTCAGAAAGCAATGCAGTGTGTAGTCTTTTAGTCAAACACTACCAATCAGTCTGGAAAGGTAGTATTGGTTGAAGATGCTCCCATCATTTAAATCCTCTACATTTTGGAGTGTTATGGTTTCAGAGTACATTACATGTTGTTTATGCATCACTGGGAAATGTATGTTAATGGAAAGAAACGTTCTCTGTAAAGAAAACACATTGAACCATGACGTTCAAAACACCACATAATGAACCTTTGTACTGTATATAAAGGGCTTATCTCAAATAACACCCTATTTCAGATGTGAGCTATTTCGGATAACTTAAACAGCCCTTTCCCTTCCTCCTAGGTTACCTTAATCCCCACCATTATCCCCAACCTGGAAGCAGTGAAGTGCTGGTAAATTATGACTTGCAGTCAGTCACCATCATAAAGCTCGGTTCAGCTGAAGCCAGCCTGAAAACCCCAGCTGTAAGTAACCAGCATCAGGGATTTTTTCATTGCGGTCCCATTTCTCTGTAGTCTCCCAAGATTTTTCCGAACATCCATTCCCAAAAGCATTTAAAACCACAAGTAGTATTTGATATTTATTTTGCCTCTGTTTGTTGTATGAAAACGACCGTATAGGGGGATTATGGGGCTGTAACGATATGCGCTATTAAAGCGAAATCGCAACACTCAGATCTACGAATCTGTGTTGCAGTAGGACAAAGCAGAATCGTCACACACCCCGTTCCATCTCCCAGTGTTATCATTCCTGTCCGTCCGGATCCAATGCTACCACACCTTTAAATTACTAATAGTTCTGACTCAGGTGCCTGGGTCTGTTTCCCGACGGTTCAGTAAACTGCCGTTAACGTATTTCAGACAACACACTAAATCGGTACCGACAACCAGTCTATCATGTTATCTCGAACTGATGCATGATGGGTACCGGCCCTGGTGCAAAGTGGGAATCATCATTCACTTGGCTGTCTGTGTCTGTGATGGAGTAGCTCCCGTGGTGCAGGACTATTGTCAGCTCTTTGCGTCACATAATGGGTGACAAGCAAA
This sequence comes from Etheostoma cragini, assembly GCF_013103735.1. Taxonomy (NCBI): domain Eukaryota; kingdom Metazoa; phylum Chordata; class Actinopteri; order Perciformes; family Percidae; genus Etheostoma; species Etheostoma cragini. Next base: position 11,135,002 of record NC_048425.1, read on the forward strand.
GCACCATCCGCGTATAAACAGCTTCTCTACAGTGAGAAATGTATGAGAGCATCCTGGGGAGATGAATGCAAAGGGAAAGAAAAACAAGTTTGTCATTTGAATGGGTATCATTTGCATTTGTATGAGTGAAACAAACAATCTGTGTAACTTCCATACCGTATACACAAACTAAGCAAATACTACATGGCTTAAAATTAGAATTACGCACTGCTTCGTGCACGACTCTTCGTGTTGTAATTAGGGAGCCTTCTGGGACCATGCATAGTAAGTAACATTTGAATACACACAGCCGTGTGAACACAACATACACCCACAGGATTGCATTACTTGTTAATGTGCAAAAAATAAATGTACAGTAAATGTATGCAGACATGCCATGCATGCTCATTCACAGTGGGCACACTTGCATGATATTGCACATATGCACACTGTGACACGCACCAGACCTTTACATCCACACATGTATACACCACACATATGCCACTTACACAATCTCCTCAATGGCTCATAAGTGGTACAGTTAAGTGTTAAGTGCAGATATTTATCCCTTTGTGGACTATATGTCACATCAATGGCTGATTTGTCAATCTCCTACATGAAGCTTTACAGCTCTGTGTCTTCATCATCAAGGTGCATTTTCTTTTGCAAGGTCTCCCTAAGTACCCTGCTCTATTAAAACACAAAAGCCTGAGCTTCTACCTGATGTGATGTGAAGTGTGATAATACAACCACATACATTGGTAAAGTGGGTTGTCTGTGTGCATTCAGGTTTGTTGTCTTCATAACTTCACTCTACATCTCATTTTCTAACCCTCTATATGGTTTAAAAATAATAAGCAGAATAATAGTCTACATATAGATCAAATATGTTACACTTCACAAGAGCTAGCTCAAAGTTCAGTTCAAGCAGATTAAAAGGAACAAGTTCACATAGTTCACAAAAAATATGAGCAGGTTCAATGAACAGCTTGTAGAGCCAAAAGCTGCTATTAGACATCTCCTACTAACGATCAAAGCTGACAGCTCTTCAGTCAGCATATGCACATACATATAGTACGCACTCATAAACACACACACATCGTCATCTTAATTGTGGATCCTCAGGTGGCTGTTAAGGCCAATCCGTGATCCACAGATTTTGCTGCAATGTGGGCATTGGAAAATTGAGGTGGAGTCTGGTTGTGGAGCCTTTCTCTGTTTGTCCTTGCGGTGTTGCCGCTTTGCCTCTGCGGCACGGCGGAGTTCTGTTATGTAGTGCTGCACCTTCCTGCATTGTTGCATCATAGAACATTTTGGGTTGGACTACAATCTGGTGGGCTGGATTTTGGACTTCCTCACTAACAGGACACAGAGAGTGA
>NC_048425.1:11136459-11138023 GCF_013103735.1 Etheostoma cragini
CGTGTGTCAGTTTCTTGCTACTGCAGCAAATGAATCGCCCCTTGGGGACAAATAAAGGTTTTGATTGATTGATTGATTCCTGCACCCTCCTGCCCTGCTTTTCTCCTGTGGTCCCTGTTCAACGCAAGATCCTCACTATCAGTGATGTTAAACCTTTTTTAGGCTGGTCTTGATATTGTCTTTGGAAGATTTCTTTGGCCCACCGGGGGCCCACTGTCCTTCTTTTAACTGGGCGTATTTCGGCTCCCTGATGGTGGTATTCTTGACTTTGCTCATGGATTTTGAGCTTGTTAAGGTTGAAAAGTCGTCCTGTAAAGGATTGGGATCCCATGTGGCAACTCTTGGCCAGTAAGGTGGAGTTAGGCTGCAATAAAGATGGCAAATACACACACACACACACACACACACACACACACACACACACACACACACACACACACACACACACACACACACACAGACTCTTTCTATCTTCCTGATTCATATTTCCTCTTCTTTTGCTTGCTCCTTTCTGTGTGGTCTCCATTTATGGTTATGTGAGTCCCAAAGCAGGTGTTGCGGAGAGATTGTGTGTTTCAAGCTATTTCTGGGCACAGGTGGACACAGACAGTCAAAGCAACACATCAACGGCCTTGATATGCGGCAGCCCAGATGTTCCAGTTCTAGCAGAAATGGACCTGTGTGTGTGCGTGTGAGCATACAAGCATGTATAGGTGCATTAGTGTACCAGGCGCTTCACATTGACATTGCACAAAAAATGCAACTGCAAGGCAGCAAAATAATACGATTGTATCTGCACACACAATGTCCCAAATACATTTATCTTACATTTAAAGACAAGAGTTTAATAGAATCAGGCTGGAGATCTACTTTTTGCAGTAAATATGGTTTTGCTTCATCATGCCACAAGACATACCGGCTTCTTACCTGCCATATGGGGAAGATAAACATGATAAGCTACAGTAGCTGTTTATCTGCAGGTAAATGCAGTGCAAGACCATTCTCCGTGATAGCAGCACTCTGCCGATAAGAAACAAAATGGGATGTGAAGCGTGGCCGGGCCTCAATAATCAGACATCCGGTCAGTATACTTACACATGTGTGTACATTTAGTGCTGTGGAGATTAGAGCCCTATTTCAATGATAAGGTTAGCTTTTAGAGAGTGATGTGTAGCCTGAATGATGCTGCTGCTCTGATGTAAAGGATTATCCCATTACTGAGACCTGGGCATTGGCACTCAGTCACTCACCTCAAGGAATGAGAGGGACAGAAAGGGAGAAGAGGGGAGAAAACGGCGGGACATGTTAGGTGTGGGGGGGTTGGGGTTGGATTAAAAAGATGAGGAGCGGTGGCTAAATGAGGAAGAAATGGAAGAGAAAAGTTAAAGTGAAGGAGAAGGGAATGAGGGATATAAGAGGGAGGGAGCATTAAAGAAAGGGATGAAAGAGCAGGCATGAAGTGAGAGACTGAGCTCTACTGCATGAAGAGAAATAGAAAGAAGCAAGCGGCAACAGCAGCAAGAGAATCCAAGACAATACAGTACGGGGGAGGGGGGGGGGCAAG
>NC_048425.1:11138123-11155160 GCF_013103735.1 Etheostoma cragini
CACACACACACACACACACACACACACACACACACACACACACACACACACACACACACACACACATACACACACAGGGGTAATAAACGTTGAACCTGCATTGACTTGATTGGGGTTCTGTCTGGTCCTGTGTTGGCTTGTTGTTTACGAGTTCTGTGTACAGTGTAGTGCATCACACACACACACACACACACACACACACACACACACACTTACGCACTGTGGTTTACAACCCGGTCTGCAGCGTTGCCCTTGAGTGTGTGTGTGTCCATATAACAAACACAATCTTCCATCAGCCGTACTGAATCTATAGATTTAGGGCTCTTATTTAGTAAAACTAACAAATACAATAGATGACCTTAATAGGGGTGCAAGCTAATGGTCAAACAAACAGACTAGATAAGATTGCTGATTACTTTATGGCGGTCACTAGCTCAGCCTGTCATGGACACTCCTATAAAACTTTATACAGAAGCTGTTTCATCGACATGGGGCACACAATTGTTTTTCCAGATATCAAAATGTAGTTACAGTCACATCGAAAATACCTCCAACCCCGACTAAAATGCCGGTATCTGCAAGTACATGAGTCTGTGCTGTGCACTGATCCGATACCACTTAATTTAGCCCTGAAGAAAATCCACTTGAAAGTATTTTTAATTCACTGATTGACAAACCAGATAATAAAAGAAAGTTCTATATCATTCTTTTTTTTGTTTTGTTCGTGTTTCACATAGGGTGTAACATGCAACAATAACAGCAATCGTATCACATGGGTTAGTAGTATACAATAAAAGCTACATTTATATATATATATATATATATATATATATATATATATATATATATATATTTTATTTAAAATTTTTTAACACACTGGAACTAGATCAGTGCTTAGTATCGGCCGATACTTAAGTTCAGGTTTCGAACTTGGTATTGGGACGGATGGTATTGAAACTTCTCTAAGGCTATAAGCTGTTAGCACAATGCTAATCACTCAGAGCAATCGTTAAGGCCCTGTTTACACCAATACGCCTGTGGGTATATGAATATTTTATCAGATGTGCCTTTTGTTTAGACGCCGTTTTTGGGGCTTAGAAATGTAAAAAAGTGAAAACCACCCTCCAGAATGAAAATCTTAAAGACGCTCCACTGTCGCGTTCCCTAAAGGGTAAAAACACACTGTGTGTGTGTCTCTGTGCCGTGTGTCTGTGCTGCATGTGTGTATGTATTTGCCTTAGGTCTGTGTCACGTGCGTGTCTGTGTGTGCACTGTGCGCATTGTTTGGAGCAGTAACTCCACCTACTTGTTTATCCAGACAAAATTGTCAGTATTTGTTGTTCGCTACGTGCTACTATGAAGAGGAAAGGGAGAGAAGAAAGTAGAAGGAAGGTTCTACGCAGGCTCAAAGATTTTGAGGCGTTGTGCGGCATTGCTTCACACTACAACCTAGCCACCTGCTGTGCATACAACATCAATTTGCGCACACTTTTGCTTCACTATATGCACGCGGATTTCCCCCCAAAACGCTCGTCTAAATGCCGAAAAATAGTGAGAATGCAACGCCACTTTTGCGTTTTCTCTTCGGATTGTTAACGTCCTAAAAGCAGTCTTTAGTCCAGCAGTTTTGGAGATGAAATGATGTGAGGCAATCTGTGGTAGCATACAAGGAGTAAGTTAGGATGTGTTGGTACAAGCTGTTCGGCAAATATACGGTTAAATGTAAGGTTAGAAATGCACACTGAAGCTAACTTTGTTGTTTTGACGTGGATTTGAGTGGGTTATGCCACTGTCAGATGTAGCCAGCAGGAGGTACGCACAGCTTGCTGTTGCTTGTTCTTAGCAACAGTATGTTCTCTGCTAACTGAGAAGGGATGAAATAACAGTCTCTGATGATATCTTTAGAAATTAAAGTAATAGTAGAAGAGGCTGCCACCCAAACATGAGTGGGAGTTATGCGAGTTGAGCAGACGGAGAGCACAGAGACAATTCAAGTTGAATACAAAATGGCAGTGAGTCATTACATAGTAGGAAAAGGCAATCAACACCAAAGACGCTGTGAAATGAATATATATATATATATATGCGCAGTCCATATTTGCAGATGATATCATTATACTCAGTTTGACTCAGCACTTTATGCTTTAGATCCAGATATTGTATTAAGGTTTCAGTTGTTAAATGTCACAGGTCAAATTTTTCCTTAAAGTGTTCATATAATGCTCACGTTCAGCTTCATAATTGTATTTAGAGGTTATATCAGAATAGGTTTACATGATTTGAGTTTTACATAAACACCCTGTATTTGTTGTACTACACATTGCTGCAGCTCCTCTTTTCACCCTGTGCGTTGAGCTCTCTGCTCTCTGGTTTAGCTACAGAGTGAAGCATCTCAGTGTTCCATCTTTGTTGGGAGTCACACATGTGCATTAGCTAGGTAAGCACTGCTAACTAATCCGTTGTAGAGTATGAGTGCGTGCCACGCTAGCAGCTAGGCTAGCATGATAACGTGTGTTACAAAGTGACGAGCATTCATCACAGAAGTAAAGGCTGGACTACAATGGAGCTGATAGTGAACAGTGTTTTCTGTTGGAGATGGTAAGTCCCTTTGGGCTAGACTTTGGGCTTTTTCACTTTGTAAACATTACATAGTAATTACACAATTACACAAACATAGTATTTGGTTTCTTTTTCTTCTTTAGTCAATACTTGTATGTGATCATTCTAAGCTACCATAGCTATTGTTAACAACAGAATCTTTAGCCTGAACTTACTGTACATGTATTTGTTGTGATTTTGGTTTCTAACATAGAGTGTATTTATATAACATATTCTTCTCCAGATTATTTATACATACATGATAATCGATCTGGTCTGGCGAGTGGTTGGATCTGTAGATGTGGATGCCACATAACACCTAACCTCTGTCATTGATGGGCAGTAGCTAACTTCTCTTCAGACCACGCTGCTATTTGCTGGCATTGTGTTGGATAAGAGCACTGAGACTTTCTTTGAATGGCAAATGTTGGGATGTTACATTTTTCTTCCAATTTGTTTAGTTTTGTTATAGAAACTATAAGTCATAAAAAACAAATAAAAAAAAACAAAGCTTGGGATTGGGATTTTACACACAAACACATACATTACAAAAATTGGACAATCACTAATATTTCTGTAATGTTTAGATATCAAGGTATACATTTCATCATGGCATTTGATAGCAATATTATAGTTAATAATCGTATGTGTAAATGTACAACACAGTAGGTTGTCACATGCAGGTTTGCTGTGCCAGAACATGACGTATACCACAGAGAATGTGAGGTTGTTGTCACAAATTTTTGGTCTGGGGCTGCCATCTTGTGAGGATTTGACTGTTTAACATTACTTAGTAGTGTGCAAGCACAGGTAAACAGAGCACGTCCTCACAATATGGCACCCCCAAACCACAATGTAACACAGCGTGATGTCAACTTCACATACTATCAGGTCAAAGGGTGCTGGATGACAGAGAGAACATGTGGCAGATGTCAGCCAGTGACAATACTGCATGTTGAAGGTCTCCTGCACACACATTATGGTACAGCTCCAACATGACAACACACGTGTCATCTGTTAGTCCAACGACTGCCAAGAAGGATGCTGTTTTCTGCCCCCTATCCTCTTCTCCTGACTTTCTGGAAACATGACAGTGCTTAATTTGTCTCTAAATGATCCCTCCAAGCCGGAGCACGTCAGCCAGTTGAGAATTTTGTCATTTTGTTGCCCTCAGAGACAGCGAGACGGGAAGGGCCAGGCCTGTCGATAGGGAGCAGATGATGCTGGGAATCCATCAGCCAATGGGCTTCATGCAATTAGACGCTTTGCTTTTGCCAAGCACTGGATCAATTAAGCCTTCTAAGGGACCACATAGTGGGCCGTTCTCTAGCGGGCAGCTGGGTACAAAACAATCAGCGTGTGCCAGGTTGAGACTGACTGGAGAGAATTGAGAGGGATAAAGTAAGTAAGGGGAATGTGTAACGTTGGGGAGAGATGAGTGCCACAGTCGGAACACAAAGTATTATCTCTTCTAGCAACAAATGCCCAGGAAATATTAGGAGGGACATGACCATTTCAACTCTAGACTCAACACAATTCTGTCCAATGTTGTAACATGGGGTGATATTTTCTCAGCTCCTCAATCTTACTTGGGACAAAATATGGAGTGCATTTTTGAACCTGACAATTTGACATCCAAACATTTTAAGAGAAGAGAGAAAAAGAAATGAATTATGATATAGGGGAACGGAATTGCTTTTTTTACGTAAAGTGCACCGACACGTTTTAATGGAGAGACAAACTATAGTGAGATTGTGCTGCAACGGCGAATATTTAGTTTGGGTTTGGTAATAAACAGTATGAAGTGCATGTATAGAATGTGAAGGGTCACATTGAATGCATTAAGGGGGTGCTTCCCCTTAAAGTGGAACACTTTGAATGTGGAACACATTGCTGATAACGCAGAGCTCTGCTGTTTATTACACTGATGTGTGGGGAAACCTGCAGTCAGGAGCATTTTGATGTGAGTGTACAGTAGTCAAACAGCAGGTTTTACACACAGTACTGTAGTATGTAAGCACAGATGTCATTTGAACAGTCTTGTACAGCTTAGCATCAAAGGTTGATTGCCATGAACTGTAAGCTGGGAAATGAAGTGACACTTAATTGAGGGAATAAGCAACCATGACTTTGTGTGAATTTCTCTCATTCTTCACCTTAAAAAATAGCTGTAACTGTCTTATGAATTGGTGCACACACACAAAAGAAATGGGGACATCATTGTCCGTTTCATCAGGTGGGCCTGCTTCTTCATTACACTTTTATTGGCGTTGATATTAATTGTCTCGTTTCTTTACGAGCTGTGAGGCTCTTTGCGGCTTGGATCTATTAAAGTAATTGGGCAGCAGGCTTTGTTTATGAGTCTTGGATGAGCCGACTCCGCTGGGTCATCTTCACTGAGGAGGCTGGGAGACCAAATGCTGGTCGCTCCAACAATAACTCGCAATCGATCACAGAGCTTGGGGGATAGACAGACAGATCGGTAGGGAGGCAGTTATATGGGACAAAACGCACACAAATTGGACCGAGGACAGAAAAAAAAAAAAGTGTGTGTTATGTCTTTTTGGCTTCATCTCAGCAGTATTCACGTGCAAAGGTGTTTTTGACTTTAAACACCTTTTTTGGTGTCTAATTGAAAATGGGCAGATGTCTCCAAATTGTGGTGTGCGGTGTGGTGATTGGAGTGCTCTGGTGGGCCAAACGCAACTAGCTCTGCCAGTCTTCATTTACTGAAGCAGGGCTCTTTGGTACTCAGCTCTGGCACACACTTAGCGAGGTGCTGGGAGAGAGGGTAAGGTCCGTGAACACGCATATAAAAGACATATCCAGGCACATGTAGGCTACAAACAGAGACAGAAAACCTCACACATCCTAATGTGCATGGTGGAAGTGATTCTTACATACAGTACCAGCATATGGTAAGTCACTCTGCACAAAGCTGTGCACAAATGCTACACACACACACACACACACACACACACACACACACACACACACACACACACACATACACACACACTCTCACCCTGCGCTTAACGCCAAACCTGTCAGCCCACAAGTGGGAGGGAAAGAGTAAGAGAGGCATGGAGTCAAGATGGCCCCGGTTGATTAGGAAGTAGCTGGCGTTTACCTCCTTTTGTAAAGATGATAATAACATCTCCAGCAGCCCCTTGGCCACAGCGGACCGGTGTTGAGGACCTGTAAAGAGGAGTCGGAGTGGCTGGTGGGCAGAGGTTTGGCTCTTCAGGTTGAGGGATGCTAAGCAATACCAGTGGTGAAGTTAATATTGAACAAGCTCTGAGTTGTCCAAGGCTGTCCTGGGAATAGTGAAGGATGCAGAGGGAGAGGAGTGTCATAGTTAAATATTGGTGGCTGTACACCAATACTTACTCACCTTGCTTGCATTGTGGACTACCGTACCCTCTGCTACTGTTACTAAAACCTTGTAGGCATCTATTATCAATTTTCACGCCCCTAATGGAGAATACTGTCTGCGTTATTTAGTCCAACAAGAACTTCAGTTACCCACTTTCCCTCCCAAATACAATATGTTTCCATATTGTGCAGTTAATCCTTGTGTAAGAGTAGCTGCCAGTTTTGTCCCAAAGGATAGACATCTCATAAAAGGAGTGAAACACTTAATATTGAAGCTCAGTACAAAACCTCCCACCACTCCTTCACGTCTCTCCTTTCCCGTGACAGGCAGCATTTTCCACCTTCTGTCTGGATGACTCTCTTATATTGCCGGCCTTCTTTCTCCCTCACGGCTTCTATTTCTCCTGACTTGGCATATCCTGGCCAGATATTACCAATAGTCCCCGTGTCAGTGTGGGAGCGAGATAAGCAGATATTAGCCGGCCTTACCATCAGCAGAACAGACCCGGGGGGCTGGGGGAGGGGGGCGGGCTGGTGCAAGGCTTGGCTGGGCATCAGTGGGCTCTGAAGGGCAGACACTGGCGAGGACAGCTGAGACCTGCTTCTGCCAACAAAGGTTTGGATGGAAATTGATCACATGTCATGTTGCGGCTGAAGTAATCTGATTCTAGAAAACCCATATCTGTAATCACACATATGCAAAAGTAATCAGACTGGAAAGAAAAATATTAAATAAAAACCAGGTAGAGGTTTTGTTTGTCTGGCTACAGAAATAATTGATATCTAGTTATGATTATAAGTGACGTTCAAACAGTGGACGAGTGCCAACACACAAGTCATAAGTGAATCCAGGCATGGTTGTTAAGTTTAATGGTTTGTTAGATCATTATTTGTTGCACAATAATCAGACCAATACTGGATCTCTGAGGCAGACACAACTTGCAGACTTCTGTTGGTGGACGCTCTCATCTCAACTAGCAATCATATTGATTTACCGTAAATGCTAACGTAATCATTACTTTGTGTTGGTCCAGACTTTGGATGAAATAGCCTCAGAGATGTGGTCAGTTGGCAGGAATCCGCGTTGCTCAGCAGTTCCTTCAGAGCTCTATCCCTCCATCTCTGCCTGTCCTCAATCACATCTTTTTCTCACCCACCGCTCTCTCCCCCCTCTGTGTTCTGATAGTTGTGTGTTCCAACCAAAAATGGGAGAGGGTGATTACTCAAGTAAGACTATTGACTCATCAGCACACACAGACACACCAACACACAGACACACCGACACACACCAACACACACACACACACACACACACACACACACACACACACACTGAAGTACAAACACACACACAGTTATGACAGATACACATACAGACACACACACACACACAGAACTAGACACACACATGGTTTAATTTAAATCACCACTGCACCCGCTTACGTCCCAACACTCCACTTTTAATAGACCTCTGCGTCTTTATGGCTTTCTGCCTCCTAAACCCATCAATCCTCTCTCCCTCTCCCTCTCTCTCTCTCTCTCTCTCTCTCTCTCTCTCTCTCTCTCCCTCTCTCACGCTCTCTCTTTGACTCTGTCATATCTGATTGGAGCTGTGATGCAACCTCCCTCTCTCATCCTCTGACTCTGTCTTAGCCTGCTATATCTTGCTCCTTTTTCTGGGCGAGTGCAATCATTTTGTCTTTTTCTTATACCCCCAGTTTAGTCCCCCCCCCCCCCCCCCCCTTCTTTTCCCCCTCTCCCACACCACTTGCTATCCACTTGCTCTCTCCATTTCCCTTTTTTTTCTCTGCTGCTAAGAAGGCTGGAGCCAATGCAGCAGTGCATGTGGAGAGGGATTAGATAAAAAGAGAGAAGAGGAGCAAGATGAGTAGGAAGTGAGTCAGAGAAAGAGACAGAGGACAGCAAACACAAGGAGACAGATCGACTCAGAGGCTGCAAATGAGTGTTGGGGAGGGGATGTATGGATTGATTACTGCACGACTCTTTGAGCAATGAAGCTTCTTAACTAATTCACCCCTGAACCTTTCATGTAAAGGTAAAAGTCATGCAAAAGATGGGTGTATTTTGCAGCAGAATATTGCTCAACAATGCAGAAATATGTTCCCCTGATGTGCGATCATCAGAAACTATCTGCATACTAAAAGTAACAATTCGTATCTTTCTGTTTCGGTGCTCTAACCTTATATTATCTTCAATGGCTATTAACTTATGGTGGCTAACGCTGGCTAGATAGATAGTGCTGTGTGACTGACATTACTGTCATTAGTCAGTTTCCCTATGAGTCTACTTGGGTCACTGTTACAGTTCATTCACCATTATCCCACAATTTCCCCCTTAAGTAGGGCTGCAGCTAGTCTATATCATTGACATTCCACTTCCGGGATTTCTCTGGTGCCGCGTGAAATTCCGCCGGACACATGTGTTTTCCGTTTCCTTCCACTTTCTTTGGGTTGAAATTTTAAATTCAGTGGATTAATAAGGACATTTTTGAGGGCTCCTCAGATCTTTGTAGCGTAAATCCAGACAGCTACTTCGACTATCTATCCAATCGGATTTTTCTCTCACACTACTATTTTGCAGCGGCTCTATGCAGAGTTTAGTACGGCCCATGATGATTCTGATTAGTTTAAAGAAATGTCAATAAACCAAAGCATGTTTTCCTCCCATCCCCTAATGCTATGTGGATTAGCCAGACCCTCCTTCAGTGTGCTTTGGAGGAGGGTCTGGCACAGGGACACGAGGCAGCTAACAATTATTTGCATTGTTAATTGACGACTATTTCTAACATTACTCGATTAGTAGTTTGGTCAGTGAAATCCCTATAGTTCCCGAAGTCCAAGATGACGTCTTCAAACGTCTTGTTTTGCCCATGACTCAAACATTTTCAGTTTACTGTCACCGAGGAGTGAAGAAAGGAAAAAAATATTCACAATTAAGAAGCTGGGAAAACAATTCTGACAAAATGACTCAGTTAATCAGTTACTCAATTATCAATATTGATTAATCCTCTGCACTCTGTAATACCGCAAGGTATTTTGAACGTAGTCAGATTTGCACAAAATCAAACTGTCTAGTAATTACATATTCAAGAAATAACAAGCATATGTACTGTGTCTCTCACAGTTGGACAGAGCTGAAATTAGCTGTGAGCAAGAAAGGGGAGGGTGCGGTGGTGCTGGTGAGGCATGGTTGGCTGGCCCAGGTGTGGCAGGTGGCACGGGTCCGGGGTTAGGATCAGCAGGGCCCGACCAACACATCAGCACACCTGCACCCTGCTTCCCGTGTCCCACCTCCTCGCTCCTCTAAACAACTCCCAAACCGGTAATCACACTCCCTAACACAGCTCGTCCATAACAATCACTCTCCTTCTCCATCTCTCCCTCTCTCTCAACCTGTTACTGTAATAACACTCTGAAGAACACGGAAAAGTCCAAGATCTTATTTGACGTTGCATTAGGAAAACCCCATTTATAAATTAAAGAGTGTGGTCTAGACCTACTTTATCTGTAAAGCGACCCGAGATAACTTGATCATTTGACTAGGGCTGGGTAGCACTCCAAATGTTTTGATACCAATGCCATGACTTCCTCAACGATACAATTCAATGCCACTCTTATGAAACAAATGAAATTACAACATTGCACACTACGGCACAAATGTTTTCATTCATTTTTCAGCTCCTACTGCCTGAGCCCTGTCTCTGTGTAACGTTGAGGTTTTTCCTGCCTGCCTCCATGACGTGTAACGTTAGACCGCCAATCGCAATCATTATAAGATCTTGGTAGAAGCATGCTGCATGCTTATTGGCTCACTGATGATGTCAACACCTATGTCCCCAGTAGGGATGAGTGAAGTTTAATCTGTTGGGGGATTAAATCATTTATTGACAATGTGTGACAGACATTTTTGATATACCAGGCAAGGTTGGTTTTTCATTATTCTTATGTTTACTGAATTAACCATGCCTGCTGTCTCGCTCTGACTCCCGTACAGGCCTACTGTCGCTGAACCTGTCCTGTTTGTAGCGTAGTATATTGAGCGGGGTGGGAAAATGGGTCTCGCAGGATTCCTGTTGGACTGTACAACTATTACAATCTGTCAGGCTGCTCAGTACCGGACATTAGGCTCGGTTCCAGAAAACTAAGCTGCGGGAGTGGAAAGGGGTCAGAACGAATCAACTGACAGTCAGTGATTTAATAGACAGACTTTTCAAAAGCAAAGACAAATCAGCTCATTTAGGAGCATGATCAGCTGCGTTGAGACCTCCCCAGGTCCTTTACATGAAAAGCTTCTTTCAGCAAAAGTCATAAGTCCATGGATCCAAGCAAGATGGGATCTTGTTGTAGTTTTAGCGGTTAGCAGCATGGCTCTATAAATGGAAATGTCAGTCTGTTCCACTTTGGTCCAGACTGAAAAATGTCAATAAGTGTTGGATGAATTGCCATTAAACATTGTACATCCACTCCTGGTCCCCAGAGGATGAACCTTACAGACTTGGGTGGTCCTCCGATACTTCCTCTAGCCCAACCAGGAAACAGTTTTTGTTTTGTGGTGAAATGTATTGACTGCAATTGAATGGATTGCCACGAGGTTTGGTACAGCTCATAGCACCGCTGTAAAGCATGTGTTGGAAATAATGCCTTATGCAAAGACATTTTTTTAAACCATGTTTCTGGTGGTAGACACTATTTGACCATTTAACTGAATTAACTCAGGAACTCAGGCTATAGCTTTTAGACCAAAAGCAGCTGTGAATAAGTGACCTGGGCAGCTTGGTGTAGAGGGAATATAATTGGAAGTACTGTATTTCCAAATCTCCAAAAAGTCTGTCAAGTGAAATCACTCCATCTTCTCTTGCTCTCTGAGAGACTCTGACACACACACACACACACACACACACACACACACACACACACACACACACACACACACACACACACACACACACACACACACACACACACACACACACACACACACACACACACACACACACACAGTTTCAGCGGAGAGCAGCCCTCCTCAGAATAAAGATATATAATACAGGGATGGACAGAGGTGAAGAGGAAAGGAAAACGAGGGCAGGAGAGGAGGAGAAGGAGGAGGAAGAACCTAAAAATAGCGCAGAATCGCCAGCCTTTTTCAAAACAGGCTTTTGCAAAGTCACATTTGCCCTGAGCAAAATGTTTGAAGTCTCCTGGAATAATAGATCCTTTTCTTTCTCAACATGGCTTTCTCCTTCACTACAAAGAGCTGCAGTAAAGGCGCAGGAAGAAGCGGAATATTTTGTCCATTTAGACACAAATGTTTCTCCTGTTAAGTTTAGTCGAAACCCCAAGATCTGAGAACACGTGTTGTCATACTGACAGCATAACTTTGACAGTAATGAATATGAACGCTCTGCGAGCATTTCAGAAATTTTTTGAAGTATCTGCTTCCCAGTTAATGTCAGTATCATCCAAAAAAAAAACTTCAGCTATACTGCAGCAGACTATTTTTAGGCGACAGTTATCTTCCTCCCTACAGTTGCAAATTGGATTCAAACAGTACTAGCTCCAGCTAGCTAGGAACAGTTTGTGAAAACATTTCAGTATTTGGTAGAATAGAAGAGGCGTTTTAAAAAACAAATTAAGTTCAGGTGTGGTGGGTCTTGCACGGTTATACTACTCGTCCACTCTCCATTGGCAATAACAAAGGGAAAAGTGAAAGACATAACCTCAGTAATACTAAAACAAAGTGTTGAAATTGAAATAGATAGAAAAATAACACTCATTCTGTTTGGATCCCTGTAGGGGAATTGTCTCGCAGTCCCACTCCATCCACAGTGAGGACAGAGGTCAGAATCCGCTGCAGAAAAATCGCCCTGGAGCTAGTCAGGATAGAGAGGATTGCTCATGGACGATCCAGAAGCTACTTGCTGATATTGTCTTGAAATGTTAGGGAACATCCCGCTGGCTAAATAATTTAAAGCAGACATTTAAAATGATTATTTAAAAACATAGGCGGTTATTTAAGCCCTGATCCTGCAACATTCAGAGGCTTACAGTGTGGATCCTCTGTATTTGACCATATCTGATGAACATATAACATATAAACATATAACCATCATCAGATGCCATTACCAGATATGTAATTATGCCGTAAAAAGCAATTATTCTTTTAGGGAAAAATACAACAAAACGGGGATGGGTTTATTGGTTGGCATTTGGTTTATTTATATATCTATGAATACTCTGGAAAAAATAGGAAATTTGTAATATACAGTAGCAATTCTCGGAAGAGTTGGTATAAATCAACAACATGATTTCATTGGACCAGTAGGGTTCAAAATGATCTCATCACCATCACCAGGTCAACATTTGTCCAATACTTTCATTTATTAGAAAATATAAAAAAGATCCTCAGCTGCATTTTTAGTTTAGCACTACTAATCAAAGACTCTGATAGCATGCTAACATGCTATTACTTATTCAGTCACTCTTTCTAAATCGGTGTTCGAACACTGCTTGGCCGGGGAGGATGTTATTTGAGGCACAGCTGCGCTGAAAAAGGGAGGAAAAAACCTGTGTCCACCCGGGTGTCACGTATCCATAACCGCCGATTGGAGATTGACTACCACAGAGTCCTTTGTCCCGGGAATGAAAGCCAATTTTAACCTTTCCCAATAAAGCCAAAAGCCAGATGTAAATGGGTGTTAGTCCATTAAACTATTTAAACTATTTATTACTCAATGTAACTGGAGTCAACCTGGGGTCACCAAGTCTAAAATGGTGAAAAAGGTTTTTCACTAAATGGGGCCTATGACAGATCACCATCAACACAAACCCCTGCATTCAAACATCTGCATAATTACCTGCTTAACTCGTGCTTGATAAACACACACACACACACACACACACACACACACAAACACTTTCTCTCTTTCTCTCTTTCTGTCCCTCGACTCCAATCTCCCTCAATCCCCAATGCAGCAAGCAAGTGCCTGCTTGGGTAACAAAAGCGAAATCAAAGTGTTGTGTGAAAAATGGCTTGGATTTGTTATTAGGTGAAGGCTTTGTTTTCCCTGGCACGCAGGCAGACCGGGGGATTTAAGCATCCCTATTGGAAGGCATACAGATTAGCCAGGAGGGTTAGGGTGCTTTTCAAGTTTTGTAGGATGGTCGACTCTGAGCCGGCCATGTGTGGAGAGGAATGGATCAACATTCAACAGAGTTCTCCATGGCTCCTGGTGAGTGGGGAAAAAACATGGAAAAGTAGAAAGGCAATGTTTGACAACTGTCTGTGCAAAAACCTGTGCATTTCTTGGATGGAAGATAGTCAAGAAAAATGGAGTCTAGGTGCATTAGAATGAAGAAGATATCTGGCTGTCATTCTTCATTTGCTGTCATGTCTGTTGCGTTTCATTCAAACAAGCATAAAGGGGAAAAAAATAATAAATTCCCCAATTATTGTCATTATCCTCTCCCAGTTCACTGCACTCGATTGGTCAGCCGGAGATGAAAGGGAATTACTCATGCATACTAATGTGGATGGAAGATGCTTTTCTCTATTTTTATACACTATTTATCGCTGCATATATGTGGAAGGGCCACAAAAAGGAACCCCTAGCCCAAGGGCATACGGTTAGGGACATGTTGAATACGCACATAGACATGCTAAGTGCTAGCATGCTAGCGCATATGCATGAACACACATCTATACACGCATGCACTCGGGATGGCTTTTGTGGGGGCAAAGCTTTACTGTGCTGTCATCTTTTATTCAGGGCAGCTATATGTGTGTAGTTTCAGCTCGGCATCACTCTTTAGAGATGAGCTGCTCTCTAGCAACGGGATTTGGGAGAATGGGATCATTTCTGCAAAATGTTTGCCTTTACTGCCCCTTTTACTCTCGTACACACACACGCACGCACGCACACACACTCTGTTTAAGTGACACATCCTCATAGCTGCTGTGCACATTCATTGAGGTGTTTTGTGCCAAAGCCGTGGCAGCATTCCACATCTAACAGCAGGGTGACACAGTCGTTTAAACACTGCTCTGCCATACTGCACTACACTCTACTTTCAGCCTACATCAATTTACTATATATAGACACGCAATGAACATTTCATGTCATTGAAAGGCTGACAGACTTAAAGGGGCCGAGAAGGAAGTGCAATGGAAGATTGTAGGATGTTCTCTGCCAAGACGAACAAGCACAGGGCCACAAGTGGCAACAATCGAGGGGGAGCAGAGATGGGGCCATGACGAAGGAAGAGCGGATGGAAATGGAGGTGATGAGGTTTTGTGGAGGGAACCACAGCCCCTGTGGTGGCCTCGATGACTCAGCGGTGGAGGCCTGTATAAGTAGAGCCATGCTCTGGGTCTCTGCCATCATTAGATTGGCGCACATATTAAATATTCAATGAGACATTTTGGGCAGACGTGTTCGGGAGCAGGCAAAAGGGCAACTGTGCTGGGGTACGTGCCATGCACCAACAATGATATGTAAACGCATGCACGTGAGAGCTCTCGGAGGGCTGTTTTCTAGTGTGACTGTGTGTGTATTGACATGCACACACATGCAAGGCTTGCTGTTGAGTGGTTTATGCTAGCAACGCTACTGAGTGTTTGACCGTGGTAGTCAAGGACATCAGCAAATGGAGAGATTATGAAGTCTGTGTATCATGATGACAGTGGCCACCAAAACGTACAGCCCAAAAGCAATCAAGAGGATGGAGAATCTTGAAATCTCTAAAATGATGAATTGGAAAAATTAGGGTTTCTTTTTCAAATGTCTATTACGTCAACTTGTATAAAAAGAGCATTGCTTGAGGATCATCAATGAGTACATTTACATATAGCACACACTAGTATTCCACTATTATTCCGAATACGACAATTTTCGGAATTTGATGCAGTTCATTTACATAGCGTATTCTGTTTGGAAATTCCCAATGAGGTCTTTTCTAGAATTTAGCACTTTCTGATTAAGACTTACAGGATATGCCGGTATTATTTGAATTTTAGAGCCATTCTTTGGATATGTACACAGCGCAATTGGAAAATGCATCTCAATCAAAGAAATTCATACCCAAAGCAAAAGAAACATTCTGAAAGACTTGGATATCAACATGTTTATGGTTATACGCAAACATCGCAACGCCAACCTTTTAAACAAGGTGTTAGAAGAAATTAAAGAGGAAGGCTGTGTTCGCACGGCCAAACAAGTCTGCCACCGGCAAAAAATACTATTTAGCACGTCGGCATGTAAACAGTGGGATATTCATTTTAATTAGCTTTGTAAACTGCTTAATCGGAATATCGTCTTTTTTGGAATAAGGGGAAAACCCCCAAATTTGATGTGCACATAAATGCAGTCAACAGCTCTAAAATCTACTACCAAGAAAAAGTTTGAGAGAAACAAGAAGTCAAGATTGTTATGCAACAGTTGTGTTTGGTTGTTATGGTGTGCATGTGAGAAGGTCTTGTTTACCAGTGTTCTGAGTCTACCAAGGCCATTGTGTGTAGGTGAATCTACGTGGGTCCAACATTTGTACTAGACGTGTTTTTTTTGTTCACCATACTAAAAAAGAACCGAGCAAACACACACCTACACAGAAGCAGGTTCAGACTGGCAGGGGATGGGGGATGGGGGGGCGGAAGGAGTTGCTCCGGCCTAAGCCCGGTTGCCCTATTTAGAAGAAACTGCCTATTAACCTACAAGGGCTGCACAATTAATCAAATTTTAATAACAATCATGATTTTGCCCTACCACGGTCAAATTTGCGTAATCGAGCCATATTTTAAATGCGTCATTCCGTTCATAGAACACTCAAGCTTTATTTTTACAAAGCCAATCTACTTAAACCTAAACCACTTCTGATCATGAGCCGGTCAGAGTTGTTCTCTGCACCGCGCGGCTTAGTCAGACACCGCCTACCAAGAGCCTGGGTCTGACCGAGGTTTCTGCCTAAAAGGAAGTTTTTCCTCGCCACTGTCGCACTGTTGCTTGCTCTGGAGTAGACTACTAGAACTGTTGGGTCCTTGTAAATTCTGGAGTGTGGTCTATCTGTATAGTGTCTTGAGATAACTCTTGTTATGAATTGATACTATAAATAAAATTGAATTGAATTGAATTAGTTTCTAGATGTAAACAGTCACAGAGGACAGAGTAACGTGAGGAAAGTTCCACAACAGATAGCGGTTGTTGATACGTCAGTGACAAGGTTTACCAGTTTAATAGTAAACGCAACATGTTGTCCCGTCTGTGTTGTTTTTCAGACAACAGCAGTGACCAGTGCTAGTTAGTGTCTGTTAGCTCACAGACACAAACAAAGTAATGTTGTTTGCATCGATATGGTTTAATGTTGTATAACGTAACCCATTTCCTCTAACCCTAACCCTAACCCATGACTCATGGCCAGAATATCATAGTTCATAAAAATGCAGCGCATTGACGATTCAGACATTTCATACACACGTGTGTAGCATATGCTTCAGTCCGTCGCATATGGGTGTGAAAGTAGTGAAATAGCCTATGTGACAACAAAAAGATATTTTGGTAAAAAATCAACAAATAACATCAACAAAATATCATTTCGGCCATGATCGTGCAGCCCTGTAACCTACATAACTAACAATATGGCTGTGATCCTAGGTCACGTCGTGTTTTCTACAGTCAGAACAGATGCTGAATGGACCCAGATCACTGGTGGAGCGCAGCCACTTCCGTGCCAAGCCCGTAATACATGTACAGATTTCTGACAGGCCAGCAGATTTCAAAAGCAGTTCATAGAAATTCACGGTCAAACAAGATGGATGAACTGTATCTATTTCATCCTAGCATCTCAACAGGTGGTGTAGTCTTAATTAGCCCATTAAGCCCTTTTTATCCTAAAAAGAGTTGGGCTTCATTGACTTATATGAAACTACATTTGCACCATAACAAACCCTGTAGTCTTAGCCTTTCAGATCTTATTGTTGTGATGGGGTGGCAGGAGAAGGAGGACCAAGATGCAGGTTGGCGGGCAAACACAGGCTCATTTATTGAAAACAAAA
>NC_048425.1:11155260-11159860 GCF_013103735.1 Etheostoma cragini
ATGGGAAAACCGGGACAAAAACACAGGGAAGGCCAAACAGGAAAAATACCCCAACAAAAACCCCAAACCATAACAATTGTTTTATCCTCTGCTTTTAACTTGCCACCAGTAGAGTTGAACCTGTTTCAAAATGGTGTTGAAATAAGTGTCCACTAACAAGACAATGTACTGTAACAATTAGGCAAATACAGTAAGATCCCTCCTCATTCAAATCTCTTACCTTCTTTTACAAGCTAATGAAATTCTCTCCCGACAAATGCTTTGCTTCTATAACACGATGCCACTCAATACAAGGCTAAATGATTTAAGATGGTTAATTGTTTTAATTGTCTTTGCAGGTAATTTTTAGCTGTGACCTGATTCTCTTACAAATGTTTTCATCAGATGTCTTGATTTCTATTTGTTACAATTGACGTGCCAGGATATGTTGGTGATGGTTTGTTTATGTCAGTATATGTATGTATATATTTCTGGTCTGCTTCGATAGGAGGAAGGGATGTGAGTAGATCATGGGTCAGACTCAGTGGTGTGTGAAACCAAAGCAGAGGGACAGACACAGAGTTGTAAGAGCCAAAGTACAACACTTTTTAATTAAGTAACTTTATCGATCATCGGGCCTATACAACGCAGATACAGAGAGATCTGTACTCTAAACCTATGCTATCTCCCTTAGGTCTGGGTATGACCAGTGGGCCTGAGTCCAGACTATATGGGGAAGTCCCTCACTCTGGCTCAGACATGTTGGCCCGCTGCTGTGCAGAATAAGTACTAGTAATGAAGGAGAGGGCAAAATTCCACCCTTTTTTCTCCATTAATCCTCTCGGGAACAGCATGCCTGCTGCTTGTGCCTGATGTATTGTTACTTTACATTGGGCGGTGGAGCTCCATTTGTCTCAATTGCCAGATTCTTTTATTATCATTCCAGCTCACTTACTGTTGTGGACGTTACCAAGCATAACAAATGAATAAAAGAGCACATATTCACTACACAAATAAAATGTGAGATGTGTCTGTGCCAAAAGCCTCTTTATTAATTTTTTTTTTGTCTTTTTTTTTTTTTTACAAATGGCCCTTTGGCTGTGTTAAAAGAGACCAGTGGTGCATTTAGCTAAGGAATAATCACGAGCATCAATACTGGCATCTAGACTAATGGTCAATGAACATAAACAAACAAATGTAGGAGTGCACTAATTGGGCAGCTATACTATTGAAAACTGCCTGATACTCAAGAGTGAAATAATCTAACCGTTAAAGTTAAAGGAGATGTATAACACAACACATTCAATTGATCTGAACCAAATGCACTCTCTCTGTGCTTTGTTTCAGATCTTCTACTAACAGCAGCATAGCATCCCATTTATTATGGGAGGAATGGTATGCATTTGTGGGGAGGATGAAGGGTATGGGGGTTGTGTCTATATGTGTCTACATGTGTTTTTAACAGCTATAGACTGTCCTGCTATAAATGCTTTGTTTTTGTGTAATGAGCACACTGCACCAAATTCCTAGCAACTTAGTTGCAGAAAGTATTGAATCTTGAATAGCACTCGTGCAGAATGTAAGACTCTCTGAGGTCCTCTCTACCATCTCCTCTTTCCCAGTCAATAGTCCCAAACCAGATTGATGGCTGTATATCGCATGCTACTTCATGGCCCAAGGTGTGAGTGAGTTTGCAGGGAGAGAAAAAAAACAGTACAAGATTACACGCTACTGTTCCACTCCCGGGCCAGCCTCTGTTACAGCTCGCCTCAATCTAATAAACACGTCTTTATTGATCTAGGCCACGCTCTTCCATGTTTTGTTTTTTATCCGCACTTCCCTTATTTTCCCGTTGTTGGTTAAAGCAGCGTTCGCTTAGTACCATATTTAATCTTAATGCAATAAAAAGAACATGGGGAAGAAAGGTGTTAGGCTGTTTTGTCATTTAACATGCGTTTGTGATGTGAATGAAGCGGCAATCTTTAGCAGCAACATGAATTTGCCTAATTTTTGATTTAACCAGTGTTCTTAATTTATGAGTCCTACAGTGGAGTATAGTAATTATTCAATAGGTTGGCTTTGAAAGTAGCCAAAATAAATAAATAAAGCTTTTTGTAGGCAATGCTTATGTATTTTACAAGCCCTTAACGGATATTTGATTATTTACCATTAAAAAAGTTTTGCTTTAAAGCGGACATAGCATGAAAAACTCACTTTTTCAATGCTTATGCACATACACCTGGGTAGGCCTATCTGGAGTGTCTACCAACTCACACACTAAAATAAGACAAACCAGTCAGCTTCTTTGTTGGCTGTCATATATTTCTTTAATTACAGACTCAAGGTCCAGATTAAAAATAAAAAAAGTTCACTCAACATATTACAAAAGGGGGTTCAGACGAAACACAAACATAAATACAAATCTACAATTGCAATGCTCATAGATAATAAAACACTGGATTCAACCAGCCATTCAGATGTGGCTCCCCTTTCTTTGTATATACTGCGTCTTCTTTAAGGCTCAAGAGTTAACTATGTATTAATGAAGATGGGTACCATTGCTACAACAGCACAAGACCTTCCTGTTTTAGGTGGGGAACTAAGGTCGTGGTGTGTGTATTCTCTGACACGTGTGTGTGTGTATTTGAGGGGGTGGTGTGCCCTGACCAGGTGCAGTTGAAGCAATTGCGGTCAGTGGTTAACCGGGCTCCACGTGTTTGCTGAACCATAACGGCAGGAAAGTAGAAGAGGAAGAAGGGGATAGAGAGGGAGAGGGAGAGGGGAAGAGGGGGAGAGGAAAAGTGGAGGTGCAAGTCACAGGGGTTGATCGAGGAGAGAAAGATGAAAGCAGTCCCAGTCCCAGCTACAAGGAATTAGAGGGGATGAGACACTGAGAGGGCACAGATACAGTACAGTAAGAGCAAGATCTGACAGAGTCAGTGCACCTCACACACATCATGTAAGATTTAAGTTTTGGATGAACCCCAAATGAATATGGAAATCCGAATTAAGAAAGGGGTGTAAACACATGCACGCACGCACGCACACACACATTCACACATCTCGAAACATGCATGTGCTACAGCTGCTGCACATGCGGAATCGCAGTCATTAACAGTAAATACAGTCTTGGCTCCATTTGGCTCCCAAATGATCCAGTGGTGACATTTGGTCCAATTAGCGTCCCCCTATCATTTGTTTGCGATCAGTGCTGAGTGCTTAGAGATAAGAGGAATGGTGCTGTCTCCCGCAGATGAGCCATATTCTCCTGAGCCGCGGCCGGCAGCAGTCATCTTAAACAGCCCCCGTCACTACAGCCATTACACAGCTCATTGGATTAAAAGTTAGCTGCGAATCACGCAGCGGCCAATGGTGTGATAAAAGATGGGGGGTGGGAAGGTGTTATGTGCATGTGTATGTCACCCCATGCCTGTGAGGTGGTGAGTGCTTCCAAGTGTTTATCGATGTGCATTGTTAATCCATATATACTGTGTGTCGCCTCATCAAGAACATGACATGAAAATTACTGAATCCTGAAAGGTCTTTCCAGTTGTTTTTCTTTAAAAGAAATAAAAATGATCGGCCAGTTGGACACATTATGTGGTGGATCATTCAAAGATGTGAGAACGCAATATGGCCATCATGATATAAGTCATTTCATTTCCAGATAACCCTATATGTCTCTATATGTCTTGTTTTCCAATAACTCAATAAATAAACAGTACATTAGCCTATTTTAGTATACTCCTGCGTGAATATAATACTTGACATATGAAGTACTGAGTATTTTCTAATTTTTTAGGAAATTTGGTGCAAAATTAACGTAATTTGCAAGAATCCTAGACATACAGTGTTATCCAAATGGCTCATTGACATCACGAAACAATATAGAAAAATATAAACTAACGTATTTGTATTTAAATTGTTTTGGTGATATAAAGTACATGTTCATATCCCCAGCCCATAGTTGAAAGAAACCAAAATAATCTCACACAGTTGGCATTTACGGACACCGTTATCTCCAACATTATTTCAATATTTACATGTAAACATCATGTACTAAACTATCCCTGCTGTCCAGGGAGAACTATGTATTTCCATATATGGAGAGCATCGAATGTTGCTTATGGGTTAAGAAAATGTTCCTGCTTCGTAAGCAAAACAAACCATTTAAAAGCCCATTAACTTATCAGAACAATGTACGGTGACAATGCTGAAAATGGCTTTTGTCTTAGCTTATGAAAATGTGGCATTTAGTCTGAGTCATGCATTCCGAAATCGATTTTGAGATCACCAATGGTATGTTTTTAAGTATTTTAGATCTCATTATGTGGCATATTTGAGTAAAAACAACGTACCAGCTGTGATAGCCGATATGACCTTGTTTTAACAAAAATAACAAATAAATTCAAATTTAGTGGTTAGTAATAGCTGTGTAAATGTATTTAGTAAGTTATTGCAGTAAACCTTTGCCATTTCACACTTAATGTCTCTTTCCCAGCCTCAGTTCCTGTCTACCTTCTAGTAAAGGCGGAAATACCACATGAATAATGAAAAAGAACATGTAATCGGTGTGCTGGTGCATGCAAGAGGGGGGAGGGAGGGGGGGGGGGGGGGGGGG
>NC_048425.1:11159889-11165882 GCF_013103735.1 Etheostoma cragini
GGGGAGCCTTGCAGAATTTAAACAGGTAGAAGCCTAGTTGTTGATACTAATGTGGTCTCAGTATGCATTTCGACAAGGTTATATAACACCTCATGCTGCGGAGCTGGCGAGCAGTGTTGCTGCTATTTATAGAAACGCTTTGATGGAACAAACTCCGTGACACACAGACACAAAAACATCAACCTGGGTGCGTATGTGCAAGGTCATTTATACAAGCAATCACTGTCCTAAAATCTTTTCTTAATAGGTCTTCCTCTTTGCCGCACACAAACAGTAACACGCTGATATCCAACAAGCTACAATTGCTAAGCATCAGAAGAGGTTAAAACTAATCATAAAGGATGCGGCAAGTAAACGGATAATTATTGTATATAGTGTCCTGATCAGTCACCCTGTCCCCTGTCCTCTTTCTCTCTGTTGGAGTCAGCCTGTCTCTCTTCATCTGGACGAGTCAATCTTTCAGTTCAGCGTTCTCCATCTCTCTTTTGCACACATATACCTGAATACACACACACACGCACACACGCACACACACATAGACAGAATACAGACAGCCACAGTCTGGCCCAACGTTTCCTTTTGTTCATTTAAATACCAAGGAGTCCAGACAAAAAAACAACAACATTACAGGGCGCAATGTGGCGTGGCGGCTTTTTGATCAGCTGTGGGGAGAAATAAGAGAAGAAAATGTTAGGGGCTTTACCACTCATTTTCTCGAGGTGCTCTGATAATGTTTAACCAGCTGATTGCTTTGTTTAGAGCCGCTGCCTGCCGCTACAGCTTGTAAATGTAAAGCAGAGCAAGGCTCTGGCCACAGTTATAATAATTCCTGCGGAATTCTTAGGTATGCCTCGGTAAGGGCGTACTTGCATAAATGCAACTATGTACTGTTATGGTCATATGCATGACTTATTTTCAGTATGCCTTTATGGGAAACTAAGAGCTGCAATACTGTGATTTTCAGATGTGTGCAACGTAGTCAGCACCAAAACAAGTCACGTACATTAAAGACTCATAATATGCTCATTTGCAGGTTCAGACTTTTATTTTGGATTTATACTAGATACTATGTTTACATGCATTAATGTTTAAAAAAACTACCCTTTTTCATACTGTCTGTCAGATTATGCCTGTATTCACACTCTGACTGAAACGCTCAGTTTCAACGCCTGTCTCTTTAAGCCCCCCCTCCTGAAAAAGCCTCATCTGGTCTGATTGGTCTGCGTTTCCAGGTCTTCCACTTCTGGGTTCTCTTTATTGCAGACGGGGAAAGACTGTCACGGCACTGTAGCAACACTTTCTACCTTTGCGAAGTATAGTTGTGACATAAGGACCGGACAGAAGTACCTGACGGCTCGTTTAAAGTTTCTGAATACGGGCTGTGCTTTTTGATACTTTCACAGTATTTATATAGCACCTCGACCTGCTTTATGATCAAAAAAGACATGGACATTTATTTTTACAATTTGGGACCTTTTAAAGGTCTCCACCCTCACCCACAGTTATTCACCAACAGACTGCAGCAGAGAGCCACAAATCAAGGCTACTTTGACTCTTTGTTCACTATTTCATGTCAAGCAAGTCGCCACATGCTTTGTTAATTTCTCTCCGTGTACACCATATGCTACATTAGCTCCCTGCCGTTTAAGATCTATGTGTTAGCGTGAGCATGCTATGAACTTGGCGGTGCTTCCGGAGGTAGGCTATGATGCAGCCTGAGCACAGCAGCAACTGCAGCATGCAACCATCCCCCGTACGCGCCACAAAACAAACACTCCCATATAGAAAACAATCAACGGCTCAATATAGAAATGGCCTTTTATGAGAGCCTATAACAGTTGAGTCACCCTGCTTGCATGTAGCTGTCACAAACTCCTGATCCCGCTCTAACAAAAGCATTTAATAGATAAGTCTTGGTAAGATTGTATCTCAGCAGCTGGTCATGTTATGTAGGACTAGATAAAGTGAACATGCGGCTTTGGGAATAACAACTAACATTTAAGAATTGAAGCACTTTTTTGCTACATTTTCAGCATTCTGGGGTGCAAAACGCTCATTTTATAGATAACATTTACAGAAGCAGGTACAATTTTAGATATTTTTGTGTTTGCTGAGTCTTTTCAAATAGCTCAGTGACACATTTAACTGCAGAGTAAAAGCTGTCAATTTGCAATTATTTTACTATCAGATTCCTGGCACTCTAGTTTTGATCTGAATGATTAAAAAGGGGTGAGAGAGATGGACAGAGAGCGCTACGGAAAGATATGAAGAGAGAGAGTTGGGAGCAGACATTGACAGCTGCCCAAACTCAGCTGCCTTTCAAGATATGAGAGCAAGTGCAGCACCTGGGCAACCAAACAGATAAGACTGCAGCCAAGATATCAAACAGCATCAGCAATAAGCAACAGCCACCCGACAAACACTTTCTGCAGCCAGCCACAGGCTCCCCGCCAACCACCGCCAAACAGCCCTTGTTTCCAATTTGGAAATGTTAAACGGTACCCTGATCGACCTTGCTCTGCTTCCCCATCAAAACCGTATAAAGAAACGGAGATGTGGTAGAGTTTGCTTTAATTTGTTTGATGTGTTGTTTGAGTAGGAAGTGAAAGAGCATACAGGTGTGATTGAGGCACAACGAGGGGATAGATTAAAATAAATGAGTTACTCGTCATTGCATCATTATTTTACTGCCTTTAAAATACAATACCAAGAGGCTGTTAGGGGTGAGAGCCTGTGGGCGGTTTCTAAGAGGCTAAGTACAGCTAACTAAAGAACAAAACTACCATAGAAAAAATGATACATCTCACTCGCTGTAGTTTGCCTTATTTGAAGCTAATGTACTTAATTATTGCTGTCTGGAGTTTGTACCTTCACGGTTGAATGCACTTAATTAAAGTCACTTTGGATAAAAGCATCAGCTTAATGGAATGTGATTTAATATATTTTAGATTATTTTTGACTGATAATCATTCCTAATAAATAGGTTACATGTTGATTTAAAGACCAAGAACAAAATTAATACCTGTTCCTTTTTTGTGGTGCCAGAATTTTTTACAAGCATGTGTTGATTGATGTCTAAAAATGAAATAAATCCAAAATGCTTTCACAAATATGAATTAATGAGTTAAAACACGAGACATTAAAGACTGCAGTAATTACAGGAAATACCCTGCTCGTTTCTATCTAGTAGCTGATTATTCCTATCGCCCTCTTCCCGCTGGAACACTAATCCAGTAAATGTAGTTAACCAGAGCCTGCTCCGTAATGGCTTCCATTTAGGATGTATGTACATGTGTAAATCACACGTTTCATTACAATACGATATGATATTGATTCTTTGGACCACGAAAAATGTTCACTCATAAATAAGTCTGCCACGCTACGATTTTGCTTCAATTCATGGGCCTGCTACCGATATGAGACGACACATAAGCCCGTTTTAATACAATCAGTTACTAGTGCTGTGTAAAACGATTCAAATGTTTAATCGCGATTAATCGCATTAATGTCACAGTTAACTCGTAATTAATCGCAATTAATCACACATTTGTATCTAATCAAATATGTCCCTTGATTTCTTTTCGTCCCATTATTTTTTCTCATTTGGATGCCCTTATCAACATGGGAAAGTGGAAAAAAAACTATAAAGTTAGCTAGGCCAAAAAGAGTGTTATTCTTACGATCGAAAAAATAACGCCGTTAAAATGGGTTTGCGTTAAACACCGTTAATAACACGTTTAACTGACAGAACTATCAGTTACATTTATATATATATATTTACAAAAAGCAACTAAAATGTGTTTTGACAATTCCATTTCTATGTTCTGTAAGACATTTAAATTAAAAAAACAAACTACTTTTTTTAACAATTCTAAC
Organism: Etheostoma cragini; assembly: GCF_013103735.1. Taxonomy (NCBI): domain Eukaryota; kingdom Metazoa; phylum Chordata; class Actinopteri; order Perciformes; family Percidae; genus Etheostoma; species Etheostoma cragini. The sequence goes on from NC_048425.1 coordinate 11,163,766, forward strand.
AATACATCAATAGAAGTGGGATTTTCAAAATAAAGGCGCATCTTAAAGATGATGTATGGATATTTTATACTTTGTATACCGATAATATTGGATTGCTGAGGATTGAATAGATATATTGATCCAGATCAATGAATTGGTACACCGCTAAGGGAGATATTCAACACTATGGTATCAACAGGGTGTTATTTTTTTTTTTGTGATACACTTCACAGCTTGTTTTGGATGTTGGGAATACTCATGGCGAGCTGAGGACAATGCATGGCCCACGGCAGTAGATTCATCATTCTCTTCATAATGCCGGATATGAATCATGCTCTCTGTGTTGTCCCCCGCTGAAGGAATTAGTTAAGAGTTGTGAGGCTGTCCCATTCCTCATCTATTTCCTCCGTCTCATTCATCTCTGTCTTCCTCAGGTTGTTTTTTTTAATGCTCAGATTTATTGGCATCAGCACGGAGGGGCAATGCATATCAGACTTTGCAAACAAGACTAAGATTAAGAGACACAAAGAGAAGTAGCAGACAGCGGAGCCCGTTATGAAAGCAAAATGGGATAATCAGCAAAAAACAACACAGACGTGCCACTTCCATTCCAGAATGAGATATCTACGACCTGTTTGCATTTCCAGGGTGGATGTTTGGCACATACTCCAAGCTAAACAGACCTCACCTTAAATTATGCTGCATGCCACATCAGTGTGACAAAGAGAAATGGAGTTGTACCTGGAGGGATGGATTTATTCTTCTATTAGAGTATTACTGTTGCATGGCAACCATAAGCACAGCCTCGCGAACAGTAAAACGATTGCACTTTGTATCTGACAAAATCTCAGTTAGCCAGCAACACCGAAACCTGCACCTTCCAAGTCTCATTAGTGGTGCAGTGGTGACATTTTATTGAATGTCTATGACAGTGGTTCCTAAACTTTGTCATGTCAATGATGCCTAAACTGATAGAAATTAGACAACGGACCCCCGTTTGATGAGATTTTTTCCAAGGGTCTGCTTTTGATCTTTGCTTTTAGATGTTTTATTACAGATGGCGTATGGAAGCCATGATCAAAACATACAGTCATACATTCTGTCATTGTGTTTCTTAAAGATGAAATTAAAGTGCAAGAGACTGGAAATCGTACCCCAGCACAAACTTGTAGGACATGCCTTTTTGGAAAATGAACCGTTTTCAAAATTTCAAGACCATAATTTCACCATAGTTTCTCTGCCTTTAATACCACTACTATCTTTCCCTAACCTAAAAAAGTTGCCAGCTGTATATATTGTAGGAGGAAAGAATTTAAGAATCTCTTGAAATCTGATTTAGTGCAGTATTAACTTGACATCGCTGCCCAGAGGACATTTTGTTCTCATGAAGAGTCCCTCATGCTATGAACTCCCATCATGAGGTTTTATATGAGTTCACTAAAGGTGAGCAAACCTTCTTTTAGAACTGAACGGCATGGTAAGCATAGTGGAGATGGAGTCACTCTCCAGCACATCCCTGCTGCTCTTCTCCTTAAATCTTCCCTCAGTAGCGTCTTTATCAATCTGCTTTTTCTCCTGCACTGTCTCTCCATTCACTTTTTCTTCCTTGATTCCTTTCAACCTCCAAACTCCATCCGTCTCTCTGACATCTTTCCTCCTCCTCCTCCTCCTTCTCCTCCTCCTCTTGTCCTTCATTTGCCCCAGCCCTCCATCCTTCTCTTCCTCCCATCAGCCCACCTCCTCATTCCTCGCCTCCTTCCCTCTCCAGCTCCTCCATCTTAGCTCGTCATTGCAGAAGCAGTTTTTTTTAACCACATGCCGGTGATGTCACAGGTGGAGTTTGTGTGTGAGTGTGTGTGTGTGTGTGTGTGTGTGTGTGTGTGTTTGTGTGTCTCAGAATAATATCACTCTCCTTTGGACTGTGTGAGTGAGATGATCCACCTTCTTGCGGCCTCCCTGTCTCTCACACAGACACCCCACCCCATCGCACACACTCTGCCGCACACTTCCACTCGTATAAAGAAGTCAATTTGTCAGAGATGTCAAGGGTTCTAACGAACAGCCAGCTTCTTGCCATATATAAATGTGTGTGTGTGTGTGTGTGTGTGTGTGTGTGTGTGTGTGTGTGTGTGTGTGTG
>NC_048425.1:11165982-11224869 GCF_013103735.1 Etheostoma cragini
ACACACACACACACACACACACACACACACACACACACACACACACACACACACACACACACACATACACATGCGGGCGCTCTGTTCTCCCATCTTAAGTTAAGCATAATGCCTTTTAACTCAGGACACCCGAAGGAGTAACCTGGTGACCCGTACTGTGGTGTGTCCTAAGTTACAATGACACAGCCAAGCCGGCAGGCCGTACACTGAATGTGTGGATTTCTACAGTCAAGTATGTATGACATTGACTAATGTGAAGCAGTCTTGTTGCTAATTAAAGTCTAGTCATACATTAATTACCATGAGCTGCAGTATTTAAGGTCTTAATTCTGTGCTTTAGTTGAACCTTTGGTAAACCAGGATTTCCTTTTTTGATTTCTTTATCTTCACTGAGAGTGAAGAATTATAGATTGCTATTGTCTGCTTTTAATACAAAACTCTAGTACTACATGTCGCTTGGATGATACCAAACAAATTATATGACTTGGTTAATGGCCTACCAGCTGTTTCCCAGGAAAATAAGAAAGACTGTGTTGGTATCACATTTCAATGCACATGATGACAGCCCAGAAATAATGTAGTAGTCTCTCCAGCAGGTCTCTGTTCTGTGCAGGAAACCATATAAAGTATACTGTAAGGATTGATACCTCTTCCAAAATCACAAAGGTATAATTAAAATACTTGAATGAAGTTATGCCTCATTAGAAAGCACAGACCGGAGGTACAGAGGTTTATTCCTCGACGCAGCCCTTTGCTGCATGTCATTCCCCCTCTCTCTCCCCTTTCATGTCCACTATACAAATAAAGGCTAAAATGCTCCCAAAAATTGTCTAATAAAAATTAAAGAAAAGCGCAGACTGCATTGCTTTGAAAGATAATGTAGATATTTTTGTAAAGCCCAACCACTAAACCCACAGATTTACAGGTGTTGGCACATTTGTCGGCTGATGAATAAGTATCTCCATTACATACAGTACTTTATCCACCGGAGAGCAGTGACCTATAAAATAGATTTGTATCTTGGTCACAATTCTTTTTTATTGATTTCTATTTAAGGTATCCTCATCAAAAATGTTCCTTTTCATCCTGCATTTATAAGGATATAACTTCGTCTTTTTTTCTAAACATTCAAATATAGACATTGGTATCAGCCTAAAAAATCTAGGGTCCGCTGGATATTTCTTTAAATACAGAAGAGAGTAGTAGTATAATTAACAGAGGAATATAAAACAACATCTTAACATTTTGGATTGATCATATTATATTATATTATATTAGTGCTCTGCAGGTAAAGGTTATTTAATACCCTCACCCACCCGATTGTTAGTAGAGCCGTCGTAGGCAAGGACTAAGCCTCTCCAGAGTGTGTGTGTTTGTGTGTGAGAGAAAGAGATTGACAGAAAGAGAGGAAGAGAAGGTGGAAGATGGAAGATGGCACACAATCTTTCTGTAAGTTATTATTATCGTACTCAGCCAATTTTTGACCCGCCTGTATCTTACATTAAAGACTCAGGAGTGACGGTGTAACACAATATACGTGCCTTCATATGTTCATTGACATCCTGTATTTCCTTACCCATGAATCACTCAGCCCGACATTTGTTTTCAGTGGAGCAGCTTTAAACGTCACACTTTTGTGCCCTCAGACATTGTTTGTGTATTGTAATCAAAGTTGTTATTGGACATTTAAAGAAGCACAGTATAAACTTTGAAATGAAAGTTGAATGGAAGTAAATCATTATGACACAAGATGTATTTATGGCTGTTTGTTACCATTGAGGCGAGGCCAAGTATTTGGATACCATATGTGAGTGGGCGGGCTGATGGCAAAATGCTTGTACAGAATTACAGTATTGTGTTCACACAGCAGACCAAATGTTTGTCTCTCGTTATATAGTGTACCACAGCAGGATCACGGTTAAAAGGGTGGAGGGATCTCACAGCTGAAAACCAAATCCAAACAGCAAATAATAAAAACAAAAAAAATAGATCTTAATTTGGCAAAACAAATGAGCACCCGCAAAGGCATTAGGGAAGGGATATGCAAACAAGTGCTCCGTGTTCTTTCGAGCAAGCTTGCCAGATGCTGGTGGGCCTAGCCCGGTGGGAGGGTTGTGAGTTAGATCTCACAGAGACGTTCTACCTCAGGTAGAACGTCTTTAGATGCAAGGTAGAGTTGTTGTTTTTTTTTTTGCCTCCACGCTGACTCATGTCCGTACCATTCTCATGAACCCTCAAAGGGAACATCTTCAAATTTGGCACAAATGTCCACTTGGACTCAGCGATAAACTGATTAGATTTTGGAGGTCAAAGGTCAGGGTCACTTTGACCTCACACAATACATCAGTTAATTATGACAGAATTTTACATAGATGTCTAATAGGATAAGTTTATTAAGAGACGACATTGCTGACTGGCATGATGTATGGTCTAACGTGCCAAAAGTATCACACAATCCAGACCATCAACAGATTCACTAAAAAATCATTCATAGGACATATATCACCCCTGGGAAAATGCATCACATGAAAATAATGAACAGCCCAGTCTGCACTCTCTGCTGCTAAGAGGATGATTGCACCCCCTCTGAAGCCACCTCATGACATGTGTACATTGACCCTTTCCTTCTTGGATGTCATGGATATGGAACTATCAACAGCGTCCATCCATGGAGCGCCGGGAAGACCTTGGACAATTTGCGCAATATTGCTGTCTCTAAGAGGTCCTCAACCTGCACGTGTGATGGGTCCCTTGTCTTATGTCTGTCTCTGTGTGTGTGTGTGTGTGTGTGTGTGTGTGTCTCCCCCTCCCTTCCTGCTCTCCTCTCTGTGTTTTTTTGGCTCTAGGATGCATTCCACGTCTCAGTGTATTGTTTGTAATTGTTTGTAGTTAATATCTGAATATAAAAAAAAAGGTCAAAGGTCAACCCCACTGTCTTACTGTCAAGATGTTCAGTAAAAAACGCTTTTCTGGACATTACTCAAAGCCAGTATCCAGTATACATTCGGAATTAGTGACACTAATCTTGAAACTGCGGCCTGGTTGAAGATGTGTGTGAAGCATCCCTGGTTTGCCAAAAAATACAATACTTTAAAATACACATACTTATACTTTTAAATTCCTTTGAAGTCTTCACTACACATCTATTATATAAGTCTAGGCAGACGTGGATATAACCTGAAACGTGCCTGGCTGGCTGTGAGGTGGTAATTATTTGAATTTGAAGTCAATCTTAATACAATAAACACGTGCGGGGAAAGACTTCCTCACCATTTCATATGTGTTTAATATTATGATCAAAAACTGTCCCGTATTTCTGATTTGGGATTATGAGTGGTTTAGTTTTGTAATTTCATACTATAATTTAAAACAATCTTATTATATATACTCTTACAGTCTGCTTTTCCAATGGGGTTTTATTAACAGAATATCTGTCTAAAAAATACAGTGCATGATTTTAATTTGTATTTTGATTCTTGATTGCCAGTCTACGGAGTTTTAAAGAATAGCAATTATAATCAGCCTCGGAAGAAAAGGATTGGCAGAGCGCTAACAACAACAACAACAACGAGGCATTTTGAAATGAGTTCAGCATATATCTATATATATATATATATATATATAAAGAAGAAATGTATTAAAATTACAGCATGCATCTGACATGTTTACAGGTTACAAGCACATGTGCCTGTGGGCAGTAGTAGCGCTTTGCATAATTAAACAGGAGTGTGTGCAGATGTGCAAACTGCATAGTAAGCCGACACTTATTCAGACATTCAGATTGGGATCATGCATACTCAAATAAATTCGTACGAATCCTGCATACAGTAGATTGGCCTCATAAAACTATAGGATGTGTACAGTAGAGCCCATGTGCATGAACCCATTTTTGCTTAAGCCAAAAGGAATGTGTTATGTGCACACCAGACACTTGTTGGTGTTGGTGTGTGCTCACTTCATAAACATAGAACACAATTTAAGACATTTCAGAACACAGTTACACACTTTCACAGAGTTTCCTCAACAGCAATCTCTGCCCCATCAGTAAAACACATTCTGTATGAACCCAATATGCCTGCATGAGCAGCTTGAATGCTCATATTTAATGCACTGTGTGTGTTTATTGTGTGTGTCTGTGTTCAGTGCAGTAGCTACACATTCACAAGTCTAGATCTTTGTAAGTATAAGTACTTCAAGATTACATTGTGCTCGGTCGCTGGTAAACAATTACGTGTTTTCTTACTGAAAATGAGTGCTATTGTGATCTTGCCATGCTCTGGCCCTTGTGTATGCAAACGTTTGTTCACACACATGTTCCCTCGACACGTGTGTACGGGGGAGCTGCCTGTTTCCCAGACACAAAGCGATCCAGCTCTGTTGAATTAAAGCAGATGAATCGCAGCGCCACAGTTCAGCAAGCACAAGAGGCTAGTGGCTGACGCTAGCGTATTGTTGTGAATCAGCCACCTTGTCGGAGCACACTGTGTCCCACCTCCCTCCCTTTCCTAACAGCCCGTGTCACCCAGCTCCCTTGCCAACACCCACACCCACACCAACATGCATGCACACACACACACACACACACACACACACACTGAAAGCTCTTAGCTGCCGCAGTGCGCGAGCAGGTGCTAGCGTGGCATGGCAGCGCCCACAGGGCTCAGAGGCTGTAGACAGACACCAGATCAACTGCCAGTTTTCCACGTTCTGCTCGGCGACTGCTCACTGGTGCTCAGCCCTAATTATTATTGGCCACTGTAATTAATTACAGAGCCTAAGAGCAGCCGGCACACATAATCTAGAATCACTCCCCAAACTGCAGTGGTGTCATTCGGTGTATCGGACTGTGCTGGTGTGGCTGCCGTCCCCGAAACTGGGTGATCCCAATTTGAGGTGTTATAATGGATCTCACTGCAGGTCTAGACAAGACCCGCCCTTCAATAGCATTCACATGCTAAGATTGGCCAGGCGTCCACGCTCGCGAGATGTAACAGAACCCGATTTGTTCAGGTCCTTACCCCTGACCAATTGGCTATCCTATCCTAACCTGACCCTAGGACTGCTGTAGGATCCATGAAAAACCCCGCTCTGATTGGCTAATCCACAATGCAGGCAGTGTGGTTCTGTACCAAGATGACATATTTTGCAGTTAAGCACTTGCTGCTCAATTTTGATTTGGCACAAGTCTGCACACTAGCATATGATCCAAGGTTAGACTGATTTACCTTTGGTTTTACATCAAATGATTTAGATATTGGAAGAATCTATCAAGTTAAACTATGCAATCAAACATGGGAAGCAAACTTCATAGACAGTGTAGCGCCTACTGTTGGCCTGAAAGGGCAATTATTCTTGTTGGGAGCTATAAAGATTATGGGTTTATGAGCAGGGGATTTGTTCCTCTCCTTGCGGTCAGAGGGACCGTTGCTGCCTGCCCACACAGTAAAAGGCACTCGCAATACACACACAGGCGCCAAGATTTAGGAGAAAAGTAGATGAGTATTGAGCGTTGGATATATCTCAGTGAAAACTGCACCCGGGGGAGAAAGAAAATACGGAGTGAGGGGTAAAGAGAAGGCAAAACAAAGGAAGCCAGCTAAAATGAAGGCAAGCGAAATAAAAGATAAGCGGGACAGTCATAGGAGGAAAGTGGAGGGAGACGGGGTCGGGCCTTAATGGCTTGTCTATTTGCGTCATCTTTTAAAAGTCGGTTTGTGGTTCTTACTGGTCCTACACCCCATCCACCCACCCCCCTCTCAAATTACAGCACGGACTGTGAGAGAGGATCAAACATGCCGCACTGTCTTTTTCATTTTTCATGCTGCTGCACTGAGCAACCAAAGGAAAGAAGGAGTGAAAGGCAACAAAAGTGAGAGGCTGGGGAAATGAAAAAAATAATAAAAATAGAGTAACCTACTTTTTTTTTTTTTTTTTTTTTTTTTGCACTGCATCTCTGGGTGCAGATAGAGAAGCTTATAATGAGTGAAACACACAAAAACACTTTTCTTGTAATCGCTCCAGTTGGTGCATAGGAACAGTGTATCATGCACCCCAGAGGTGGGAGAGCAACACACAGGCTTCAACAAAGAAATGGGGACATATACACTTAACATGCACACACACCCTCACCCCTAGTGGTCTGCAACAACAGACCAACCCCCCCCCCCCCCCCCCCCCCCCCCCCCCCCCCCCCCCCCCCCCCAACACCTAGTGGAACAAGTCTCTTAGGCCTCTTCCTTCTCGTGCCTCACTCTTCAGTCGGCCTACAGTCTCTGTTCCCTGTCGGAGCCGCCGCTCTCCACTTGCACCTCATTATTTCCATGGGTGCCCAGGGGCGAAGACACCCGATTCCTTAGATGCAGAGATGGAGATACAAGAGAGTGACGGATAGAGAGACAGTGCACTGCTGTGACACCTCAAACATGCCTCAGACTCTCTCTCTCTCACACACATACACACACACACACACTCTCTCTCTCTCTTTCTTTCTGAAATACAGTAGCAACAGAGGAGGGATCAAGAGAAGGAGGAAAGGGAGGGAACAGATTACAGCAGTTGTACCGTGGCAGAGATGGCGAGGAGGGAAAAGACAAACTGTCTGAGATGGAATCGGACAGGGAGAAAGCATCGGCTGAAAAGAGAGCGAGAGCAAAGGGAAGTGTGGAAGAAAGACAGAGAAGTACGAATAGACTCAAACTTTATGCAGGCACACATTTTCCCAGCAAATCTGTTTGCTGCAGACCTTATTCAGTCATTCAGATGACTCTGAATGGATGTCTTTAATTCAATACTTCCATCACCGGCTACACACGTACAGGAATATAGAGATGTGTCTTGCATCAAGTGCATAATTTAAGTCCTTTTTTACAAGAGACAGCATTTTCGAACAACTCATGCCGCTACAGTAACGCTTAATTAGATAGTTGGCTACAGCGCTTAACATCTACCAGCGGTAGCTGTCATTTCAGGCGACATCAGTGATAGTCGTGGATGAGAAATAATCCTCTTTTGTCTACTCCAGTTTGAAATCAGGGAGCCTTTGTTTAAAAAATACTACAAATTCTGTGTAGCAAATTGCGCATCATTGTCTGTTTTTTTTCCTCTCTTTTGCACCCTTGTAGCTTGAGCATCTTCTGATTTCATTTCCCTCTTTTCCCTCTGAATCATTGGGATTTTTTGTGACTGCGACACCTTTCTTATGCTTTTTACAAACAATCAATTAAAAGTTGCATTTGCTGCCTTTACTAATATACAAATAGAACATACTGTACTGGACATGCAGCATGCGTACATCCTCATGCACATCACATTCTGTGGGTGGAAAATAAAACACAGAGTATACTCCGTATTATTGTGCTGATCATGTGCAGTATATTTATGGGCACAAACCTCCTCCTCCAGCTCTCCCCCAGTTGTAAAACAAACATGGCTCTTCTAGATGAGCTCAGCTATAGATTAAAGCACTGGATGAATATTCATCGCTCGTGTTAATAGCCAAGGAGGGGGAGGAGGAGAGAGAAGATCTGGGGGTGGGGGGAGGGAGAGGAAGAGCGCTAAACTGCTGCAATTTATTAATAATGCTGATTATAATCTGAGGGGTGACTCTCACCGTGGCCTTTCTTTTGATATTTATCCCTCCCCCTCTCCTTGGCTTTAGAAGCATGCAGGGCCCACTCCTAAACTGAATGAAATTAACTGAAGACCAAAATAGACATGGTGGCGAGAGGAGGGATGTGAATCTTCCCTGGTCTCACCCTTCGATTGCGTTTATCCTGTCAACGAATCGAATTGATTCGATTTCACGATGCATCAAAACGCGTCCCCTCCTCAGTCTTATGATATATTACAACACATCGTTTTCATCAACAAATTCAAGCAGTCTCACACACACACACACAAATTGTGATTGTAGCGGAGTCTGAACACAGCAGACAACAGACAGTTCATTAATTAAAAAGCGTGCTGCGTTGGCTCCACTACAGCTCTGTGTCTGTCATTGCCGCCCCCCCCCCCCCCCCCCCCCCCCCCCCCCACAACACTATCTGATCTGTTACTGGGGATTATGTTGGAAGTTTCTCATTTATGAAATAATTGCTTAAAGCATTTAAACAAGGACTTGTGTTGGAGTTTGTAACATTCCAAAATCTAAATAATTCTCACTGTATATGCATATCAATGCCAAATATCGGTTATCGCATCCTTAACTACTAATAATCGCCCTTGAAAAAACAGTACATGTTGATCCCTAGTCTGTCACGGCATCGATGCAGAATCGTCCACGTCTGCATGCCGCTGCATCGATGTGATAATTTATTTCCCCCCTAGTGTTGAGGTGTCCTCTTGTTCGGGAAGCAGACAATCCAACACATGAGCTGCTGGTGTGTCTCACCGGCCATCTGTCAGGGACAACTAGATCAGGATGGCAGCGCTCCAAACCCTCCCTCTTCCTCTCCCTATCACTCTCTGTGGCATTCATCTTTATGTATATCGCGCTCGCTCAAGGTTCATAGCTGATCATTACCAGCCAAATGACACTGACTTCAGTTCTCATACTCGCGTCCTCGGTTGGCCTCGCCATCCTGCTTTATAACAATCTTAGTGTCTTTACTAGAATCCATCCTTAACCTTACTGTACTGTAACAAGAATACATATCCGAAAGCTATACCTACTTACCTCGGATCTGCACTGTAATACTTTAATGGTCCAAATGGAAGACTTTTTTCCCCCTGGAAATACGTCTGAAAAAGTGGGTTCATCGCAAATATTACGAGAAACAAACCTTATGTCAATGGCAATGTTATTTTTAAAGCACCCTTTATTACACATACTGTATACTCAAAGTTCTTCACATAAAAAGCTAGTAAAGACACTAATATTGTCTCAACAGTACAAGGTAACAATGAGTCAACTTCTAATGAAGTCCACCAGCAGCAGCTCGCCCAGTCTTATATTTTTTTTTAACATACTAGTTAACAAGTGTCAAAAAGGCTTTAACGAAACCATTTCTTTTCCTGATGGAGCAACAAAAATAACTTGTGTTGGGGCATTACTTTGAGGACAGCTATCTTCTCCATATTTGCTGTGTTGTAACTCTGCAAATTCAGATTACACTTTCAGTTTATCTGTTGATGTCTTAATATCTATTTTCTTTCGAGACTTGATGGCATCGCAGCTTGAAAATTGCAGATTTTTGTCACTTTATACAGCTTCTCCTACCTTCCTTATCCTCTAAGTCAATATTTTAATGGAAAGCTTTTATCTGTCCCAGGTCGCAAATCCCTGTCTAACTGTAAACAACGTGTTTCTGCTTGGCTGTAAGCTACGACTGACATTCATCAGCTTTACTTTAGCCTGGCTTGGGGAACATTTGTCCTTATGTACCCTCCATTCTGTTTTTTTTTTGCTCTCTATGTGTCAGTTACCCTTCAGCAGCATTCATTTGCTCAATTACACCCCATTCACCCCGTCTCACCAACACGGTGGAGCCATTTTCTGGAACTGTGTCCCATGTTGCCTTGGGCTAAATCCTTACCGGTGGTGCAATGGTGCGTCCCACTCACCCAGTTTAAAAAGTGACCCTCCATTTACCCCCATTTAAGGTCTCAGTCTACATTTATGTACGTCACAGTACATTATTGTCAGATAGTTTTTGCTAAGTTAGAAGGTAGTGACTATACTTGCAGGGCTAGTTGGTTAGCGACTAACAAGCCTTGCTGGAGAATCTGCGAGAATCAGCAAATCGGTGTCAGGGATCAAATCGAAATGTGACTAGGCCTTTACAGACCGAGGTAGGCCTACTGTAAAACCGAGCCAAGAAGGCTTGTAAGCCTTTGAACTTGTGTTGCAGCAGTCATCGAAACCAATTGCATGGGAGTTAAAGGAACTCTTCTTTACATATCAACTTTAACATTAATGCTTTAATTAAAACCTGTTCAGTATTCAGACATATTGTGGACAATGTAGTAAAACCCAGTGTTGTGATGGTGTTTCAGTATTAAAACAAGTCCCTTTCTGTAACGAACTAAAGATAAAGTAGGTTTTTAATCACATAGACTAGACCTTTCAAAATAGAGTTCGGTAGGGCGCCTGGATAGCTCACCTGGTAGAGCGTGCGTGACTCGATGTCATTCCCCCCTTTCACATCTTCAGCTGTCCTGTATAATAAAGGCCTAAAATGCCACAAAAAATAATCCAAAAATAATAATACCAATAATTCCAAAATATTTTGTTTTTTTACCAGTGTAAGAAACTTTTTAAAGTTGTCGAACTCTGCTTGTCTCCCCCATAGTGTGGTATAAGTACTCTGATCCAAGGTAAAAACCACTTAGAAGACGGTAAAATATTTATGATACATGGAACATGTTTGATGGCAATTGCTCTCTGCCAACTACTACATCTCTCCCCTACTCGCACCGTCCTCCAGCCTACAGTAGAGCTCTTCCCCTGGGGCAGGACCACTCTGTCCTTTGCCTCTCCTGGACGCTCCCACTGGAGTAGCTTTGGGCGTGGAGGTTTTGTTAACGGCTCAGGAGCTGTCCTAAAGCAAGTGAAGGGAGGGGGAATTTAGAGCGAGTGATTTATAGAGGAGACAGAGGAAGAGGGAGAAGCAGGTAATCAGAGCACGACGGCAGGGCAACGTGCGTGTGTCTATGCATGTTAAGAACTAGCATAGAAATAAGAGCGAATCCTCGTCAGTATTCTCGTCAAAGCTGGATTCACTCACCCTCTCTGGGTGAGAGGAAAACGTCCAGAGTATTTTTGTAGAACGAGCCAAATCAAGTGATGGCGCTGCGTACGGCTTGTGAATGTGTCTGTGTCTGCGTGTGGCTGTGAGGCGGTGCTGTCAGACTGTGATTAATCTACCACTGTCTGTCTAATTACCACCCATGCCCCTACGTGTTCCTCAGCTCCACCGTAAAAACCACTGACCCACACCGGAAACTCACTGCTTCCAATGCAAATTAAAGCCCTGTAAATATTTGCTTTTAACTCTTGCCGACACATTGTTTCCAATTTTGCGCTCCAGCGGTCCGCAACCCCAACACCCCCTCCTCCACATACACACAAACACACACACACAAACTTTCTGCTCACACCGCCGCTACCCAACACTGATGTCTATGCATGTACATCCCTGTGTTGTTAACAACAAGTTTGCTGACAGCCCCTACGCTCTCCTCCTGCTCGGTCTAGCCCTCCCTCTGTCTCTGCATCCTCCCATTGTGTCTGTATTGTAGCTGGCAGTCTTTCAGCCCATTCTCTCCTCCACTGTCAGGCTCCACAGTGTGTGAATAGAGTCTGGGGATGGAGAAAAGACAATGCACAATGTATAAAGAGAGAAAGGCTGAATAGATCTAGTAAAGTTTGATGTGATTTCTTCAACATGGAAGAAAAGTTTTATGCCTTTGTATGTTCTGAAGTGTGTGTAAGATCTTTATGCATATAGACTCATCTGTTGTTTTTTCGAGCTGCCTTTACTGCAGTGGTATCTATGAACAGTAAATCCCCGCAATAATGCTGTCATGTAAATAATGTAACTTTATAGCCACTTAATACTGTGGATGAATTTGTCCTGTGGCCCCATAAAACCCGCTACAACTTAAAATATAGTCAACACAGTGCATTTAAAACACATGGAATCTGCCCAATTGTAAAAGGGAAATCGTCCGATTATACACGTCTATTTAAAAGTCTAGAGGTACGGCTGTGTGTGTAAATAAAAAAACAAAGTTGTATTCAGCTAAGGTTAAAGACAAGTTTAAAATTGATAGAAATCTGTGGAGGCTCCACACAGCTTTCGCCATAGCCTCCGTAGGTAGCCTGAAGTTTGAACTTTCGCTGTGTGTGTGTGTGTGTGTGTGTGTGTGTGTGTGTGTGTGTGTGTGTGTGTGTGTGTGTGTGTGTGTGTGTGTGTGTGTGTGGGGAATGTATGGTAGAGCGAGTGAGAGAGTGATGGTGATATAGCATTGGAGCGAGGGTCGACCCTGGGCTGTAGAGACATAGTGTCTCCCCTGGTCTTTGTGACCAGGGTGGAAAATCTGTAGCAGGAAAAGTTAACCCTCTTCTTGATTTGATGTTGGTTATTAATTATGTGGACAGAGAACAGCGGAGCTTCCAAGCCACACATCCCCTAAATTGGCAGTTGAGAATGTTTACTGTAAAATGTCGCAATGGACGTTGATATCGTCATTTTATTACCATGGTCTAACAGTTAACATTGTATCAATCAGACATATTCAAATGCCCTCTGTAAACAGACAGTATTACATGCTGCCACTGGTAGGGTTAGTAAATTACAACTTGATCTACTTTCTTAAAACTTCTTTAATTACTAAGTCTAGACTCAATCAGGCCTAACGACAGTAGAGTGGAGCCTCTACCAGAGCCAGAACCTAATATACCATCATTACTGACATTAAACTACATTCTTGTTTATATTTGCACTGAATAATGCATTGAATGAACAGAAACATACTCTTGCAGTGCACATGAACAGATGCGCACCATTAGCTCACATGAAAAATAGCTCATGAATTAGCCTACTGTTAACGCAGAATCATAAATCACGCTTTAAAAAGACGTGACCAGACCTCTGTAACCTGCTCCTCATAGTTGCTCAAAGCTAGCTACTCACGGCTACATTACACACTAGTATCAGGGCGAGGACTTAATGTCTCTGGTCTCCTGCTGCATTGATTTTTCATACTTGTTATACAGTGTTAAAGGAGTGTGATGAAGAGCGGGGTTGATCTTTTAAGTGATGCTTATTGCTTCACCTGAAAATCAGCCAAACTCTATTGCTACTGTATTAGTTGCATCGATAATAAGCTTCACTTAACTTTGGATAAAATGGAAAGTAAAATGTGTACGTTTATCTACATGAAATCCTTACGCGACATTGAAACCCTAGATGCATGCATAGTTACACTGCCTGGCTTCAAAGTAGGGGATTTCATTTAAACTACTTAATATGGTGTAGATGTTTTATTAAATGATAATGTATTTGGAGTGATAACAGTGAAAGAATCATACTTGTTTTTGTATGTATAAGCTTGACTAAGGACGCGTTGAGCTTAGTTACTCCACACATTAGAGGAATATCAGTTCAGACTAGCGTTTCCTGCTCACATTGTCAGAATGGGGACAGCAGAGTCTGACCAATCCAAACGTCCATTATTACAAAATCATTTAAAATTGTGGGTTTGCTAAGGACTACAACACAATAATCTTCCAGCAAATTAGTGTAGGAAATGTTGCTTGAAATTTGTATTTAAATGTGCATTGACAGTAATAACTTATGCATAATAGCATAGAGTGATGGTGAGCTGCTCCAACCTTGCCGGGGTCATGATACGTGATATTCAAGCGCTATTGACAAGAAAAAAAAAAAAAATCTCGCAACCGCCATGACCTAACAGTGTTGCTCAATGTTAGTTGATTGGTATGCTCTTTATATGTCTCCATCTTCCTGACATGCATCCTGCCTTAAGCTGTGTGTTGAACTGGAGTGAGAGAGAGATGGGGGGCTGAAAAAAAATAAAAAAAATAATGCATTGACAGGAGCCAGAGTGAGCACTGACCTGACCGCCGGCTCTTTTCTATTCAGAGCCCACACAGAGGCTGTCAGCAGGACGGAAAACATACAAACAAACACACACACACACACACACACACTTATGTTCGCCCCATCTCTTGGCATTAATGTGGCCTCTGCAGAGATAAAACGGCCTTTTTCTGTTCAACCACTCAGCATCCACTCTACTATGCCCTCAAAATTACTTTGCGATCAACACATCAAACTGCTGTCACGCAGATAAAAGCGCACACACTGACAGCCCCGACGTATGGACAAACTCCAAACAACATCACATTTTGGCCTAAATATACAGTATATATACGCGGATACATGGACAACGATACACAATGGTAACATGGACATACTGTATTGACGTTTCACATCTCAGCCTTCATGTGTTAATTAGCGAATGTAAAAAAAACAAATGAGCTGATTCAAATACTGCCAGACCTTGAACGCCTTGAGATGATAACAAGCCTAATGTATTTGTGTGCGTGGGTGCATTTGTGTGTTTATGCTTGGCTGACATGGTCAATGTGCTGTAGCCTATCCATTCTTGCTTTTTGTGCGTTCACCAGCGTAGATCCACACAGGCTGCTTTGATCCGTCTTCATTTGTCTTGCAGTCTGTCTTTCTTCCTCCTGACCCTCAAGATAAGGCAGTTACTCTGGACCTCATCCGTCCAGCACCCTTCACGCACTGAATTCCTGCACCACCAGGCTCGTGAAGTCAGGTTATTATCTATCATTAAGTTGAACCCAGTGCACCGACAGACTGACTGGAAACACCAAACGGAAGGAGAGGTGGCAAGCAATTACAGGCAAAGACTTAGTGGGTGGTTCTGCAGCTGTATTGGAGTAGAATTAGGTGGAATTGGTGTTGGTGGGATTTAGATTGTGCTCGGTAAGCTATGTGGCAGAATTGTGATGGATTTGATTCTGAGACTGTGATCTCAAGGCTGATTAGGTCCACTGGAGGAAATCTGGGGACACATTTGAGCAAAAGAGCCAAAAACCAAATAAACAGCCGTCTGTGTATTGAGAAAAACAGACAGCAGAGAAGAGTACAGCATGATATGTTACCTTACCGACCAGAATGCATCAGTAGCAGTATTGTAAGTATTGCAAGTAAGTTGTCATTGAAGGTTTGGTATAGGTCTTCACTTGTCCTCCTGGTTACCCGTAACTGAAAGACCAAGGACATGAGTCCAAAATGTGTTCAGGGTAACCGGGTCCAGGTGTGATTCTGCTCTATAGCCAGGTGTTTCAGGCCAACATGGAAAATACTGACACTTGGTCAGTGTCACATACCGACGCAAAAATCCCCTTCAGCATCTGTATGGGACGCAACGGGCGGAGCAGCAGCTCAACCACGATGCTGTTACATGACATTATTATGAGCATCATACTCACAGTGAGTTGTATGAAATACCAATAATCCGGATAGAAACGTTGGTTGGGGTGGTGGATGTGTCAAAACACACAGGGGACCCAGAAAAAGTGGCACCTAGAGGCCCAACCAAGCGCTTCTAAATATGACACATAATAGGCCTGCACGATATTGGAAAAATCTGACATTGTGATATTTCTTTCCCCTGCGGTATATATTGCGATATGGAAAAAGAAAAAGTAATTGTTAAAAGATGACAGAAATAGCTCTGTTTGGAAATAATAAATCATTCTTGACTACTGTGGTGATTTTGTAGGAGAGTGCATCTACGTAGAAGGAAAAAATGAAAAAAGGATCTTTTCTAAGGTAAACCATTCTTTGTTGAACTTTAATGCTTTACAAACACCAAAGCAAGTCAGTGCTGTGACTGACGTTACTCTTCTGAAATGATTTGAGAGGGAAATAGGTAGAAATACGCTGGTTGACCAGCATAACACCATTGTATTCATATAAAACTCAGTCCAGGCTAACGTGTATGACAGTAACTGCATGTTGCTTCCTCTAAACATCAGGTTGTGGTCGACTAGCCGGGCCAACTTCTTAGTTTGATAAATTGATCAGACCTGCATGTCACGCACACTAGCAACACACTCTGCGTATCCAAGAACAATTAAATCAGTGAAAATGACGTCAGATCAGACACAGACTCCTGTAGTAGATTAGAGTTACGTTTCAGTGTCGCGGCTCCAAACCGTAACGTTAGTCGGGACAGACGGACCCCATCAAAACTATGCGCATCACTGTGTCAGCTGCTGCCCACGGTACTTTTCTACACACAGAGAGCCTCACTTCCCATAACAATAAACCCCAATGTGACGGCGATGTGACTATCTCGTATGCGCACATCGCGTTGTTGATGCTAAAACACAATATCGTTATATTAGGCTAGACGCAAGTCCAGAGAGCGTCAAATGAGTCCCGACCCAGGGCGTCTAAAGAAATCATTATTATGACTTTTACATCAATTCCAAACCCCAAAGGCACCTGACCAAGCGTTGCTTTTTGACGCGATGTGAGTAGAATGTGTTGGTGTGTCATAATCATTGCAAGAGGAACAAGTGTTCTCTCAAGTGATGAATTTATACTGGTCTTTTATTCCGACCATGACTGCTTATTAAACGATGGAGTGTTCTGTTACAGGTTGTGTTTGGGTCCACTTGCCCACCCCTAGATTGAGTCATATTTTTGAATCTGTGAAAACCTTGATCTCTGCTCAGACTTGTCTTTACTTTTTCTTTAATCAAATGGTTCTTCATTCAAATCAAAACTCAATCCAGTTTTAGCTTGGTCTCGGCAGCATTTAAGATTTGAGAAAGTTGGCTTCTTCTGTTGAACTAAAAGAAGGTTTATCTTTAGGGTGGTAATATCGGTACCAGCACTCATAAACCATGTCTAACTTTGTTGTGAAGTCCAGCAGAAGATCCAAATACAAAACATAAACGAGTCTAGTAGGATATAAATCGGCTTGAGCTTCCAACTCCCATTTCCTGTTTGAGTTTTACATGAGTTAATTACACAACTTCCTCTATCCGAATCCACACGCAGGCTTTGGAAACAGAAAGCAACAGTGCTTATTTCCTCCCAAATGAGGTGCAGTTTCAATCCCACTCAAAGATCACACTGCAGTCAACCTGAGCACAGA
This sequence comes from Etheostoma cragini, assembly GCF_013103735.1. NCBI lineage: Eukaryota > Metazoa > Chordata > Actinopteri > Perciformes > Percidae > Etheostoma > Etheostoma cragini. Next base: position 11,182,651 of record NC_048425.1, read on the forward strand.
CATGGCCTTCACATGGAAGCTTAACGGCAGGTTAATTGGAGGAAGCCTTTGTCATAGCACATTAAAGTGGTGCAGAACATTCCTCACAGCAATTAAAGATAACAACGTAGGCCTGCTGTTAAAGAACATGGAATCAGAAGCACTTTGTGTAATTCTTTTCTCTTATATAACCAGTGAACCAGCTCTCCATGTCATGGCAACAACATTTCAGTTGTCAGTTTTGAAGTAGAGATCTGCAGAATAAAGGACATTGTGAAATAAGATCTCTGGCGAGACCATATTTGCAATTAATAAGGGAGAATATGTTCACACATACACAAAAGAAAGACACAATAGTAAAAAAAAAAAGTGTAATGCAATCTAATTATCCACGATCTACTATGCAGTATATTCTAAAACTTAGAGCAGCGTATATTTACTGGGACTGTCAATTGGATGAATGTTATTAAGTCATTTATATCATAATTGTATGATAATAATTAATTATATTCATATATAATATGTCACCAACACATTGAGAAAATTGCAAAGCTTCACCACGCCTCCTCACAGTGCTTCCTGAATAATGCTACTTTCTCCAATTTCAGGATTTACTTGTTTTACTCCGTCTCATATTTTTACCAAGAGGTGATATCCCTTTAATAGGTTTGATAACCAGTTTGTTGTTATACTACTCCACAGCGGTTTCACTTTATCAAAACTGTGGGAAATAAATCGAACCCCGCATTATTACCTTGCTGCAAAGAGTTCCTCTGTCAAAGGCATGGTTACTGTAAGTAAGTATCAAGTTGAGCAGTGTGTTTCATGTTTTTTTACTGTAAAGAAATACAGTAGTTTCCCATTCTGTGTAAAATGCCTTTGCGATTTGACGAGCGTTACATGAGAAGATTGAAACCACTCTAAGATCTGTATATCTGGAGGTGGTATTCATTGGCTGATACGGATACCAATACCGCTCCTAGAATCCGTTCTCTTAGCTAATACATCGGTACCCAATCTGTGCTGCCTGCACACATCCGCACACGGCACAATCTGTCGTAGTTGTAGCGGTCAGCCGTTAGCCTCGTGGATGTATTAAGAGGACATTTAGCCTCTCCTCTTTTACACCGCATTCTTTTCTCTTTTGCAGCTGGAGCAGCAGCAGAGTGGATATTGACTGTACTGAGCAATGGTGACAGTGGTATAGCCTAGCCGTGCGCCTTATAATAAGACAATTACCGCACCGTCTATTGGGATTAGTTAAACAGACAGGAGACGTTTCAGGTTAACACGTTAAGCAACCAAATTGTATCACTTAGAGTTTTGTGTGGCAGATTAAAGTGTTTAAGAGGTTGGGTTCTGGCCAACAGCCTTAGGTCCTAGTTTGGCCATGCCGTCTCTAAATGATGAACGGCACAGTGGTCTATGAGAGCTAGAGCTTGCAGGTTTAAGTGTCCTTAAGCATTACGCCGAACACCTCGCTGCTTACAGATTGTGCGTCGCTGTGGATGGAAATGTTTGTACCCAATTTGAATAATGTTTCGTCATGGAAAACCTTTTCACCATTGTTTTGTGTCATGACTCAGGGAATTTGAGGACCCAAAAGCAGAGAGCAGGCAGGAGAAAGTTTGAGCTTGAGGATTTCTTAAGAAGAAAAAACACAGTTCACACCAAAAAAAGGAGACCTGAAAGCAGCAGGCAAAAACAGACTTCTGAAATGCATAACACAAGGAAATGGATGTCCAAAACACAAAAGTAGTCCAACGAACAGGAACTAGGGACAAAAAAAAACCCCTCCAAGGACGAGAAGACAGCACAGAACATGACTGAGAACTGACGCACTGGAACAATACTATGATCTGACACAAAACAAGGGAACCACAGAGGCTAAATACAAGAGGTAACAAGCAAAGAAGGGACAGGTGATACAGCAGGGGAAACACATCAGGGCGGGGCAGAACAATCTCAGACGGGAAAACACGGGACAGAAAGTAAAACCAGACAAGACTAGACAGAAAAACAGACTAGCAAAATTAAACAGGAAACGGAGCATTCAACAGAAACAGTTTTGTATATTTTTGTGCTCATCCTCAATCGTGTACAGCACCACCCAGTCCTGTAGCAGCACAGTCTGCAGTAAACAGGTTTGGTTTAGAAATTGAAAATAGAATCCTTTGCATTGCGTTGTCATCCACAGGTTTTTCAGTGGAACACATTTAGATGAGATACACAGACTGAGAGAGGGCGGGTGCAGGGAAAGAGGAGGTTGGTTGGTTTGTTGCTGGATAACCCATGTACCCCCCCCCCCCCCCCCTCCTTCTCTCTCCTTATCTCTCTGTGTTTGAGGAAAAACATTCTTCTGTAGACATGGATGAGTGTGCATGTGTGTGATAGTGCTCCGCGATTGCCCTGAGATACAGTGTTTCGGGAGAACCGTCTGTCAGTGTGATAGTGGATGCTACCTGCACTCTAAATGCCGCACACACTCCAGTGTATATTTGTGTCCTGTATGTCCACGCTCAGATCTTCTACCACCAGTCGCCACTTTGTCTCTGCATCTCTGCTTCATCAATCACTTAAGCTCGCCGACTGCTCACAGTGAAGCTGGACTAATTAGGCCCTCTAATTGAGCCAATTAGCAATTAAACACTCAGATGCACCCCGAAAGTCTGAAGGTCCCTCCAGGCACCCTCACGCCTGCCAGAGCCTTGGATTCTTCTTGAGGATTCTGGCTCGTGTGGGCTTCTTCTGCCCGCTGTGCCTGCCCAGACTTGAGGTGCAGGTTTAGGGCGAGAGCATGTCCAGTTGGCCCCCTCCGTGGGCCTTAGGATGGAAAATCTTTTAGATGTCCACTTCTCTAAGAGACCCCAGGGTCAGTGAAGCAGCTCCACATGGCTGGCTCCTACTCAAGCACTCTGAAAGGTGTCTACTCACCAGAGAGGAGCTTTTCATTAACACCAGGACCTGTTTCCTCTCCATCTACATTTTCACTTCTCATCTCGGATTTGTCTCTCGCTATCCCTGCTCCTTTATTTCTCTGCCTTCATCTCTGGCCTTCTATTTCCCAGTCTCTTTTATGTGTTTTGAAGGATGAAAGTTTAATGGTAAATGTGTGTGTGTGGGTGGGTGGAGCGCTCTTCCCTGCGCGCTGCGCAAAGCCGGCCGGCCTCTAGACTCTCCATGGTTTAATTAGAGCACACATCTTGCTGCCCGCTTCTCTGTGAGAGGGTACACTCGCAGACACACACATGGGCGCGTGGGAGGAACAACAAAGTCCACACTGAGAGGAACAAAAGGCGGGCGCCAATATACTGTGTTCGGGCTCAACACACTGTACCAAATGAAGACAATAATAACAAAAGATTGCAGATTTTAGGAACTTGCTGGCAATTACCACTTTCTGAGAGGACGCAGATGTCTTGCAAATGCGCCCCCCCCCCCCGGCAAGCTGAAGTATATCCACCCCTCAAATAGCTTGTTGTACGGTACATAAGAACCTTTATCATTACATGAATGAGCTTATTTGTATGTCTTACATCAGTGTGAGTGAGCGCGCTCACTTGCTCATCAGCCTATATACTCTAATTATCTGCCGCCTTGCCTCAGGGCACTCAACTCCCATACTTTCAAAATCAAATGGCTTTATTGGCAGTGGGAGAATAGGAAAAAAGACAACAAAAAACACAGAGGCGCTTCAGTGGGCGCAGGCAATACAATAATACGGTAATGATGACTTTAAATGGGACAATTACGGCATGGTGATAAAGCAAGAGAGAGCGTGAAAGTGAGAAAGAGGTAACGGTGAATTTTAAAAAATCAGATAGGAAGCGAATAGAGTGTGTGTGTGTGTGTCGGTGTGTGAACCTAAACGAGATTTCTTTGTTTTTCCTGTACAGTCTTCATTACTACTAGGGTGTTTGCCCCCCTCTTACCATGACATAACACAACCCAACAATGTTATGGCAGTATAATCTCATCCATGCCTAGTGCATTTCTGACTGCGTCTGTTACATGAGGATTTGCCCATTTTCACATTAGATTCCATGAATGAGTATACAGTGTGTGGACAGTCATTCATGTGTGGGTCAATTAAAGCTTGCTGTGTGTGTCTCTGTGCTCTGCATGTAGCCCAAAAGTGTCCCGGGTTGTTATAAGCTGCTTACAGGCGCACATTATTGACTTTTGACCCTACTGGGCAGTGAAAGGCTCACCCTAATCTCTAGCCTCTACTCTGCTTTACCTCTACGCTTTCTGCTGTTCTTTTTTATCTCCAGAAGCAGCACTGAAGCCTTTAGGAAATTAATAACCATAAATATTGAGGCATCAGTTGCAGTGCTGCTAGAGGAAGACTTGATGATAGCGGTGTGACTACATCAGCTGCACTACATTATCTGCAGAGATGTGTCAGAGCTAAGCTGGCAGGTTAAACACAGTTCACCTGGCGGGATTCGGGATGCAGGTCAGACCAGGGCAGGTTAGGGTTTTCATGCATAATAGATTGGGAGAGTTGTGTAGAAATGGAGTATACAGAACATGATGATTACACGGGTTGGATAATCTTGCAAAAAACCAGGCGAGGTAGAATGCGGTCAGAAGGATTGCATTTCCTGGGTTCCTCTACACGCCGGAGAACTGCGCTTTGACGTCTGTGATGTAATGATGTGAAGCGAAACACGTTGATGACCGCATGAAATGATCCCAAAATGAGTCTTTTTTTTTTCCTTATTATTTTTTTTAACTTGATTTCAACAATACCGACTGTTCATTTCCACCGCTTTCATTTCAGGAAACATTTTTCAGTCTGCAACATTTAATGGAATATATTTCTGCTTCAGATAAACTATAATCTCTCGTATCTTTCTCTCCCCCCCCCTTTGCCTCCTCCCCTCTCTCTTTCTGTTTTCATTTTATTTTTTTCTCTGTATGTTTCGCTGTTCTTTATATTTACTCCCTTCCCTCCTCCTGTCTCATGCTGCAGAATTCAGTGGCTGTAAGAAACGCCAATCAAATGATCTGGATAATAGAAGACCAATAGGGATGGAACGCAACAGAACCATGGCTGGGGAAGAGTTTCGGCTCCTTGTTGCTCAAAATCAACACTGACCTGACATCCCACACCGGGGGGCCAGGCCTCCTTTCTCCAGCACCCCAAAGACCCTTCTTTCCCCCAGCAACTGCTTTGCCTTCCATCTCACCTTCTCTCTTGACCAGACCTCCGTAAAAGCTCCTTTTACTCTTCCAGGGTCTGCCTGCTTTTGTTTTTAATCGCCCTCCTATGCTTTACCTTCCAGAGTGTTGGTCATAATCCCTATTCTCTCTGAAAAAGACTGAAGTGCTCCAAAACAGACTAGAGGCAGGTGGCTGAACAGTATGAATCCAGTCATGTACCCCCTTCCACTTGCTCTGAGTAAACAAAGGCGGCAAGCTTTGTGGTCCAGGACGCGGCCCCTTAGTCTCATGACAGACTGGTGCCTAATGGGTGTGCTAGGCCTCATCCTCTTCTTCAGCCTGGCCTCGAGCCAGAAGCTAGACCCTTCCAAACACCCCATCGTCACCACCAACTACGGCAAGATCCGAGGCATCAAGAAGGACTTAAACAATGAGATCCTGGGCCCTGTGGAGCAGTACCTAGGCGTCCCCTACGCCACGGCACCCATCGGCGACCGCCGCTTTCAGCCGCCCGAAGCCCCGGGATCCTGGCAGGAGATCCGCAACGCCACCCAGTTTGCCCCCGTGTGCCCTCAGAACGTCCACGGCGTGCTGCCGGAGATTATGCTGCCCGTGTGGTTCACAGACAACCTGGACGTGGCAGCGGGTTACATCCAGAACCAGAGCGAGGACTGCCTCTACCTCAATGTCTACGTGCCCACGGAGGATGGTGAGTGGACAGTATTAAATGAAGGTTTAGGGGAGGCTGGGAGATGAGGGATTTAATGGGGGGACTTAAGAGATAATTGACTGTTCGCTAAGCCCCATTCTCTTTAGTTACTCTTGCTATGCCAAGCTCCCCATACTCCCACAGTACATATATAGTTTAAAATGAATACGAAGGCTGATTCATCACCGGAAATGTATTCCTTAAATCTTGCCCTTCTAACAACAATGGGTCGTTCAGATTTGTAGAAATTGTTCTCTTCTCATTTCTAGGCACCTAGCGTCCCTTTTTCCAGCTGAAATGAAGCTGGCAGATATTACCTTCATGACCTGGTTGGAAACGACTTGCTGCATTTTTTTAATGTTTCCAGCCGACTCATTTCGAGATGGGGGGTTTCAGATATTCACTTGATGCCTACGTGTGTGCAAACATTGAGGATGAAAGCTACCTATCTCTCCTATCCTCTACCACACTCCTCCTATACAGAGTGTGGCTCATACTGCACCGCTTCCACATGCAGAGAAATTCAAAGCTCGACAGTCCTGCCGTGCCTAGTTACAGTTGCTACGCTATGATTTGACAATCACTTTTCAGGGTAGGGGCTTAGCGAACGGTCAATTAGGGAGAGAGGCCTAGGGAACATAATGTGGAAAACTCTTGTGAATGTTAGGATTCTTTTCCAGGTTTGTGCAATTTAAACATTAAAATATTGCATATGTGTTATAAATAAGAAACAATATGTACAATATTCCATGGAGGGTTAAGTATTTTTTCAACTACCCTACATGGTTTTACAGAACATCTCATTCAAGGTGTAACAAAGCAAGAGAGCAAAGGGTCGAACTGAATCCCTTTCTGGGTACTTTATGAGAAAAGGATTAGGTGACATTTGAATTTTCTTCCTTTTTTTACTGTCAAGAACCCTCTTCTCTCAACTCAGATCTTTCTGCAGACCTTTTTGCCTGCCCGGGCACTATTAGATCTGCAAGCAATAAAAGAGAAATATTTCCATTTTGTCGGCAGGTGTGACATGAAGAGCAAAGATTTCCATCACCCATCTCTCTCACTTTCCTTGCCTGGGGTATTGCGAGATGTGTTTCACATTTGTCTGTTCATTTCTACATTTCTGTTATAAGCTGCACAAAGCCAGCGCCTTTCGCCAAAAGAGTGAACGCTGTAGGAATCAGGTTGGCGAGTTTCCCAGGGCGGATAGCGTTTCTTGGTTTGACCTCAAACAACTGGAGGTCTTCAGAAAAGCAACTTGCTTCACTAACGCAATTGGTGTAGCGTGGACAAGAAGTGTTTTGTTTTTTTTTATCAGCACATGCACACCGTTTCAACATAAAAATTCAACTAGAAAAGAATCCCCCATCGTCTGCTATGAAGGTATCAATATCACAGTGTGCGTGTGTGTCTGTGTGTATATGTGTGTGTGTGCCTTCATGTTTGTATTCATTATAGTCTCTCTTGCTGTCTGTATGTGCACGTTGATGTGTAAGTCAGGATAGTGATGAGGCACTGATTTCCACCGTCCCTGTCAGCACTTCCATCACTTGACTAGACTTCTTTTTTTTTTTTTGCCCCTCACAGCTCAACAGCCTTTCTTCCTTCCTTCCTTCCTTCCTTCCTGTCTTCCGCTTCTCCACGCTGACACTTAAGCCTCAGCCCTTGAGTACTCCCCCACTCGCCACTCCCATTTATAGGTCCTTGGGCACATATAGAACACTATACATCAGGTCTTGAGTCATTTCACACTGTCGCACAGCTTGTTCTTTTCCTCTTTTTTTGTGTGTGAGATGTAAGACTTGATGGAAATGTGAAAACGAGAGATTTATGCACACTCCCAGCTGCTCACTGCTTACACACTGTGCCACTGCTGTACAGTGCACTCACTGGAAATGTCACACAGGTGTGAAATAGTGACTGTATATAATACCAAGATTGCAGCTATAGCTGCGAAGATCCAGCGATTAGTTTTCAACTATTAAATGAACTGTTTTGATAGGCGATTCATCGGTTTGACTAATTTTGGATGAAGAAACGATTCCTGGAAAAGAAAAAAATCCTGCACACTACTCTTGCTGTAGCGTCGTCGTTTATTTACAGAAAACTAACGTTTCGGTTTGTCCGGAGAGTAATTTAAACAACAAGCACAACCGGGCTCCCATTGTGTGGCCCCAGGTGTGGGACAATATGATGAAGAAAAACCGAAAGAGAAAAATTCTCAGATTGAATGTGCATTTTCTTCACTCCTCTGTGACAGTACACTGAATATCTTGGAGGTGTGGACAAAACAAGACATTGGAGGATGTCGTCTTGGGCTTTGGGAAACACAGAGCAACATTTTTCACCATGTCTTGACCTTTTTTAAACAAAACAACTAATTCAGTGAGAAATAATCGGAATCAGAAAAAGTTTATTTGCCGAGTAAGTTCATGCAAGGAATTTGACTTGATGTTTGGTAGCACCAAATTATTGTTCATTTTTATTTTAACATGAATCCAACATATTATTAGCATATTTTTAGAATAAATCAGCCTATTTGTGCACGAGCCTAGACGCATTTGACTAAAGCGTTGTTAAAATAACAATGAAATGCTGCGTTATTGACTGAAGACCAGGTTATTTGTCGGTCAATGCAGCAGAACACACCTCTCTGTAAGACCAGCACGCCCATGGGTGCACAGATGGGCTCAAGTGCATTTCCCTTTTTGCTAACAACTTCGGAGAGGAAACTGACAACTGAGTCGGTCTTACACTAGCAAAGAGACTTGCGTCGGGCTACACTGCTCTGGGTGCAAGATAGCGCCCTTAATGTTAAAAAGCAGGTCAGGGCATGCATGACACTGCTAGCCTCAGCACTCCTAACAGCTCCAGGGTTGTCTTTCTCTTTGCTCGTCCTTTCCTCTGCTTCTCCTCCCGCACTGATTTGAAGTCATTATTTTTCACATCACCTGGGAGGGGAGGCAAAAAAAAAGCAAAAGAGAGGGGAAAGAAGAGGGAAAAGCTTTTGGGCAGTAGATCAAAACTCGCTGCATACAGGGACCCTCACCAACACACAACGTTGAATATGCTCACATGTTAACACTCTTATCCTGTCCAATCTTGTCTTACCGTTGAACCCACTTCTATTCTTCATACTTTTTAAATAATGAATGCTGCATCCCAGAGTCTCCTGAGGCCTATACTTGTATCCTTTTTATAGGGCACCCTTAAGACAGAATCCTTAAAAACCTCCTCTAATTTTAAGTGGATTAAGCCTGCAGAATTACTTCCTAATGCTGCCATCAGTGCAAATGGAGTAAAGTGGGACACTCTAACATGAATGTGTGTGTTTGGTCATTGATAAACAAATGCGTGCAAACATTTGCTGGTTACACATGGCTCCTTAATTAATTCTTAAGCACTTTGTAAGTTGCTAAACTAGCCATGTGTTGTCATTTTTTCATTAAATCCATGGCACTGATAACTAAATATGTTTCTGAATTTGTAAGAAAAAAAGCAAGAAAGGGAACATAACTAATATCTATTATTAAAGTAAAGTAATAACACAAAGTTACTTATGTGATTAAAGTTGAAGTGCAGGATTTTTACATAATTAATTATGGTCCATTAAATTCAGGCCCCTGCCAAACGAGTTTACACAATGCAGATTAAGCCTATCACCGGCAGGAAAAGGCTGTCTGTTATTCTCAGTATGATGCGTGATGCGTGTACGTCAACCAGCCAGAGCCAACGGGGGCGGGAATAGGGGAGAGACCATTGCAACGGAGCAGCAGCTTGGAGTATGGCGGAAAAAACTATGGCAGAAAATGTTCCAGATAAAAAAAAAAAGAAACTCAGGAAGGATTATAGTCCAAAAAAAGAAAGCTATTGATCACAGAGTTTGCGTATATTACTCTCACTGCCAGAGGGTGGAGACAAAAGATCCACACTGCTGGTTTAACAAAAACTTGAAATCAAATATGCAATTGAGAATTTTAGTGCTTTTGGATGTTATTACTTCCTGTATGAATATTTTAGAGCCTGGAACAATATTTCGTGGTTACTTCATCAATCTGGTTTTAACATTGTTCTTGACACATGCATCCTTATTTATATATTAGGGTAAAAAAGACAAATGGTAGCATATAAATACAAAAACATAATACAGAATACTCTTTGTAACCCTTTTACTTAGCAGGTTTTTTAAAATTACAGTGAGTAGTTTTTTGTGATGGATGGCCCTGGCTTACCTTTTGCTAGGGACTCTATTAGAATGCATTGATGACCATTGGAAAAGCAATATAATGTTGTGTATATATAAAGTGTTGACTATAAACCCGGCTTGTAGCTGTGGTAGAATATCAGGCCTTAGGAACCAGGGAAACCAGGGTTTTGCCCGCCGGCAAGTTGCTCCTTCACCAAACGCAGGGAAGGAAGGAGGGAGGGAGGGGCTCCATCGGTTCCCCTGGAGATGACATCCCATAAATCATAGTGAGAGGTTTTCATCAGGCTCCTGCAGAGTCACGGCGGATCGATGGACGATGGGGAAGGGAGGGAAAGACCGGCTGCTGCTGCTGCTGCTGCTGCCTTAGGCCCACTGACAAACCGCATGCTTCTCTCAGCAGTCAGCAGCCACTAACACAGAGCAAGGCTTCATGGGAATTAAGTCGGAGGAGCTGGACTCCGCAGCCGTTAAATGGAAACTCGCTCTAAAGGTTTTACCAACAAGCAAGATGGTTGTCTTTAGATGTGAGATTGTGTCAGACTTTAGTCTTTTCAGAGTCTTCTTGTGTATGGGAGGCATTTGGAAGAACTGCATTCGGGTTTGTAAAGAAGTCTAAGGAGGAATATCAGTTCTCTAAAATTTACTCCACGGTACCTCCACTTGCTTCCCTTTCTCACGTCTTATTTTCTTCCCAACGAGGAATAATGGTAGAGACAAAGGAAATCATGCAAAGGAGAAGGGAAATGTGCTTTCAGATGGATCCGACGTCCTTTCCTCTGAAGCGTCACAGGAATTTGTCAGCTGGGCGGAGTTAGCAAGGGCTTTCAGCTGCACCACTTCCGGGAAGGCTGTACTTGTGTTTCCTTGCTCATAGCTCCCCAGGAATCCATCCTCGCTCCTTGGAGCAAGAATATAAGCTTTCAGATGGCCTGAACAAAGTAGGGCCAGCAACTTCCAGTTTGAAATCAGATAAGAGAAGTGAGACTCAGCCGTAGACCATAGAAGTCTTGTCTGTAGACCCACAACACCTGCTGAGGTATCTCCACCAGCTGTGTAGTGGCTTTACTGGCTGTGTGGACTCCACTCGGGCTTTAGCTCGTTACATTCATAACTGTGTCCTTTTCCCAACAAAGGACACAGCTCGACAAAGCTTGATTTTATACCACCTCAAACAGGCATCAAACTACTTTCTCACATTTCCTTCCTTTGATTTTTCTTGAACTCTTTTCGTAGCCTGGATGCCAGCACATTTAAGGTCGGAAAGTTCGGTCTGGACTTGATCCGTTGTGGAGCAACTATACTCGAACCAGAGCTGTTCGGACCAATACAATAGTCAGGGCTGGCTTTATACAGTGATGGACAGATGATCAACAGTAACATAACCAACCACGTCACCAAAGAGCGCTTGGATTGAATTCGTTTCCACCAAAGACGTCTGCTAGGAGATGTGTAGATTCCCCTTTGCGTCGACAGCGCATTCATTTTAAAAGAGAAACAGAGAAACGCGATCAAGGCAATTTGTTGATCGAAAGGATGTTTTCGCCGTCCTTCCCGCAGGATTCGTCAAACGTTCCCACATACTCCATTGCTCTGATTGGTTGTTCCATCCAATTGAGTGCAGAGGCATTTTGTTTCCGGGTTCAGCTGAAACACGCCCCCATAAACACAGCCCAGTGGAGCAGTATCAGGCTCATATTCTGACCAGAATCTGAGTCAGGCTAATCTTTTCCATATTTTTGTGGTGGATATTTTCCAACACAGGGATGCAAACCCAAGATGCACCATTTCATGAAGGTCTGTTCTTTCCTTCCTGTTACCCCTTACCACCCATCTGTTCGACAATGTGAGACTGGCTTATGGCTAACCAATATACGGTGTTAATATGCCCACATGTCCCACATCCCAAGGTAAGCTGTCAGGTGGCTATTTCTGTAGGTTAACTTCACATGAACCAGCAATCACCTACAGTTAGGCTTCTCTGAGGCATCTAACAGCAGTCGAAAATCAATAATTCCTAAATTAACAATTGAATTCTAGAACAAAATAGACAAGCATGGATCTTAAACAAACAGAGACAGACTCTCCCAGGCTAATAAGAACTTTATTGGTGATAGGCTGAGGTTTAACCCTGATAAGCTCTTACAAAGTGCCTTTTGAGCTGCTAGTTCTATTCAATTAGTCCTGCTCGAGGAGGATATACATCAGTTTTGCCAGATAATCCCCGGGGATTTGAACCGCTAACCTCAGCGTTGTCAGCTCCGTGCTTCTTGGGCTGAGCTGCAGGTTGCGAGCTGGGGGCCGTTATGAATTATTCCATCCGATACTTCATCCATCTCCATGCATCAAACTCAAACTCCCACATCTCCCCGTTCGGCAATATTTCAATTTTCTGAGGAGATTCATCAAGAAGGGTTCAATACTAACAAAATAAAAGCAGACGGCGGCCGAGGGCTGCGCTGCAACATCGGCATCACCAAAGGGCTAGAAATGAATAAATAAATCAAACAGATAAAACAAACAGATAAATAATGGAAAGAGAGAGAGAGAAGGGCCAGCATGCAGCAGTGGATATATGACCTATGTTGCTTCTGATGCCAGATTATTCTACGCCATCTCTTTCTTTATGCCGTCTCTTTCGCCTTCCAGCCGCACTTGATATCCTTTAAAGAACAAACATGGGACAATAAAGGCATGATGTGGGAAAAATAGATTGCCATCTTTCTGCAGGCAGAATCCATTACCTAACAGAATGAACAATTGCTGTAACATGTTTCAAGGGTGCCTGTTTCTCCCAAGGGACAGGGGAATGTCCGTCTCTACCTCAGTATACTGTACACACTACCCCAAGAGTTTTCTTTCATGTGTGCGCGCTCGCCAGAACTGAAGGAGACAAAACAGAGCTCTTTATAAATAGACAAGGACAGACTTAGAAGTCGAGAGTAAGAATTGAAGTCAGACATCTCTGGGTAGTTTTCATTTTCTAGAAGATGGAGGTCAGAGCCGAGGGTCTCACCCAGCCTCTGGTCCAACCTTCACAAACCAAATCTGACAGAGTCCATCTTTGCTTTTTGCGCTTCCTCTCGTGTTTCACCTCCCTCCTTTCCCTCTCCTCACGTCCTCTCTGCTCTACCCTGAGGCACAGTGGAGCAGACAGTGACAGGCTTGCACGGTCAAAGGCTTTGTCTTTCTCCAGGAGGTGGTGAGGGTGAAGAGAGAGTCAAATCGGCCAAGGTTGGTAACTCGCTTTGAACTTTTCCATTCATCTAGGACAGCTAGTAAAAGGCCACTGGCAACCACAGAGTGGACTACAGGGACCAAAACATTAAAGGTGCCACATTATGTTCATTTTACAGCTCATACTTGTATTTTCGGTTTAGACTAGAACCTGTTTTTATGCTTTAAAAAAAGCATTACCTGTCTGAATGTACCTGTATCTCATGTAGCTTGTGATTTATTTACGGATACACAACAAACAAAAACATCACGGAGAAAGCACTCAACACATCAGTAAAGATACCAAGACTGTGCCCCAGGGGGGAAAAAACTCTATACGTGTTTGATATTAGCATTATTGTTCATAATGGATCTTAATGGTAACATCACTTCTTTCAGCCAAGAACTACAATATCTAATATTAACCATGAGCTGAGGGGGAGGAGAGATGCGGTTTTAAAACTGCTGACTGCTAAACTGGTGTAGCCCGTGGGTTTGATGGACTGTTGAAACGGAGGAAAAAGGTTATTAGAAATGTGTCCAGAACTACTGAGGCTGACGTGTCTTACAAGACAAATCGGAACTGTGCAGACAAGGAGAAGAGCTGGGGAGAACTGGCGTGAGGAAGAGAGTCAGTTTGTGTCTGATTGTGAAAGAGGGAGAGAGAAACAGCTCTTAATATTGTGTAGTGTGTGATGGACTTATTTTCTTTCAAATCTTGCAGGGTGTTTTTAGTTTTTGAGAGGCAACTGTGAACTTTTTCCTCGTGGAATGCAGTCCAAATTCAGAATTGGTTGTAGTTTTAAAAGTTTAAAAAAAGTCTGCGTGTGGACTAACATTTGACTTCATTAAAGTGTATTTCTTGCGTCATTTGAGATGGTCGGCAAATGATGGTCTGCAGGGATTGATTTGTTTGTGTAGTGTAGTGCACCATAACCACATTTCTGCCCACTGCTTGAATCTTAACTGGTTATTTCCTGATTTGTAGCTCTTAGACACGCAACATTTAGAAAACATGACAAAAGGCAAGTTAATATTTTTATGACTATCCACCACTTCCTATATCTTCCTGTCAGGACGTGCATCAAAGACTGCATGCATTCTGCCATTGCACTAGACTCTGAATGAAAGAATTAGCAAAGGGCTCAGTTCCAGCTATTTATAGCCTGTAAGCTGGAGCGAGGGAAAGAAAGAGGGAGTGTGTGATGCATGCGTGGGTGGGTTTTAGTATTCTGTGGGTGTGTGTATGTGTCACATGATCCTAATAATCTCAGTTGTATGTGTGTGTGTGTTTTTATCCATTATTCTCGACTCTCTTGTCCTCCCCCATCTTTCTCTCTCTCTTCCTCTCATTTAGCTCATGTTAGCTCTCCTCTTCATGCATTGCCACCCTTTTCGCCCAACCTGTCTTCCCTTTACTTTTCAATACCATACACACACATACCCCCCTTTGTTTTCTCTGAATTGTGCCTCCCTGACTCCCACCTGAAATTCTCACAGCTTCCCAGTCATCACCATATGCTTTGGATGAGCAATGGAGACAGAAATAGGATTTAGCCGTACACAGTCCATTTAAATGATCTTTTTAGCGTCAGGAGAGTGAAGTGACTTTACAACAGTACTTAAATAATAAGCTCCCAGGCTTTCACTGTGCACATTCTTTTGGCTCTTCTTCTGCAGCAATGCTCCAGCACAATCTTGAATACCATCTGATTTAACTCTGGGGGATTGATGGAGTACATCTAATGGGATTTGATGAAGTCTGATGTGCCCTCGCCTATCAATTAAACATTCCATTGAAAATAAACCCAGGTGGGGCAGCGTCACGCTAAGAAAACACGGCTGACTTCTACTCTCTCTCTTCATGTCTCTCTTTAAATGTCCCAAAAAGATCTGTTCCAATTTGTTAAAAAGACTTCACTCAAACCTTTCAAATATACTTCCTCCACAGAGCTGCGGATGAAGGTCTTACAGGTCCACACAAAATTCCGGATGGGAGACAAACGTGCTCTGGTCTTTTGGCATTTCTTTAAAGCAATCACAATCGTCAGAGCCACGGTGCCGCTGCAAGATAGCCTTGGGAAGGAACTTGTTTTGGTGGAACCAAAAAATGTGTACGTTCAAAAGTAGTTTTAGGCGTACAACAGAAAACTCAGATTGGACAGATAGTCTAGCTAGCGGTCTGGATTTACACTGCAGAGATCTGAGGGGAAGTTAACCCTATTCCTCAGAAATCCACCGAAGGTTAAACTGCCAAGACAAAAGATAACAGACATCTGGCTGAAAAGAGTGGATATAGACATTGTGGATCTAGACTACAAATGTACCAATAACAATCAGCTCAAAATACAAACCCTGACACTAGCAGAAAGTAGGTTTTCAATTTGAAATAACTTTAGTAGCTTAAATATTTGCCTCATAATATCTCTTCTATGATCTTCTCCTGTATGATAGCTGGATATTTACTTCTATGTTGGAAGGAGAATGTGGTTGCAAAAATGAGATTCCTAAGAATCTCCTGGTACTCTCTTGTATTTTTGTATTATACTAGTATATATTTGTAGTGCTTTAGAGCTGCTTATTCAGCCCAACCTCTGGTAACATTACCCCCAGACTGTCACAATCAGGATAAATGGGATACAGGTTTGTCATAGATTGTACCACGGGGATGGGCAGTCATAAATTGTCCTCAGTTCTCAGTGTGTTAGCCTTTTTATAATTAATCTTCCCGTTTATTGATACAGTTCGCATTCTGAACTGCTGAGTCGGCCCTTTCAGGCCAGCGTGGTCAGCTGTCCTGTTACCATGTTGTTAATGAGACCAACAGCGTTGTGGAAATAACTGCGCAATGCTGCGTGATAGAGATAAGCTGCAGTATAGAAACAGGGAAGTGTTGCAGGAATGTATTTAATTACACAATGGAACTGAGTGAAACTGATATTTGACATTCATGTTTAGTTATTAAAGACACATTTTTTTTTCTCCTTCATACCGAATAGAAACTATTTTTGAATAGAATAGGAGGAGCACCTCGACAAAAGAGAAAATTGAATAATTCTGCTATAAAGGAATACAGCACCGACTGGACCTTTAACAGGATCATACCTAACTCTGTTCCCCCTGTCTGTGGAAATTGGAAACAGATCGGATTCTCAGACTGGAAGCCTACTTGTTATTAAAGCAACCTTGAGAAAAGACTAAAATATGATCAAAGAGCCCAGCAACCTGAAACAAAAAGCAGAATTCAGCTGTCTGGGGATTAATAATGGCTCTGGTTTGCCCTAAGGCTAAACTACTGAAGACACACACACACACACACACACACACACACACACACACACACACACACACACACACACACGTTGGCACATGTACACACTTAGTCACACAAACATGTTGGGCTCAGGGACACATGTACATACACATGCTCATTCTGCATTATGAATTAAATTGCCTTTTCTCACTCTTTACATCCCATCCGCCCTCTCCCTCTCCTTCTCTCCCACACACACACACACACACCCACACACATACAAACATGCACACTCCATCTCTTTCAATACAGCTGAAAGGGCCGTCTCTTCAGGGCTTCTGAAGCTGAGGTGGCCAGTGGCAATGAATGCAAATGACCCCTACTACAAACACACATAGAATCACACACACACACACAACATGAATGTTAAATGTTAAAAGTAGAGAGAAGGAGAAGAGAAAAAGGAGAGGAACGAAAGGAGGGAGGAAGGATAAACAGAGAGAGCAGGAGGTTATTCAGAGGTAAGGCCTCCTCCTCCTTTGGAGGAAACCCGTGTGCTGATGTGTTTCAGTAAGAGAAAAGTCATTGCATCAGTACCACGCAGTTCTGGATCATTCTCAAAATGATTCCACAGTTTCAATGCGTTTAGAGAAATATATCTTTTTTTTATTTTATTTTTAAACTGCACATAATATTCTATAGTTTAAGGTAAAAAGCAGTGGGCTCTCAACGGTCAGTAATGAAGAAGTTAAATACCATACCACTGTGGAGTCGGTCACTTTCATTTGGCCTGGGCTGTGTTGTAACACAGCGCAAAAAGAGCAGCAGCATGCATTGCACACTGATGTCTGCTCACATTTCAGCACCACGGACAGCACCAGGGGAGCCAGTCCTGACACGTGCATACACAACCAAATCAAATGTGAAGCCTTATTCTCTGTTTCTACCACTGATGGCTGTTTCTATGATCATATTCACTATTTTCTACTCACTTTGGAGGAAAATCTGTAGGTAAAAACCATTTAGGAAAACTCTGGTTATTCCTTTGATCCAGCAGGGGCTTAAATGTTTAGTAGTTAGCTCTCATTAGTTACACTGCTTTGCTTTTCTAGGCTTTGCTCGATGATAAATTGGGTTTTTCAACACAATCCTTTAATGTTTGATTTGATTTCTTGTGAACTACTGAAAACCTACTCAGATAGAGAACCTTTTTGTTGAACCTGTCACAACTATATACAGTACATCCAGTTGAACGTGGGCATTGCTTTTTCTTTGAATAACTATCTCAAAGATCTTAATTTTGATTATTTTTTTGGCAGCATTTATGTTGATTAGTGGTTATTGCAGGTGCTTAGGTCACTATAACTTGATTATAAAGTCCAGCCGCTTGTAGTCATCGATCTTTCTCGGTTTGTCCGCCCGTTAATAAAACCGCTGATACGCTGCTTCACACACACGTTGAAGAGCGGGTCTAGTGATGAATGAAAGGCTTCACTATCTGTCCGGGGATCTCAATCACCATTGTGTTACCTGATAGATATTGACTCAATTTATTTTAATTGAGAATCTTCGAGGTGATTACCCAAGGGGTTCAGAAAACCAACCTGTGAGAGGCCACTGCTTTTATAGATCTCACTAGACATTCAGTCAACATTTAAAGTAGCAAACAAATAAAACTAGATGAAAAGTCTATTAATGCAGTCAAACATTAATTCATATGGTGAAAATTCACTTACTTTCCATTAGGCAGAAATAAGTAATTGGCTTTTCACTTTACTCTGTCGAGCTTTAGAAAGTGTCCAGTGAAGTTTAGAAACATATAAAGGAATTCCCTAGCCCACCTAGTCTAACACACAACACAAACTCAAATGGTTCTACAAGGATATGGGCATTTTTTCCATAAGGTGCTAGATCTATTAAATGCCTTGTTCTTAATCAAGGTTGGATTCAAATATCCAATCAGACGTCCACAGAGCCAGCCCCCACTTAATTGTACAGTTAATGCAACAGCTGCTGGGTTTAGTCTCCAGGTGACACAACAGATTACGCTGTTGTTTAATGAAGTGGTGTTTTGGTATGATGTAGCTTGGGGGGAGATAAGGTAGATTGAAAGAGAGATGGCAATTGAACTGTCCAAAAGCATTAATATAACATGTTTTCTGTTAGATCACTGTTGTCAGCTTTGCCTTATTTCCCACGAGGCTCCTTTATTTTTGCGTTCAAGTTTAACAGGATTTCGATCCCATTTTAGAAGGCCAAATTGGGACGAATTAGGATAAATGAAAAATCCCTCATGATTTCATAACTCAGCATTAGCAGGCATATTTCAGAGTAGACTTTTCCTTTAATGGAGTATGCACAGTTGGCACAGGGACAGACGAGGGACAACAGGATAACACAAATAAAGTAAAAAAAATATATATATATATTTATATATAAATATGGATGTAAAAATGTGTCTGCATCTTGGTGTTCCTCCTGGGCCTTTGACCTAAATCACTCCCCATGCTCCATCTTTGCACTCCTGCAGTGTTCCACTCTGTCAGCATTAGGCGCTCTGGCTCATCCGCTCACTGGTTAGTAATGTCCTCAGTGCTGCGGCCCGCGGTGGAAAAAGCTCTTACAAGGCTGGCCTGAAAGGAGGAGATGGATTTAGGTGGAGGCAGGGAGGGAGGTTGGTGAAGAGTCAGCCCCACACCTGCTTTGTGCTTTCACCTCTTTGTATACCTGAGCCCACTCCAGTCCTCAAAACACATTCACATCTTTTATCCTAGTCTACTGTATATCGATAACACTTCATTTACGCGATACTTCCAGTGACCCCGGATGTTCCACCAGATGTCCCTCATTTTTGGCCAAATGTCCCTCGCCTTCTGCTTTCTTTGTGTTGGCATTCTAAACTCCGGTCGATTCGGGAAGCATCCTCCCAGCTACAACCGGCAACCAAATTAAATGTATCTTCTATTGGAGAACAATTCTCATCACACACTAGACACTATTTTAGAGGTGTCCAACCAACAGTGCAAAATCCGATCCCAAAGTTTTGTATTTTAAAATAATGTCATCATAAAAATCTAAATCATAAATGTCTGGTACAAAGTATTTGAGTAGGTGGCAACAAGCCACTGTTTGGCATTTTTGCTTACTAAATTAATCAAAACATCAACAACACACATCAAGATGTTCTATTGATCAACTCATTGAAAAATGCTTCATCACTAACTTGATCCAGCTAGGTATAAACAAAGCAAAAGCAAAACAACAACAACAAAATATTACATAGAAATGAGGTGAATTGCAATTTTTGACAAACCTATTTAATCAGCTGCTCGGTCTTATTCCGTCAGTGACTGCTGACTCCTCACTCCTCTTAACCGCCCAGCTGATTAACAGCTGCTTCAGTAGAAAAATGAATTTCTGGCAATCAGCTAGGCTAACAACAAGCCTTACCTAATCTTTTGCAGGCCACATTTTCGCCTTAGTTGTGTATTTAAAAAATTACATCCATAGGAAACTTTGGTCTCGTTTAGAACTTGAGCATCTGCAGATTAATTCTATACATGGTATGTTTTGATACAAAATGAATAAATCCCTGTTGTTGTTGTTATCTTCTCTGCCATCGTGACTGTAAGGGAGCCATGACGGACAATAGAGTGAGACTCAGCTCTTCTTTGTTTTGGCGGGAAGAGGGAGACAGACCTGTTCCTAGGGCTGAGCAATATATCGATATTATATCAACATCGATATATGATTCTTAGATCGTCTCAAATTTAGGATCTAGTGTGACTATAGTGTGACACAATTGTTGTCATTTCCTGGTTTTAAAGGATACATTACAGTAAAGTGATGACATTTTCTGAACTTACCAGAACCTGAACCTGCTCTAGCTGGGCTATTATTTGCCTCTGCCCAGTTAAAGTTAATATTTTGTGAAAGCACCAATAGTCAACCCTACAGTATTGCCATAATATTGACATTGATGTATTTGTGTGATTTCTTTCCCCATATAGCCCAGCTCTACCTGTCGTAGAGTGCACCTTTCTAGTGGAATATCTAACTGGGGAAGGGACAGGATGGGAGGAGACAGAAAACCTCTGTGTTACATGTAATGGAAACGGCTTTGGTGTTAAAGCAGCAAGACGTGTTCAAAGCCCACATGGACAGATAAACTGCAAGCGTGGTCTTGGATCGTACTGGAAGGTTATTGCACAGATCACCAACAAACCTTTTGTTTGGGGCAGAAAGAGCCTAAGGGGTTGAATGACTGTTCAAACACACACACACACAGATTCGTTTCATTTGAGTTTTTCGTGGACAAAGGCAAGGAAAGCCAACACACCGCAGAGATTACTTCAAGAGATGAAATACTACATGAAATGGCAACAGAGCAGCTGAGCCTGTCGGTATTTTGATAGCTCGACATAACAACCTCGCACCATATTCCTCTTGTTTCCCTTTACTTTCTCCACCTTCCCCATATGCCAGACAACATGAAGACTCTTTGCTTTTCAAAGGTTAGCCCAATAAAGAGCACCCGCAGCTCTGCTGACAAAACCACACATTTCAAAATAGTTAAAAACTAGGCTTTTCTCAATTTCGCTGTTGACTTTTTACATGACAGACCCTGTTCTGGCAGACCCAGGGTATCATGGGAGATGGAGTTAGAGTCTTTCCAGTAATTTATCACCTCTGAATATCAAGACACACACAAACACACACACACACACACACACACATTCTTATTCTAGAACAGTTTGATGCAACTAGATAATTGGACTATTGCATTTGAAATTGTGATTATTTCCTGTCAATGAAACTGTCATTTTGGTGTATGCAGTATTAAAGGTTACACTCTGAATCAATTTAGTTTCTAAACAAATTGAATCAGATAAAATAATACAGTTTCTTGTTGTTTCAGGGTTTAGTCAGTTAGGGGAAGAAAAAAAAAACTGTCATACCACAAGCCATGTTCAGTGGAAGTGAAATAGACATGCAGTTACCTGACGTTGCCAAGGGCCATCGCCCTCGGAGACCAGCCACACGCTTCACTGCTAAACCATAGATTTATACCAGACCATGTGTAAATCAATGTGTTGAAGAGGGAGTTTTTCATTAAAACTGGTGAGTTGGGGATTCACCATGACATATGAAGTAGTGTAACTATTGGATTTCTTGGCCACCTTATGAAAAGTTAATGCAGGAGCACACAATCTCCAATTGTAGTTCCAGAAGGGCAGGATGTATAGTTGACCGTGTGAGAGGTTGCTGGTAATCCTATAATGAGTTTATATTGGCTGTATATAGTAATACATCCCTGTAATATTCCATAGTAAGTGCAAATCCAGATTCAGACAGGAATTGAAACTCCAAAGCACACATTGGTAGATATATGCATGAACGCATTAGCAGATAAGCCCTGTGTGTGTGTGTGTGTGTGTGGGGAGGGGGGTGGGGGGGGGGGGCTACACAGAGAGAAATTGGCTTTAACCTTCATGGCTACTCGATCACCACCACTCTGTAAATGTTACTGCATCTGTTTACCTCTTTCTGTTCTCTCTGCTTTACATTATTTCTCTGTCTCACTTTATCTTTAGTTTGTCCCCTCTATACCTCTATTATTCCCCCCCCCCCCCCACAGTCTTTCTCCACCGCAACTCCTCTACCCTCTTATTCACCATCTTTACATCCAAACTTTCTCCTCATTCCTTCAAGTCTCCCCCCCCCGTCCTTACGTCAGACTCTTTCTCCCTCCTTGTATTAACTTCCCACTCCCCTGCCATTAATACACACTTTTCTCTCCTCCTTCCCATTCACTAGTAACAGACACTCTTAGACGTTTTCGTCCCTCTCAACCTGGATACCTGTACAAATCACAGTCTTTTTCTTTTTTGCTTCATCTTATCTTCTCTGTCTCTCTCATACACATTACTTGGGGGGAAAAAGTATGTCAGCATCCCCTATGCTCCCTTCATTCTTCTCCTTTCCATTTCCTTCTTTCTAATTCATTCTTCCCCCTTCAGCCAGGTTGGAATGATATTTCTCAGGCTGTCAGTCTGAGGCTTCAGAATGAGGCACCAGGAGAATAAAAAGAGAGCAAGAAGGAGAGAGAGAGAGAGAGAGAGAGAAAAAAAAGTCAGAAAATGTAGAAAGTATATTACAGTAATGTAAGACAGTTTATATAGTTAATATGAGATTGTCAGAGTCAGCCAGCTTTCAAATCCTGTGTGTTCCATGTAGAAAAAAGTGAGCACGTTCAGTATTCATACATCAACCACAGCTCACAGTCAGCTCTTTTTACTACGGAGGGCTCTGATCCCCCAACAGAGGCACAAACTCAAATAAACACAATTGTAAATTGTAAACAGATCAGATCATTCTGTATCGTATGACTTACTGAGGGCTGAGGAAAGGAAATACACTCAACACAGAGTGTGTGTTAGATTTCAACGATACACACACGTTGGTGAAAAACACTGAAAACTATTTCACTTTTTTAATTTAGGGTTACCGATATCTGAATAGCTAATAATAAATGTCAATCAAAAACAAAATTTGAGGTTATGCGATTCTATGTGATTGTTTAAGAGTACACCTACAGTATTTATATACTCAAACTGTTCAGGTACCTTTACTTTAAATACAACGCCGTATGTGGATGTGTTTTCATGCTGGGCCTGGGGGACTTTGGGGTTCAGTATTAATCTGCAGGACCAAAACATGACATCAAATAAATATGTGCTTCAACACTGCTCCTATCAATCTCAACACCTTTGACTATCTACAGAAATGTTCCCTTTTTATTTTATTATAAGGACTTTAGTTTTTCCTTTCTTTCAGCAGTTGATGCCTTTAAAAGAACCCCTGTGGTACTCTCCAGAGAAGAATGTAGAATGAGATTAAAGCTTGCCAAAGTCAGCTCAAAAACAAAAGATCTAATTCTTATAGCAAGCATAAAAAACAAGGATGTGAAGGAAGCAGGACTGAGTTTGAGATGGGCAGCAGGAAGTTATCAAGCATATCTAAAATGGATGTAACCTATTTTCCTCGTCCCTGGGAGCAATCACGGCCATTCAAGTCAATGCTTGATATTCCACTAGCCACGGCATGTCCCAGAAGCGTGCGTAATTACAGGACTGCTTGGAGTAGACGGTAGATACTAGCTTAATAAACACTTGATTGTTCTGTAGAGACAATATAATCTGCGAGTCAGGGAGCAAGACGCTCTGCCTCTGAGAGGCCCCCGATGTGGTATGGTATGTTGCAGAGGACTGAACAAAACCGGAACACAGTCAGAATGCCGTACAGCTGTGCCCAGTGGAGAATGAAGGTGAGATGGAAAGGCTAGAAGGAGAAGAGCTCCCATAGTTCTAATACATAGTGTTGTAATGCAAAGAACATTGTATCATTTGATTTAATGGACAGACGGATACATACACAGCATACGTACAGACGCACCTGTTGTTTTTTCAGGTTCAATACATTTTGGTTTTCTACTAGAACATGTTTACATGCTTTCATGTTGACAAAACACAATATTTTTCTCAAACTGACTGCCTGAATATACCTGTATACCTGTCTCAAACGTTTTGTTTTAGTCTGCACTGACTGGTGTTTTGGGCCTTTCTCATCCGAGTCTCTGCAGCCAGGTAATGACCGTAACTGCACTGTAGCAGCACTTTCTATCTATATATAGTAGTAGTTGTTGTGACATCACAATTGTACAGAAGTCCTGACGGCTCTTTTAAAAGCACTATATTTAGCACTTTCTAAATAAGGGCTTTGTGCATTTCTCTGTGGATTGAGCGTTTTGGTACTTTATCTGTAGTTATTAAAATACCTCGACCAGCTTTGTAATCAAAAAGACATGGAAATCTCACTTTTGACAATATGGGACCTTTAAATTGATACATTTTGTAGCCTCCAACATTAAAGATAAAGGTTATGCAAATCATGCCCTTCTATTGAGAGGACTAAATTCAAACTTAATCATACAAAGGCAGCAGAAAAGTAATTGTGACAGGGTGACTAATGACGATAATATAAATCCATTTCTAGCCTTTCCGAAGAGTGAGTGTTGCACATCACCTGAAAGAACAGAAGCTCTGCCGGCTCACACAGAAGCCTATTTGAGCGGCCATCAACATGGGCTCAACATGTTGTTTGTAGTGAAGTCACAGCTTGTTCATCTCCATCTGTGACCTGCCCACACACATTCTGACTGAGAGAGCACTGGTGTGTGATGATGAAGCAAAAGATTGGCAGTATAGTTAGAGCTGCCTGCCATCCTGCCTGATTGTCTGTACATCTAACTACTGTATCTAAGACACACACACACACACACACACACACACACACACACACACACACACCAGAACATCTACTTACAATGCGTGAAATAGATAATATGTGTGTGGTTGAGCGACTCTCAGTCACATCTCACTTACTCATCTACAGCCAACTCTCTCTCCCACACACACACACACACACACACACACACACACACACACACACACATTATTCGTTAATGTTTTAGCTCTAGGACAATGACAATGTCCCCATCTCTTCTCTCTCACTTGCAAACACACACACACACACAGACACACACACACACAGTCTTTTGTATAAGCATCTATCATTTATACTCAACGCTCACTCACAAACTGTCAGACACAGTTCCATTTCCTCGTAGATCATACTGGACTGGCACACATTGCCTAAATGAGCTACTCAACACCTACTTACTCTTGTGCCTGCACAGAAAAACACACTCGCTCATATCCATAAACACAGAGGAATAAGCCTCTTTTTTTCTCCCTCAGCTACTGCCTGCCTGAAAGCAAAACGATGTACCCAATGATACCAACTGAAATACTGATATAGATGTTAAAACATAGAGGATACATTGTACATTTATTGTACATTGTTATGATATTTGAGCCGATAATATAAAGTATAGTAGCTAGGGCTCATGATATGTTTTCAAATCATATCAATATTATTAAGGGCATTAAATATGCAAGCAGCTTTTTTTACGACCCATATTTACGTTTATTGTTAGCACTGTAAAATATAATTTTAGAAAATGGATGTAAATCTGGGTGAAGAAGCACCGTATTAAGACGCTTCATGGTGGTTTTTACGTCGTATTGTCATTCATAAAAGAAAAAGAAATAGTAAAAGAGAAACTAGTTGAACTGGAAAGATGTATGAATGTGAATCTCCACACCTATTGCATTTCAGTCTATTGTGACTGTGTGTGATTGTGTGTGTGTGTCTGTGTGTGTGTGTGTGTGTGTGTGTGTGCGTGCGTGCGTGCGTGCGCGCGTGTGCGTGCGTGCATGCGTGTGTGGCCGTCGGGAGAAGTGGAGCCAGAGTGAAGCCTTATATAACCAGCTTCAAAGTGAGCTGCAGTCGGACAGCAGTACAGACACGGCAAAGTGCAAGAAGAGAAAGAAGAAAAGAGTTTCACAGAGAGGAGGATAAAAGACAGAGACTGTGTAGAGGAGAGAGGCTAAAAACAACCGTAGGTGAGAAAATAGTATTTTGCGACTACTTTATGCAAGTAGCACAGGTGATAATTGTATTTGCTGTTATTTTTGTCATCTACAGACAGGTATGCGTGCGTGTGTGTGTGTGTGTATGTGTGTTCGTGTGAAAGGATGAATTGCACATGCTCCTGTCTTCCTCAGCACCTTTGATTGGGAAAAGGAAAATGTCCAGAAAACCAGCTATTCTTTCTTTCCCTCTGCTTGATTCACACTGCTAGGCTCCTCGCCCACTCATTGCAACAACAAAAAAAAGATGTCAATCAAGCTCAGTTTTACTCTTTATCGCAGCATGTTGCCTGGCTGGTAATGGTTGCTTGATTTCCGCTTTCCATTTTTTGTCATTTTCTTCCAAAAAAGTTTGCTGTACGGGTTTCTTTGACGGGATGGTTTCTATTTAAACCTTTTTAGCAATAGACAAACTCTTTAGGAAATAGTTTTGACCGTTTTGATCAGTCAATAACATGTCTTATAATTTTGTAGTTGTTTTGTGCTTTGTAATAGTAAACAAACCTTAAGTGATGGTCAATCAGCTGCACATTTTGTCATTTTTACTCCCACAAGTTTATCTAAAAAACTATGATGCTGCTTCAAAAAAATCGAGTGTGCTCGGGTCTCCATTGCTGAGGAAGACTGAAAATAAAGTTCTAGTAGGTGGACCTTGAGTTAAGAAAACAGCCGTTAAGTGTCACATTAAGCCAGCCGTCAAGTAATTCCAGTAATTGTTCCAACACCTGAATGCAGCAGTTATTTCTTGGGGCTCTACAGCTCTATAGACCGCTGTGGTCCAGATTGAAATATCTCAACCATCATATAGATTGCCTTGAAATGTCCAGACATCCATGGTCTCCAGAGGAGGACACGTATTGACTTCAACGACCCCCTAGTCTGGATCGACAACGATTGATTTAAGGGAATGCTCCGGTGCCGCCAGGAGATCTGCCGGATGTCCTTCCACTGTCTTTGTGTTGTAATTTTAAACCCCGGTAGATTTACGAGGACTATGATTAACTGCTCATCAGATCTCTGCAGCTAGCTGGACTATCTGTCCACTATCTGAGTTTTCTGTTACACGACTAAAACATCCTTTGAACATTCCCATTTTCCACCAAAACAAGTTCCTTCCCGAGACTATTTTGCATCGGCACCGTGGGTCCGTCCGGTGCTTGGAGCCGCCCAAGACGATTGTGATTGGTTTAAAGAACAGCCAATAAACCAGAGAACGTTTTTCTCCTATCCCGTAATGCTGTGTGGACTAGCCGGACCCTCCTCCGCAGCGCTGTGGAGGAAGGTCTGGCGATACGAGACTAACCACTCCCTGACTTTTCACCCAGTGCCACCAGCAGGTCATATATATACAGTATATATGCTGTATCCAGTGCAAAATCCACATGTACTTGTTACAAAATGTGGTACAAACATTCATGGTTCCTAGACAATGAATCCTCATACTCAGGTCCTGACTTTTCCTAAAGGGCCATCACAAAATCCTCTGTACTTTCTTTCTATGTTAGCATGCTGATGGTAAACATATTAAACATTACTCCTGCTAAACAGGTCATAATAATTACATGTTCTACTAAATATATTTGGCAAAACCATTTAGTAGTTTATACATGTGATTATTAAGTGGACATGGTGGCAACAGTCAACTAGGTGCTCAAGTAACAATTGTCCAAACATAAAAAGAAATAACTGGGCAACACTAAAGGACTTTCAGGAAGCGCCTACTCTATATGATTCCTACATGAAAACACAGAATCTTAAGTCAAGGTCCACCTACTAGCTTTTTTTCCGGAGCTTTCAAAGTGGCCTGTGTTTTTCAATTCTACCCTGATTGTATTTTGTGTATTCTGGGATTTAATGTAACATTTAGTTTTTTACTTTTATTTTGAAATGCCCGTGTTGGAAGTGGGACATCCTTTCGATACTGGACATTCATGTGTTTAGTTGTCATTGGATGATTGATAAATATTCAGCCACCTTGTCGGCCATGCTTTTACCCATTCTTCACAACAACATGATGAGAAGCAGACTCTTCCAGTAAGTTGTGTTACGTTATACAAGTGTTTATTTTCATTATTATTATTTATTAGATTCAACTGAATAAAGTCCAGTTTCTTTGTCAAATTTCAAGTTTCCAAAGTGGATGAGATGAGATGAAAGCGTGAACAGTATTTTTGTAGTAGCTTACGTTCTTAGGCTTGACTTTCTGAATGCTGAGGTGAAGAGCCTTTTTCCACTAAAACGCACCCTGTGAAAGATGACGGCAACGGTATACATACATGACTTTTGTTTGTCTCCTTTGTGTGATACCTGGGCATGAATGAAGCCTACAAGAAAAAATGAAAAGTATGAGGATGATAAAACACGATCATATCAAAGCATTTGTTTTGCTATTTTTCTCAAACACCTCATTTCTTAATAATGACTCTCTGAGAAACGAGTAGGAGGGGTTGATAACAGAAACCACTTTATCACAGCCAGGTTCCTGGAATGTGACACGAGCAGTTCATCAACAATTTAAAAAAAGAAAAAAACACAACGATTATGATGGAAGGAGGAAAAGAGAAGGTTGTTTTTTCCCTGGTTGCCCCTCTGTGGGCATCTCTGCTGCTCTTACTCTCTCTGTCGTCTTCACTTTCTCTCCACCCCTCTTTTTAATTGAGCAGAAACAGCCAGTGGGCAGATGGGGATCAAATTACATTCACCTTTTACCTGCGCTCCTCTGCGCAATTAGCATCACGCTTACTCGTCATTTCAAATTGACACACTGCTGTTGTGCCATGTAATTATTTACCCGCCTGGGGAATCGCTCTCTGGTTTAACCACAAAATAATGACATATACACACACACACACTCATACTCACACTCCAAAACACAAAAGCACCTGTGGCCTGTTTCATCTGTAACATTTTAATATGCCTTCTACCATTACAGGGTCATTGTGTATATGATTGTCTAATTAAAGATGTCTTTCTGTTTGCTGTGTCCATTTCTAAAAGGTCTAACTGACGTGAAGTTGTGCAACTGCCCTTTAAAATGTTCTGTGTTCTCTCACGGCTGAAAGTTTGGGGTTAAGATTTTGGTGTTTGAGCATCAGGACCCAAACCCGCCATTCTTCCTGTAGGTGTCCACATCTTTGCCTGTTCTTTTTTTTCTTAATCTGTCCTTTTTCTGGTCATAATGGTGGGAGGAAAGGGCTGGGTCCTGTTCTTCAAACCACATATATGGCTTTATCCCGCCATATTCCCTTTTTCCAACCCCACCAACCACCCGACACCCACCCAGCTCCCAAAAAAGGAGTTAGGCTAAGGGGAACAAAACGAGGTTTTAAAGGAGAGAAAGAAAGAGGGACCATACACAATATCAGGCGTTTTCTTCTGCAGGGGGAGAGAAGGAAATCACATCCAAAAACAGCTTTCTTTGATCTTGTGTCTTTTCTTGTGATGAATCTGTGTCTGTGATGCCTTTTGTTTTTGCTTTTGTACTCTTTTTAAAGGAAAAAAAACAAAAAAAAAACACAATAGGCAACCATGAACTCTTGCTGATTTGTCCTTTTTGCTCTTTCTTCTTTTCTTTTTTTGATATTCTTTTTTTCCGTTTTTGCCAGTAATCTTTTTTGAATTTTCTCTTTTCTCTTTTTCCCCCCTTTTTTTCTTAACCCTAGGTCCGCTCACAAAAAAACATGATGAATCTTCAATGAACAAGCCTCGAGACGAAGGTATTTTTGTTGCATGTTTTTCCTTTTTTCTTGTTTTGAAGTCTTTTTGGGGGATGTGTACACACATAGAGTGGAAAACACACACACGCACACCAAGTCACACATCTCTTAGGTGGGACTTTGGATATGAGATGCATACCTACAGTATGTGTTGGTGTAAGTGTATGTGCTGAAACAGCTGTCTTTCCTATGCAAATCATTAGCCTTTTGCAACCTCGGATGATTATAACGCCCGGCTAATGGAACCCAGATACCCTCCATTATAAAGTCATCTGCAAGCAGTTGTGTGTGTTTTCCAGAGGTCCTCACCTAGTCTCTCAAACGGGAGAGAGCCTCGGACATCATCATCACCACCACCACTGTGCCCTTGAAAACACATTTTGCCAACTAACAGCATTGTCCCAGCGCAACAAAGCACCTATTGAGACCAGCTTACACAATGAGGCACATTATTATTGCGCCTCAATCTCCTCAAGGATGAAATTGCCATGAGTAAGGACCTACGCAAACATTAAGATAGGATAAGCCTCTGTCCAAGTCAACGGTAATAACATCAAATCATGGAATAAAAAAGCATGTGGGGACTACCGAAGACACTCGTGGTTGCGCTTTGGAGGACTTGGGTTTGAATCGGCCGCTACAATAAGGACACAGAATCCACATCCTGCTCTTAATTTATCTCCTACCTGCAGCACACACATACACTGGAGGTGATTTTTATCTGCACTTTCATCCCCCTCCATCTTCCCTACTTTGTTCTTTTGGACTTGTTTCTTGGAGAAAAATATGACTGATGATATTTTGATACATATTTCTCTTTATGCTATTTTGAGGGTGAATTTTTTTACTTGCTCCGTGATGCTCTTTGATTTGGGGTATATATATTTTTTTAAAGTCGGGAGTCAGAGGAAGTTTGACACAAGAGGATTTTCTTGGTGATCAAATGAGCCGGCAAAGGCGCAACTTTTTCAACTTGCCACAGTCAGCAAGTATAGTCGGAGTAGTCGAGCCCTGTCAAGACGCCTTTTCTCCCTACTCTGAATGTGTGTTTCATCCCTCATCACGGCGTGCAATTAACATTGTTTGATTGTTTGATCCCAATTCACTAACTCACTCAACACAATCCCAAACTGGATTTCATCTCAGGTCCTGGGAGTCAGGCAACGAGCACAGACCAAAAGGAGTCAGTCCCAGACACAGATAAACAGTAGAGGTCTCTGCATTAGAACACACAAAGAAATAGCTTCCACAAAATACTGTATATAATACACTGTGCACTATGCATCGTAAAGAAAACGGCAGTTAATCTTTTTCGCATGAGACTAAAAATACACATAGGTGAAGAGAATACAGGTGATCTGTTCCCAGAGGACAGGTACTGTAATGACTTCCTATATCAGGGCTATAGCCAGGATTATAGACCAACTGAAGTCCTTACTATGAGGATAACCCATTAATCAAAGAAATGTATGACAACTCACTAAAAAAGATCAGTAATCAGTCTGTGAAATGTTTAGAGTGCTATATTTGTTCTCATTTTAATCACTCATACAGGCCTATCCGTACAATTAAAATGTTTAATCTGTAGCCCTCCAGTCAAAATGCTTTCACGTTTCATGGTTCTTTACTCGTCATGTGCCAAGCATTAACAAATCTAGTCCCTGGTGATGAAAATCTCAAGCCTCAGGCACCTCCAACAAGGCTCAATAAATATGTTAAAAAAAAACACACAAAACACCCAAAATCTAAGATAAAAGAAAAATTAGTGCAAGTAAAGATATAGGACTAAAATATAACGAATAACATATAAATTAAATTGTATAATTATACAATAAATACATATTTGTAGACAGTATTGCAATGAACAAGTCTGAATGTAACAAGGAATATAGTAATATATACAGTACATAATTCATTTTATGTACATATTTACTGTACATCCAAGCCTTCCTTGCATAACATTATAATGGGGAAATACTGAATCTTTTTATTTTTATGTATTTTAGGATATTTTGTCCAAAAAGAATCAAATTTAAAGTCCACCTCCACTCAAAAATGCTCTTTGCTTATCCTTACTTCTCTTGGATGTTTGAGCTTCACTGTTCAACACTAGAAAGGCAGTTTTCCCATGAATCTGCTGAAGGGGCATGGACACGTGCGCATACGAGCCGGATGTTGTGACATCATTACTAGTCTGGAAGCCAATTTAGTCCAACATGTAACTTGTGGCCTCCAGCGCACGTACACTTAAACTTTTCAAGTGAAGTAGGAGACATCTCGTGTCCAGCAGTTCAACTTTTTTTTAACTAACAATATCACCATATTTTTACATTCTGGGGGTTTTTCAGTGCGAGAATAAGTAGATGTGAATTTAAGAATATTTAATAAGGCAATTTGTTGTGGGAAATCCATATCAGACATATATTATTCTTCCAAGCAGAGCATTTTTACTTGTCTTAAAACATGTCTGGAGGGGATCTTTATAAAGTTTTAGAACAGCCTTCAAAACCCACCAACAGGTTTCCACAAATTCCACAAATATCCAGAAACTGTACCAAGGACATGAGCTAACCTCATTGATGTCTTTGGCTCTGCTGGCAATCACTGTAAAACCTAGTGTGGTCAAAGCAGACAACACAAGTGTGTCTTAACTAATCAACACATTACTTGTAATTTGCAACCATCAAATGGATATAAAACAGAGTTTCTTTTTCTAGCAGTTGCTTCTTTAGATTCAGAAAGGAGGGCATTATTAGTCTTGAAATAAAGCAAACATGCTTTTTTATTCAGTGGTTGCATTGTGTAAAAACGCAGTACTGCAGCAAGAGGGGCAGTTGTTTGCAGTGTGACCTTTTGGCTGCATCTTGTCTGGTGGAAATGATTCATACACATACCCAAGAGTGTGATACATGCACTCTGATTCCAAGTTGCTCATTTAAGCCTGACCTGTGCAATCCTCCGCCCTCAGGCCATACACTGTTAACTGCCAAAGACATGAATTGTTGGACAAGTTAAATTCCATTGCATGATAGTGCAGAAACTATCCCTTCTCAGTTTGTGCCATGATTATTTTCCAACCGACAAAACATCCTTTAACAATTTCAAATGAATGAAGCAAGAAATTAGATGGCCAGCTTTTATGTGATAACATCAGTGTCCGTTTTGTCCACCATTTTGTCCTCATTCTTTCAGCTGTGTGTCAACAGCCTTTTTAAATTCGGTGTGCTTTAAAGCCGTTTATTCGAGGCCATGCGGAAAGCTATTCATGAGCTATTCTATTCATTTCAATTAAAGAGTACACGCCAGCCGGCGAGATGACTTCATTCGGCAGCATCAGCCCTTTCTGCTCCGCATCAGGTGTGAGGGAGTAAAGGCTACTGGGCCACAGTGCTGCTCAGTGGCCATGTTCAAAAAAATTGATAGGGCTTACAGCACAGCTGTGTGTGTTTGTGTGTGTGCAGGGAGGATTACACACCAGAGCGAGATTGAGCTAAATCAAGAAAGAGACAGAGAGTGTGTTACTATGCCATCCTGTGTGTCAGCTCTGATCAGACACACACCAGAGCCACCTGAGCCCCAAACCTGGAACATATTTCTGCCAGCAACAATGTCACCTCTCTCCGACTCACACACACACACACACACACACACACACACACACACACACACACACACACACACACACACACAGTAATATAAACAGGGCCACACAGGACAAACATGGACAGGCCCGTGAAATGAAATGTTCCATCAAAACCAAATTTACATGACACAGTTGAAGATGACCTATAAGCAACACTCCTACAATGTTTTATGATTTATATTTATTGAGAAAACAAATCATAAAGAGGATAAACCGTTTTGTATATTTGTTAGAAAACAGTCAAATACTGTCATATCAAAATGACATAGTATATTAGGGCAGCACTCCAGTTGTGACTTTTTATTGCCACATGGACGTTTTGGGTAAGACGCCTTTCTTCAGTGTGTTTGAGATTGCCTGAGAGAAGCTGAAGAAGGGCACCTTGCCCGAAATGTCGGTGTGACAATAGCCTATATCGACAAGGTTTCATTTCAGGGATTGTTCTAGTGCCTCTGGGAATTCCGCTGTGTGTCCCTCATTTCGGCCGGATGTCTATCACTTTCCTCTTTCTTTGTGTTGGAATTCTAAACTCCGGTGGATTTATGTTAACTGCGGCTCAGGGTAAATCCATTTATTTTGCAGTGGCTTCGTTTGGCACTTAACGCCCCCCAAGACAATTGTGACTACTTTAAAGAAATGCCAATAAACCAGTCCACGTTTTTCTCCCATCCGGGATAGGTGTGGATACTAGCCAGACCCTCCTCCGCAGCGCTGTGAAGGAAGGTCTGGCAACACGAGACTAGTGTGACAATAAAAAAGTGTTAATTGTGATATAATGCTGTCTGAACTGCCTTAATATAAATCATCCCCATTAAGTATTCAGCACCTTCAAAGTTTTAGTGTGAGGTGAGGGTGTTGGGTCTTATTTTTTATAGATAGGATATTTTCATACACGAACACACATACACACACACACACACACACACAAACAGCACAGCGTGGACAATCAATCAAATGTTCTGTCATCTCTTTAACTTTCCACTGCTAGATTATTTATTTTTTTACTCCAAAAAGACAAAAAGCAATATAAGGTTATTTGAGAGGCAATCTTTATGCCGTACTTAATTCGATTCAGGCAATCTGCGACTAGAATCCTTACATGGCAGCTCCCTAAAATGCTAATAACGCTTTGATTTTTATCCCATTGAGATAAGCCATCAACAAAAAACTAAAGTGAACTTCTGGACGATGTATTCTATTGAAATATGTGTCCTTACAGAGATAAAAACCGAGCTAAATAAGAAAAGAAACAGATAAAAAAAGAATAATACCAGTTACTGTATTAACAGGGAAAGCTACATTTATCTTCATGATTGAAATGTTTATCATCCTTTTAAGGCTAAATGTCCTCCCTTTTTTCACTCATATAAATGATGTAATGGATCGAAGAAGGCTTTGGCTTTTTCCAATAACGCAATCAATTTAGTTCATGACTAGTGGTGATAAGAATATGAAGCATTCAGCTGGGTATTACATCACAGCATAATATTGGGCATCATTAATCAAACAAGGCAGTGAAACGCGTTTGTATTACCTTCAATGAATAGCTTGGCCAATAGTGCATTTCTGATAATAAAGTAGACTGTCGGTTTTCTAGAATAAAATTGTATGAAGTCTATTGATCAAATGGAGCTTTTTTGTTTCTAGATGTGTAACGCAGATAAAGACTATCAAGGCTCACGGCACTGACTTTTAATGTGGGTCAGTTGTATTATTGCATGCAGTTCCTCACACGTTCATTTGAAAGAAGCATAATAATAATCTGTCATTCGTTTTTCAAGCTTGAAAACTTGTAATTTCCTATCATGCAAGGTTATTAAATTTGTTTCAAAATAACATGAATGGAACTTGAAAGAAATCCTTCCTTATCTATTACTCAGTTCTTACAGGGAAATTATGCAGATTTCTAGAAGGAAGGATGCACTCAGGTAAAAACAACAACTGTGTTTGGTTTTTTATCAGGACGCTGCTTGATCCAAATAAGCCTTGTTGTGGAAGTTTCTGTTGCAGCAGAGAGCTTTTGAGATTGAAACTAAAATAAGAGAGTTAAAAACTGAAACCAACTTTGGCCTTTGTATTGTATTTATACCGGCAGGTCTAGGAATAACAATTTCAGCCAGCACAGCAGCACAATGTGGAAAAGTCTTCAACGAGGTAGAAGAAAAAACTGGCTTATATACTGTACATTCCTGAGTGTAAGATGCACCCTTTTGTTAACATGACTCAGCATTTCTGATAGACAATCTAAACACATGAGACAGTCTGGTGCCACCCTGCTTCTTCCACTCATCAGACTATTCAGCCCGAGGTTACCAACCCCGGTTATCTCACCTGCCAAAGAGTGTAAGAATGTGCAGGGAGAGATAGTTTACCGGGACCTTGTACCTTACCTGGTCCCCTACTTAAAACAAAAGTCACACAAAAGATTCAAGCATGAGAATCAAGTATAAAAAGAGGCAAAAACAGAAGACCATTATTAGAATGTAATTTGCCAATTGCAGCATGTGAAGTTGTAGCCAACATTTTGTACAAAGCCTACCAATGTCAGACACGTATTGTTGTATACTACATCCTCACTCTTAGTTTGTTTAAATTACCAAAATTATAAATGCAACATTTTTGTTTTTGCTCCCATTTTCTAATCTAATCAGCATGTTGATATGCCACAACTGTGACAAACAATATTTGAGAGAATTAAGCCTTTGGTGTACATAGAAAAAAGTCTTAGAACTTTGAGTTCAGCTCATGAAAGTTGTGGGCAAAAACAGAGTGTTGAGTTTATAATTTATACAGTAGAGAAAATGGTTAAAGCACATGAATGGAACCCAATATTGATTGACAGTTCATTTTAATAGACAGGCTTAGACATTAATAAAATAAATAGTTAAAGCTAAATTAATTGATTTTTGTCTGGCCACAAGGGGCATCAGAAACAGCTGTGAACACCCCTAAGGCCGCGTACAGACAGCCTGCTAAGCTAACCGATGGCACTAAATGAGTTTTTTATTCAAATCATGAATAGAAATATAGGTCAAATTGTAGCTGTATTGTCAAGTTTGGTCTTAAAGGCTCTGAAAACTCCCACAGGTGTTTACAGTGAATCTTCCTAGAACTGTGTTGGTGTGGATATACCAATTGATTGACATCAGGCTGCATGCTAGCAGCAAACTAGCTACATAACTAACAGCACAATAACACTTTGTTTTTGTTTTACTTTGTAATGTTTCATAATGGCACTTGAGTTCAGGATTTTAATGATTTTCGGGTTTACATGACAGACTAAATATAAGAATAGAATAAAAATAACAAATCATTTTGGTGCGGAGAGAAATTTATGTCCAGTTTCATGTTTTAGGTCAAAATTAGTTTGAAGCAGCACAGTGCAGTCTGTGTAGCAGAATAAAGTATTAGTCCAATATGGAAATGGCTGTGCAGCATCGGCAGCATAAGCCCCCCCCCCCCCACTAAGGTTGCACCATTCTGCAATATGAAAGGAGACCTTAAAACATCGCCACACACTTAAAGGCTGACATGATGTTATACCATATCGAATGATTTGATGGGATTTACAGTCAGAGAGTGAGCAATGCTTTATAATACAGACTTATCTGAAGAGTAACACATTTCCTGGTTGAAGTTACATTCTCAATGCTCTATGCTTTTATCGTGCTTCTCCAGTAAATATTACTTTATATACAAACACTAATGAATATTTATAGATGAATTAAACAACAACACAGGCCAGGGTTTAGTGTTCACTTTGCTCGTTAGAGCAACTTGTACTTGATCTTGTTTCTCATACCAATTTATCTCATCCAGGATATTATAAACGGCTGAAACGGAACGTGTAACCAAACAGTATTCTGGGTCTGAAATGAACACACACCAAGCTCCAACGCCTTGTTAAACTTTATCTGTAAAAGTTACTGTCCCTGCTGACCACTGTAATATATGCTCAGAGCAGAACAATTGGCCCTGTATCAACCAGGCTGTTGATGAACTGCCTGTAACACTGGCTCTGCAAAAACAACAAAAACGCTTCTCCACCGGCTGGATGAGTGGGCACAGTTTACTGAATCAGCTTTTAATTCATGTCTTTTTATTGCTTATGTTAAAGCTACAGTGCTTAGTTTCTGTCTCCCCCATGAAGAATACTAAGCAATGACAAACTGAAGGCACGTCCACATGATACAAGCCTTCTGTGATCATGCACCACCCCCACCCCTACTCCACACAGTTGCTAGTTCTAACCAAGGAGGACACGGAGGGTTAAATAAACATGATGGACTCTTCAGAAGAGGTCATTATCTTCGCTGGATTTTATGCGAGCGAAAGCCGGCGGACGACACCAGTTTGTCAACATGGCCATTCTGAGAAATACAGAGAGAGTTTTCTGATGCTTAATTAGCTTCGTATCAACTAAATTAATGTTACACACTAAAGCAACTCTTTATCAAGGAGAAACTTCAGCTGGAAACAATGAAAGACTTTCCCAATGCTTTATCCTGGGTGGCAATATGTTAGATGCTATAGAGTAACAATAAGAGTTTGTCTAAATCTGAGACAAATACAAGCTTTTTGTTCCCCACTCAGTTTTAGTGTGAGACAATTGTTCTCAAACATTTAGCCCTTTTGCTAGTCCCTCGTTTTTTGAAAACGCACCATGCAAGGACAGAGACTTGGCATGTAGGAGCATCCAGGGAGATGCTGTCCTGTTAAATTTCTCTGTTTCCTGTAGGATTTTCACCATTGGACACTGTGTTGCAAAAAACTACTGTACAATACACATATTAACAGCCAAATCGCTACATTGTCAAATAAAAAAAGGATAAGAAGGCTGGGTGCAATCAGCAGTGAGGAATGCGAAGGCCAGCGACCATTCATTTATTTGTTGCACCCATTTTTACATCCTTATGTGCTGAGGACAAATTACTTTATAAGAGGATTTTGAATGGAATGGGGAGGCACAGGAGACGAGAGCGAGTAGTATATAGAAAAACAATGAAAGGAGAATGAGAAGAAAAAACAGAAAGGGGCAAAAAGAGGAAGCGGAACAGCTCACTATGTGAAAATGCAAAATAAAAACAAGACAACAGGACAGCCCCCCCCCCACATGCTAGCATGACAAAGAATAGCTCTGTTCAGCTTGGCATTGCACAAAAGCGCCCAGCACATAACAGAGTAGAATCTTCTGCAAGAAAAGGATCAACAGTACTGTCAATGCAACTTTATTTTTACATTACAACAGAGACTCAATCTCTTGTCTCTTTGTATCCCTGTGTCTCACAGTGGGCTTGTCGGTTATTTGCTGCTGAAGCTCCCCATTACCTCAGCACTTGGCCCACATCATGTCAAGGTGGTGTCAATATCGTGTCATATACTCCTACTCCATCGCTCGCTGTAAGATAGTAGTTTATTGAGCTTGAAACCCCTTTGACAAGACAGAGAAAGTGAAGAGGAGGGGAAGGAGGGATGGAGAGGGAAAGATGCAGATGAAAAAGATGGGAAGGTACCGGGAGGTAGAGTGAAAGAAAAAGACGGGGAAAGAGAGAGAGCTGCAGTAGTTGGCACCATGTTGTCTGTCAGCTAGCTTAGCGCTTGAAAAAAAGATCAACACAGTTTATTTTGTGTTTTTCTTTGCACTTGGCTGGGTTTATTTCCGTGTGCATTGGCTATAAAGGACAGAGGGATGCAACAGTGAAGGCAGGTTCAGCTCCTCTTCCACTCAGGGAACTCAGTGAATACCCTCGATGCTGGCTCTAAGCTAGCCAAGACCTATTATGGGTCTATTTAATCCAAATCAATTAACTTTAAAGTGCTCACTACAACAAATGAAGTGTTAGACTTCTCAAATGTATTGTAGAGATGACCTCCCACTATGCTCTACAGTGACATCAGTAACATTAGGGAAGTACAGCACAACTCCAAATTAAAGGTTGGATTGTACATGGTTTGGAAAGGTAGAATGTACATTCAAGTTTAAATGTTTCAAAATGCGCATTTCTGGAAAAACAACGGTTTTGGACATACAAGGTTTTTACCAAACAGCAACGAAATGAAAGTCTCATTGACGTGTTCACATAGTGAAATATACCAAACAATGGTACAAGTACTGTGTAGGAGAGCCACATTGATCAATTGATTAGTTGTCAAGTATTAAATTAATTTAGATAATTGACTAAGCAGTTTGAGTAATTTTTAAGTTCTTTGATTCCAGCTTCTTATATGTGAATATTTTCCACTTTCTTTTCTCCATATTATAGTTGCAGCCCTACTGTGTAGTTCTACCTATTCCAACACTTTAGCGAGAAGAGATGAGCTTCACTACTAGTGAAGGATAGGTGATAATGCACGAATGGCAACAGCAGTCCTTTCTCTATTTATGTCTGCTTCTATCCATTCCCAGGATGCTGTATTGGAAACATGGTTGCAAACATTATGTAGAGGATTTTTGCACTATTATGGTTATTGAATGAATGGTGGAGCAGAGATGGATGAGGCTTGCAGCTACACCGGGATGCAGCTATTGACGTTAAGTCACTTTTTAATATTCAGCCTCTCCCACTTTATCTTAAAACTTGATGTGGTGAAGAGCTGTTTCAAAACTTACCCACGGCAGAGGAGGGCTGGAAATTATGATTTTTCGGGAATATGTCTGAGTAGATTCAAATGTTTTATTCTGAAAGATAGCACTACTGTAGTTTGTTCTTTTATTCCACAAGAAAAATTACAGTATGAAAGAAAACATTTAAAGGTATTGCATCAACTTGAAAATTAGGGCTGCACAATAAATGCTTCTTTTTTATCGTCATCGCAATATCAAGTGATGTAATCACCCTACTGTGATACGCTGTGACATATCCCAAAAGATTCAGAGATGTTTTTCTGTTACTTGAAAGAGAATGTCAGTGGAAAACTGCATTTTAAAATGTAACTGTCATTTAGTGACTGTCACCTGAGCTAAAGTCCAAATCAAGTCTCTGAGCTAGAGTCCAAGTCATGTCTCTGAGCTAGAGTCCAAGTCATGTCTCTGAGCTAGAGTCCAAGTCATGTCTCTGAGCTAGAGTCCATGTCATGTCTCTGAGCTAGAGTCCAAGTCATGTCTCTGAGCTAGAGTCCAAGTCAAGTCTCTGAGCTAGAGTCCAAGTTATGTCTTTGAGCTAGAGTCCAAGTCAAGTCTCTGAGCTAGAGTCCAAGTTATGTCTTTGAGCTAGAGTCCAAGTCAAGTCTCTGAGCTAGAATCCAAGTCATGTCTCTGAGCTAGAGTCCAAGTCAAGTCTCTGAGCTAGAGTCCAAGTCAAGTCCCCGAGCTAGAGTCCAAGTCATGTCTCCGAGCTAGACTCCAAGTCATGTCTCTGAGCTAGAGTCCAAGTCATGTCTCTGAGCTAGACTCCAAGTCATGTCTCTGAGC
Source organism: Etheostoma cragini (assembly GCF_013103735.1). Taxonomy (NCBI): domain Eukaryota; kingdom Metazoa; phylum Chordata; class Actinopteri; order Perciformes; family Percidae; genus Etheostoma; species Etheostoma cragini. The sequence goes on from NC_048425.1 coordinate 11,223,505, forward strand.
TAGAGTCCAAGTCATGTCTCTGAGCTAGAGTCCAAGTCATGTCTCTGAGCTAGAGTCCAAGTCATGTCTCTGAGCTAGGTTTTGATGCCAAAGCTGTTGATGAATGGCACAGCAGCTGCCGATGCGGTCGACATGTTTGTTGTCCCCTCTCACGTGTGGCCGTGCATTATGTGATATATAGGTGGGTTAGAGGTTATAAAGGGAGGGCAATAATAATACTATATCCAGCTCATCAAACGTTTCCTAAAAATAAAGATTGTTCATGAGTCCTGCATCTTAAGTCTGGGTCGAGTCTGAAGTCTTATCAGGATAAGTCATAAATCAGGTCTAAAGTCACTGTGTGTGCGACTTAAAGGCAACTCAAGTCTTAAACTCCTCTAGTCCCCATCTCTGCCATTTCTCACACATGCGGATTTGCTCTTCCATGTTTAGCATAGTTGCTTTAAGTTATAAAAGTTCTACTCACTTTGGCTAGCCACTGCTTTTTCCTGGTTGTGTTGTCTCTTTCTCACTTTGTACTAAGTTGTGTTTTCACCTGAATTGTATTGTAACTGTCGGAGTAGCATTCCAATTAAGGAGGTGTTGTTATGTATGAGCTGGAGAGCGGTGGGTAGTGGCAGAGCTGACAGCGTTACCTAATGGGAACACTGGCGTCTGAATGGATACGACAGCCGAGACTCTCTACACCCACTTTATTGTTTCTCTGCTCCTCCTGCTTCAACTCATACGCTCACAAACAAAAAAAGAATACATTACATCAACAAGGTAATGTACTTCACAGTTCAATAGATACCAAAAACCCATAAAAAGTGTCTTTGGTCTGAGTCTCGCGACTTCTACCTTAAACTCTAGATTAAATGCATTTTAAACCATTTTCGATCACGTCCCACATCATGTTGTGCACCTTCTTCCTGGAAAACAAAAAACACGTAGCTTTACCAACCACTTTCAACCAATAATGTAACTGCAACAGCAGTCAGTGCTCCAATTTCTTCAACAGCTAACAAAAAAATGAATGTTTAGCAACCATTCAAATGTGTCACATATAGTTTGTGTGTATCTGTTCGGCAGAAGAATACATATTTTGAATGTAAATATGCCAGAAATAGCCAACCTGGACACATTTTCCTCCTCAGTTTCCTACACTAAAATGTTAATGTGGCACTAAGGTGAAAAAAACACACCGGGCATCACGATTAAGTTAATTAAAAAATGTGCCCAGTTTTATTAAAGACACTCAAAAACTCAAACATACATGTGATAATACTTGCATATTGAAATGTGTTGAAGTGTGTGTGTGTGTGTGTGTGTGTGGTCTAGGTATAGCTACATTTGTGGGGACCAAAAACTGTGAAAACAGTATAC
>NC_048425.1:11224969-11237132 GCF_013103735.1 Etheostoma cragini
GATTAATGAGAGGTTGCATGAGGACAGATGGGGGGGGGGGCTTCATAGACATGCAAAATGTGCAAATACAAAGGAGAGTAATTCATGTGCATTTCTATACAGAACAGAAATGATTGCTTGGGAGCCTTCCATTGACAGTCATCCCTTGCGCTTCCTTAGAGAAATAACCTGCAGCATATGCAGTATATGAAAATCCATATTGCTACTCTCTATTGGTGATACAAGTAATTCAACACAAAAGTGTTTAACCTAGAGCCAGTCCATGATTGTTTCCTCCGACTGCAGCAAATATATATGGAAAGGGAAATGAACATCTTAACTCCAAGCCCTTACTGTCACACTTCTTACACAAAACAGATCAGAATGCTTCATTTCAATGATCTTGAAATGAAACCCACAAATGACAGTGGCCATCAAAACGTTAAATTGCCGTTTGCAGTGAGTTTGTCTACAGCCCAAAAGCAATCAACAGGGAAGAGACTCCTAAATTGTCTAAAATGATAAATTGGAAATATGAGGGTTTCTTTTTCAAATGTCTATATTTTCAACTTATATAAAAAAAGCATTGATTGAGGATGATCACTGAGCATTCCGCTATTTTTTACAAATATGACAATATTCCGAATGAGATACAAGTCCTATTAAAAGCACATTCTGTTTGTAATTTTTCCAAATATAGCATTTGTCCATTTGGTCATTTGGGATATACTGCTATTATTAGTTATTAGTTTTAGAAGCATGCTGTGGACATGTTTACAGTGCATTCAGAATCTGCCTTTAAATTGGGGTTTGCTGTAGTAAGTAAAGATGCATGCCCTCAAAAAAACGTCCAAAGAGAAACCCTCCTTTACTTTTAAACATTACAAAATACCTGGATGTCAACAGGTGTTTGGACATGTGCAGACATCGCAATGGCGACCTTTTAAGAAGGTGGTTAGGGTTTGCATTAGGACACATGGGTGTGTTAGTGACACGTAGGGATTTATTTGATTATTTTAGAATTAATATTTTTACTTGTCTGGTTAAGTGTGTCGTGTTTGTATGGTCCTGTAAACAAGTCAAAGTAATTGTTAAGTCTCCTGCATTCAAAGTAACACAGACACTCACATCAAAATGGGAAAATGTTTTCATCAGTTGAGCATTAAGGGTGGAGCTAAAGACAAGAAAAGGGAATGGAAAGAGAGGAAGGAAGGAAGGAAGGAAGGAAGGAAGAAGAGAGGGGTCAACTGAAGTCCAAAAGGCTTAAGGGTGAAAAGAAGGGATGTGGAAAGTGGGAGAGAAGTAGGCTGTTATGAGGGGAATGAGATCGACAGCAGTGGGAAAACAAAGACAATGCCTGTGTTTGTATCCTATTTGTCACTGTGTGTGTGTGTGTGTGTGTGTGTGTGTGTCCGTCCGTGTCCGTGTCCGTGTGTGTGTGTGTGTGTGTTCGTCCATGTGTGTCCGTGTGTGTGTGTGTGTGTGTGTGTGTGTTTGTCCATGTGTGTGCGTGTGTGTGTGTGTGTGTGTCGGTTTCCCCATCCACTCAATTTGTGGAATTGATCCGCTCCCTAATAGTGAGCAAAACAAAATGTCAGTCTAATCCAACCTCTATTTATAGCTAGCAGAGAGGAGGGGTTGAGAGTGATAATTTATTGGAAGTGCTACAATGACGGAGAGATGAGAAGAAGATGGAGGAAGACAAATAGAGAGAGAAAGAAACAAGGAAAGGCAAAGGCAAGACTGGCTCATGTCACTGGAAGGATGTGTGTGAGAAATAGACCCTCACAGTAAGAGGCTAGCCGGTGGTAGATGTAAGAGAGGGGGATAAAGAACGAGAAACGAAAAGAGAGGAGTTATCACAGAGAAAATGGAGAGTAGAAAACAAACAAGTGGAGAAGATGAGAGAGGCCAGGGTGGCTGCTGCTGGAGGACGTAAGTGAAGAGCGTAAGATAAAGAATGCGAGATTGCTCGCAACAGGAAGCGAGATAGGAAGAGGAGAGAGCACTTGTTGGTGGCAACAGGGAGGAGGGAAGAGGTGGTATAGAGAGATAGAGAGATAGAGAGAGAGAGATGGCAAATGAGAGAAAATTAGAGAAGAATACTTGTGTTTTGTTAGAGATGGTTTTGAGTCTAATAAGAGCATGTTGTTGTTAAAAAAGGCCAGGGCACCTGTTCTTATTCCCAGTAGTCCTAATGGTGCTTTTTTCTCTCCCTACCTCGTGTCCTTTTTCCTTTTTTCTTTTCTTTTACCTCGCCCACACTTAATCTGCTGAAAGAAAGAAGCATTGCTGTCTGAATTGGGGAAGAGAAAGTTAAAGCAGTAGGTGCTGAGCTCAAACTAAAAAGGTGGATAGGCTGCAGATGCTCGGCACAATGCAACAATTAAATAATAGGCTGCTACATCTAATTGTTTGGTAAAGAGCATTTTTGTCTGCTATTTTGTTGGTGCTCGATGCTTTTTCTGGGTTTGGAAATGTCATTAAACGTTAGCAAGAATCCCTTTGAGCAGAATGTATGGAAATAATAGATTAACCACTATAATAGTGGTTAATGTTATACAGTACCAGGTAGATACTGTAGACACATGATACCTGTGAACAGAAGCTGTTTGCTTATTTTTCAGCTGGAGGGGTTGCTGGTCTGATCTTGGGAAGCATACTGAGCTGTGTGGTGGGTGTTTGCTCGCGGTTGCAGGCAGTGAAGTCGCTGTAGACAGAGTGCAAGCAGTGCAGCAGCTAGGATCATCTCCAAACTCGGTGCTGGCTCCCACAGCCCCAGTGTCATCAGCTCAGCCAGGGGTGGGTGTGTTTCTGTGTGTGTGTGTGTGTGTGTGTGTGTTTTTCTATGTGTGTGTGTTTCTCCTCAGGTCTTAGGACCAGTGGGGAAGTGGTGGAGCATTTAGCCTCTCTGTGCGTAGGTGTAATGTATTTCTTTAGATTGATAGAGGAAGTTTGACTTTTGCAGAAACATTTTCTTACACAAAGCCCTTGTCATTGCTTTCGATTAGCCCCTTAGTCACACATGTTTCACTGTCAGTGCCTTCGACAAACCCAGTCTAAGTCAACTCTAAAACGCTGTAGGTCAAATCTACCACTATCCACTTTGCTGCACTGTACAGATACAGTATATATTAATGGGTTTCAACAAGCATACACACCAGGCTGTTGGTGAATTTATCAATTCCACTTCCTACAAAAAAATCCCATTGGGGACAGCATGGCATATGTCCCTGTGCGAAATGGAAAGCAATGAACAAATGCCGTCAGTGGTGCATCTGGTCCAACAGTGTCAAATAATGTGTCAGAACAGGTGCTTGTAGAGGTTGATAGTGTTACAACAGACCTGTTTGATGACTTAAACAAGCTTAAGAATGTAAAACTTGTTTACGAGGCAATATAACTGTTTATCTTCATATAGATATGGGAACTAATCAGGGTGTTAAGAGGCTCACAGCACACGGGACTGACATTTTAGCAATATTTAACAATTTAACAATATCCTACAGGATAGGTTCTTGTTTTCTTCTTTTGTATGTCGGATTGTTTGGTTTGCTACAATGATGCAAGTTGGACCGAACCACTTTGGCGAATAAATAAAACTGATAATGTCTGTTGTGATAAATGATCTGTCTAAAGCACGTTTCACATCTCTGCCAGTTGATTTTTATGCCGTATCGACGCTGGAGGTAACCTAGCTGCACGGCAGTTACAAGAAAGAAGACACACTGATCCGTCGCTGTGTTAAAAAGTAAAACACACAGATATTGCAATTGAATTGTTGCCAGGAATGTAAAACTGGTCTTTCTTTCCCTTCCTTTACTTTCCTTGGAAAACCTAATTCCAGCTGTTTCTCACACGTCTTATAATACCAGTGCATGGACACACACACAGACACACACACACACACAAACACCTCCCAGATGCAATCAGTATGGCCTTTGCCTTGATCCATTGTGCTCTAACGATTAAGCTTGCTTGGTGGCCTGTAGGCCAGCTCTGCTGCTGTGCATCTCATCACATCCCATTCATCACCCTGTGTGTCTGTCCGTCTCCACTGCTGCCCTCTGTCACATCAGCCGGCCATTGACCTCCTAGTGACACACACACACACACACACACACACACACCCTCCTTTCAGACCGACAGCCACACAGTTAGACAACAGTACAGTATTTGTTGTTTTTTTTCGTCCTGTTTGTGATCTAAAATGCATTTTTTTTCACACACTTCAATGCAAACCTCTGCAGTTCTGGTGTGTCCACTTTCTACTTTAAATTTCTACAAATGAGACTTTCCTTCTGAATATGCAGCAGCTATGATCAACATGGGGGTTGTAGTTTGGTTCTGGTCTTAAGTAAAATAAATATTTAAGCAGTTTTTCAATAAATGGCTTAATGAGGAGGATGTTATTCATATTTGGAATAAAAAAGTATGTTTTGCAGAATAAACCGGGGATGTACAGTATATCCCCAATTTGTTTAGCCAAACATACTTAAACAGTTTGACTTTCTTACAGAATATAAAATGTATAAGAATTCCAATCCATCATAACTGAAATTACAGGTCTCAGAAATACAAAAATATGCAGAAATGTATTCCTTCCATTACACTATTACAATATTTCCACTACCCTGTAACCTTTCTGCTAATTGGACCACTAGTACAAAGAGTTTCAGTGTATTTGCACACAGATGACAGTTCATCATTTGCTGTGAGCAATTTCCCTATTATTACAGCTTGGAACCTCCTCGTAAAAGGTCAATATTTATCTCACACCCACATGTGCCTGCGCGCGCGCACTCACTCACTCACTCACTTACACACACACACACACACACACACACACACACACACACACACTCTCCCTTGCTTATCCATACCAAGGAAATTGAAAAATAGAAAATGGTAGAAAAAGTACAAAGTTGATCATATGGTGAAAATGAAAATGCTAATTTGGAGAAGGTATAAAGCTCTGCATGCTGCGTTACTCCCCCTCGAGTTGTCGTTTCACCCTGACGTGATTCAATATCGTTTTAATTATGGCTCTCTGTAAAGAGAGGGCCTACCGCTTCAATCTCTCCATGCTCAGTTTATCATATGGGAAGATGATATCTCAGCGGGCTCTGCGTTCTCATTTGGTTTGGAAGTAATATATATGCTTTTTAAACACTGTGTCCTTTACAGAGAGCCTTCTCTCTGCTTTCTGCCAGGAAAGCCGAGGTTGACACTATGGATTTGAGGTTAATCCTTGGTTTCAGCTCTTCCTAAATCAAAAATCCCCCAAAAAACATGAATGTAGACTTTACAAGTCTTTTAAAAAAAACTTTTATCCTTCCTGTTACTCCCTGAAGTTCAGTTGTGCCACTTAAATGCATATTATTAATGCATATTATTCTCTCCTTCTCCCTCTCTGCTGACTCTGTCAGTGTTTACCGACGGCAAACATCATTTCCCATCAAATCAACATCAGACAGTGACACACGCTCCGTTCCCTGTGATTAATCAGTCAGTTGATAATGCGGCGGAAGCGAAGACCGGCGTGCGTCTCTGATCAGGAGACTGGAGGGCGGCGTCTCTCAGGGAGACGGTGGGCGGTGTGCTAAACTGGAACACTTGACACAAGTTTAGGCCTAATCTTCTCATTGTCTCCGTTCTGCTTGAAAGGATCAGCAGCCATGCTAAGCTCCTCGGGGTACCAGCCCTCAGCTGCTCTCTGCCATCTTGCTTTGGCTTTCTTGATATTGTTTTGTGTTTGCTGATCTTTTTTTTTCCAGTGGTATTTTTGTGTTGTTCACCTTTTCAATTTTGGCTCTCAGTCAGTCATTGTTTCTTCTTTGTCTGCAGTGTTTTCTGTTTTTCTTGACATGCTATTCTAGAGACAGGACTGTCAGCCTGTCAGCCTGCCATGTCAGCTGTAATTCACGTCTTTATTTGTGCAGAGTTTAATTGTAGGAGTGGTGGGAGAGGCATTTGGATCATTGTATGTAAGTAATTGCAATGCCAATGAAAAAGTACAAATTCTCTGATTCCACCTTCTTAAATATGACGATTTTCTAGTTTTTTCACTCCTCTGAGGGTAAACTGAATATATTTAAGTGGTGGACAAAACAAGACATTTAAAGACGTCATCTTGGACTTTGGGAAACACTGATCAACATTTTTTACAACTTATTGACACTTTATATACCAAATAAAATAATTAATTGAAAAAATAATCAACAGATTAATTGACGATGAAAATAATTGTGCAGCCCTTATTTTCCCCTTTTGCTATACTTCCGCTGTTCTTTTTAGTAAGATCTGTAAACAATAGTACAGCACAAACCAGTGCTCGCCCTGCCATGTCACGATGAGTAAGCCTCTCCCTTTCCAGCATCGGCTCATGTCTGCGCAGGAGTGTTTCCCATCTGCCAACAATCTAGCATAGGATGTTAAGGATTTGTTGAGGCTTTGCTTGTATATTCTGGACTCGCTCCAAAATGTCTCCATGGCACAGTACATGGTACACAAGACATGTAGTTATACAGCGCCTGTTCTGTTGGTCTTTAGACATGTTGGTAACAATCATAAAAAGCAACTGATAGATCTAGCATACATATACCACAGGCTTTACCAGTAGAGCTCAGGATGTGATTACATGTTTGCAGGGTTATTATAGTAAGTTATCTAAAACTAAAATAACCCCTGAAAAATCTTTTTTTGTAAACTAAAACTAAATAACACCTGAAACCTTCAAGTAAGTGAAATTATGTCTGCAGGATACAACTATAAAAAATGTATACCATAATATATCGCTACTGAAAAAAGGAGACAGCGTGAATTTCAGTCAACTCTCGTGACATTGAAGCACAGAAACTGAAGAGACCTGGCATGAGATGGCTCTGTGTCACACCTGCTTCACATCGGACACTGGTTAAACATCACGGCCATTCTTTGACCATGCATTGTCTATGTATACGTATGTAGCTACATATTTCTGAGACATTATACCTGGCCCGTACAAGAAGAAAATTCTTAAAAACTAAACCTTTTTGAAAAAAACTACCAAACACACTCTCAAAACTAACTAAAACTCAACTTAAAGACAACCCCAAAATTCTAAAATAACACACTATTAAAGCTAATTGAAAATTCAAAAGTAACTACTGCACATTTTAAAGCAATAAATGAAGGAGGTGGCTTTCTGTTTTTTGTAAGTTTTAAAGCAGTTCATCCCAAATGTAAATCCTAAAGGTGCCATTCACACTGTAAGAGTCTGTCCTATGAAACCCATTATTGTCAATGGGTTGCTGCCCCTTAGCCGCTGTGACGTGCATTCACATGTCTGAAAAAAACTGAAAAAAGTTAACACGGAATACACGTGGATCCACAAACGGAACATGGTCGAGAGATTGATTTTGACCGTCTGCGATCTCCCAGAGCTGTACGTACAGAGAACTCGGACGTGAAACTGTGGTGTGGCACCACTATGCTGTGGTGAATATTTCCACCGGATGTGTAGCTTATTGTAGCCTCTTAATTTAAATCCTTCAGGTTTGTTTTAGCAATGTGAAATCAACATGGACCTGTCTCCGCTGAAATACAATCATAACTGTGTTACATTTTTTCTCGGTTGCTTTGGTGCATTTGTCAAATCATAATTTGTATTTGCACAACAGTGAGTGCATTTGAGCATAGTGAGAGAGAGTGAGAGAGCATAGTGACTCACCTGCAAAAGCATGTATCTTGCTGGAAAACATTTGTTAATGTGTTCAAAGCACGTAAGTCCTAAGGCCTTTGTTTATATTATAGTTTAGACATAGTAAAACTGCTTTGTGGTGTTGTCCATATTTAACAGTTCACTCTGTACATAAAGTGTAATGAACAATGCACGTTCCCTATGTGTTGTTCCACATGATTGGCAACTCTGATCAGAGAAATGCGCCAAAGCAACTGAGAAGAACTGTACTTTTGCTGAGCTGCGAAAACCAAATACCAAGTAGATTTGACATCTCCATACAGGTATGTGTAGGATATATATTTGTATTTGAATGTAAAATATGTTTGGACTGATTGACACAAGTTATGTTCGTTTTCATTGAAGTTCACATGTACAGTAGGTAGTTAGGTAAATGGCCTGTACACAGAATAACTGCCCATTTCCAAGTTTGTACACTCCAGTTTTGCATTAAACAAAGTGTTTTACAGAGTATAGATGAATAATGATGAATGTATGAAGTTAGGCTCATAGCATAGCTTTATTATACCACACTGCAATAACTGCAGACCTCTTACTTACTTACGTATGTAAACATGCAATTGTGTTGAAATGCGACATTTTATTTAGAAGTAAAACCCTATTCATAACCCATCGGAAAATCACAGGCCCGACTCTCGTCGGCAGACAGTCAAATCGCTCCCTGTTGAGTCTAAATTACCCCTACACAGTGTCGCATGTACTACACGTCTGATGTAAACACCGGACGCAGACGCAATGTGTGTATGACGTAAATGTAGAAACTCTTTCCTATTTTTGCCCTGAGCATTTTGGGAATAGTACGCAACATAGCAGTGAGCGCAGTGCATGGTGCATACAATGTGAATGGCCCATGATGCTGAGAACCTACACACACATCAAATGATAAACTTTTGTTGTAGAGAGTGAGATGGAGGGAGGGAGAGAGATTGTTGACCCAGAGGGCCTCTGTCACTCTGCCACAACGATTGGCCCTGTAACTAATCCGTGGACACAGTCTACAGGTCAACTGTGACAGCCAGCCGTGTGTGTGATATTGTGAAGACCTGCTTCACGTCACTGGTCCAGGAGTTTGCGTATTGTTGTACTGCGTCTGTAATATTTGTGTCCCTGTACCCTTTTCTTTTTGTGGACATAAATAAATTCTGTGTGTGTGTGTTTATGCTTATCTACATTCTGTCTCCCATGATGCCGTTGGCTGTCAGTCTTCATCTCCTATTGTCAAATGCAGAGGTGTGTGTGGGAATCTGCCAGTAACGGAAAGAGATTCAGGTAGAGCTTTGGCGAAGGGCATCACAGAGTTGAGAGATGCACCAGAGCAATAAGTTGCCACAGCAACAGTCAATGAGACTTTGTCCACGTGAGGGTGGCTCATGTAGGGAGAGACTCGGAGAGAAGAGAGGCGGAAGCAAGTCAAAGTGAAGCAGTTGCCATAGCGACTCTCCATTGCAGCTGCCTGTACATTTCTCTCTCCCCCCTTGTGAGTGTGTGTCTGCCTGACTGATGCACCAGTTTTAACATTAGCTGTCTATAAGTGTGACTGGGTGTGTGAGGCCCCAGTGTATCTTTAAATGTAGTGGGGTTTTGCAGTGGTTCTCAATGTTTTTTGTAATGTTTTAAATACTTTATTCAGCCAAGCACCCCTGAACAGCGCAAAGTATTTTTGATGGAAAAAAAACTAAACTAAAAAGATGTACAAGGACTGTCCGCCTGTCAGCCTGCCTTGTCAGTTGTAATTCACGTCTTTACTTGTGCAGAGTTGAATTATATCAGTGGTGGGGGAAGCAGTTGGATAAATTGCAATGCCACAGTGGAAAAACACTGTAACACGTGAAAGGCTTTTATTGTGAAGCAGCAGCAGAGGTAGACAGTGGCTGCGACTTAACACTGTAGGTAAAGTTTCTTTAAAGTTGTACTTAAGTACATTATACTTGTAAATATTTACTCTCCACCACTGAGTAGCAGAACAATTTGAAATCCAACAAGCAAAGTGACAGTAAACCTCTCAGTCATGTTTTTGGTGATTTTTAAACTAGAGCTGCAAAGATGAATCGATTAGTTGTCAACTGTTAAATTAATTGCCAACTGTATGGATAATAGTTTCATCGGTTGAGTATTTCTTTAATGAAAAAACTACATTAAAACCTATGATGAGGTACCATAAAGTGCTGCACCTTTTAGGCTACTGAAAAACACGTAAATGCTAGCATACACTTCAAATGGTTAGATTCTTTGGAGTGATGCATAAAAACAATCTGAAGTACTCCGAAGTACACTGTGTGTGTGTGTGTGTGTGTGTGTGTGTGTGTGTGTGTGTGTGTGTGTGTGTGTGTGTGTGTTTTAAAAGCAGGATTCACAGGGATCCAGACACCCTCCGTCTCTCCTCCCTTCTAACAGATGCTGTAGTGGTTATTTATGTGGTTGTTCTGCACTACTGCTCTTTCATATCCCCAGGCCTACTCACACACAGAAGCCAACAGGGGCTGTCACTGTGCCACAGTTTTAAGTCTTGTGTGCCATATGCTACCGTAGGCTCCTGGCAGGCAGGAGTATCGTTGCTCTCCGTCAGCTGGGAGACTGGTTCAAAGGCCAACGAGGGCCCATCAGGGACCGTGCTGCATGCACACAGCGCTGTAGTAGCACCGTATGTTCAAGCATTCGACATTGAAATGAATGCATTTTGAAATGATAATGCTAGCCTTTATCATCATTTCATCATAGGTTTTAATGAGCAGCAATTTTGAACTCTTTAAGCTCCCCCAAGAAATTCATTTTCACAGGGTTGTTAATAGGATCTTCAGTTAATTTTTTTTAAGTAGATAAACGGTCAAAGTGGATTTCCAAAGTGATTTGACTCTTTTTGATCCTCTTCAAGACAAAATGAATGAATAAAATCTATTTACAAAGCAGAATAACTCCATTATGTTAACAAAAAAGTGAAATTATTGACAGAAAAATAATCTTAAAATTGCTCTTTCGTATTGCATATTTGCCACAGAGATTAGAAGTCTGTAGTTCACAAGAACCAACCCTAGACCTAAACTTTGTTGTGTTTTCCAATAATACAAATTACATGGAACTTTTCAGTTATCTTTCCATTTTTTTAACCTTAAGGCAGGATTCACAAAACAATTTGTGTCAGTGCAACCAAAACAAAAAGATAGGATCCAAGAACACAGTGTTTTCTAAAGATTCCCCACAGGAAATAGGTTGATATAGCTGGCCCTGCAGCTTCGGGCAATTTGTGATTTGCATTTATGGGAGTTCCAAGTTCCAATGTGCAAAATAAAATGAGGAAATTATGGAAATTCATAGCAGATATGATGTATTTGGAGCCAGTGGCCTTATAGTATCTGTTGGCTGCACACAGAACAGCATCAGACATCGGCTTTTCTCCTTGCAAGCTTGGCTTTAATATGGCTCCCACACGTCATACTGGTGCTTTTATTTATTTATTTTTAATTTTTTAAAGGTCCCATGGCATTAAAATTCCACTTTATGAGTTTTTTTTAAATAAATGTGTTCCCCCAGCTTAGATATGGCCCCCCAGTGGCTAGAAATGGTAATATGTGTAAACCGAGCCTTGGGTATCCTGCTCTACCTTTATGAAAATGAAAGTTGAGATAGGCCGATCTGAAATATTCCCCTTTATGAGGTCATGAGGGGCAAGATTACCTCCCTTTTTTTCTGCTTTGCCTGACCAAAAAATTTGGCCCACCCATGAGAGAGAGACATCATGGATTTCAAAGGAGCAGAGTGGCAGTTGGTAAAGGCCACACCACCAGCTCATTGTGGGACTGGCTCCAGTGGCTGGAATTCTGCACCAATGCAGAATTTGGGGAAAGAGACTTCAGATATGGTATTACGGGACCACTAAGGTCTATATAAAAGCATCAAAGCATCTAAAAAAGCACCATGTCATGGGGCCTTTATCCTGCAAATTGCGCTGCCCAGTTGCTTTCAGTGTGTTTTCGCTGTCGTCCCTGAGTGCCTCTTTCACACAGTGTTAAAACAACTTTTACTATGCAGCCCAGAGCTCTTTACGGCTGAGCTTTGACACCAACACTTGCAGGAAAATAGCTGTTTTGCACCCACATTTATACATTTTCAGTTTTAACTAATTACCCCAGTCTGCCGTCCTTTTCCTGCTTCAATTTAGTAAATAAGCTTGCACTTGGTCGGAATCCACTGCACATGCTTTCCTTTTGTTCCGTACTTAGGATGGCATCAGTGTTGGTCAACCTGGGACTCAGTGTGAACTACAGTAACGGCTGATTGTCAGGGGCAGTGAACACAGGTTAGCTCTAATAAGCTACACTACCCAGTGATTTTCTTCAAGCATTATTGCTTTAATCACCTGGAAACATTTGAGTAGATTCATATTGTGTTCTCTGTCCTTTTTGCCTGTTGCTGGAATCATTGCCTGAAATCTGCACGACCTCAAGC
>NC_048425.1:11237232-11281968 GCF_013103735.1 Etheostoma cragini
TTTCATGTTTTTGCTCTCTGAAAACAAAACCACCAAACAAAAAATGCTCATTTTCTTATTGCTTTCCTTTGTTGATTATTCCAGTCCAAACACTTAGATGATGTGATTAAGTACGTTTACACTCACAATAATATTCCATTATTATTTTAAAATGGCAATATTCCAACTGTCATGTAAACAGCATATTCCGGTTGGATATTCCAATTAAGGCCTTTTTCAGAATGTAGATGGCTCTCTCCAGTATTTAGAATTGGGACTGCAGTAACCAATTTCAACGCTAGTTGTCAGTATTAAATACTAGACCTTTTAAAAGGAGCATTCAGTTTGGATCGTGTAAATGAACTTCTTTCATCTTTATCTCGATTATAATTGAAAACCAACTTTTGTCTATAATGCTCACAGATAAGAATAATTACATTTGTATAAGTGAAAAACGAGTGTTGGGACCAACACATCTTTGTTCAAGTCCCAACTAAGTCTAAGTTATTTGGTCCAAGTCTCAAGCAAGTCTCGAGTAATTTTTGGGGGGCATGTGATGTCAAGTCATAGGTTATGTCATGTCAAGTCCTTAGTTAAGTCCATTTTTCTCAAGTAATTTCTTTTTTGTCAAGTCGCAAGTCATCAAGACGGTGAATCAAGTCTACTCGAGTCCAAGTCTCAAGTCCACATCTCTGCAAAACTAAAAAGCAGCATTGTTTGTTCATTGCTCTAATAATTTCTTTTTACAAGCTTGTGGCATAAATATTTACCCATAGTCCTCTAATACCTTGTCAAGTACTGTACTGCATTGGTAAATTGAATTAGATGAAGGTCACAAAATATCAGTATTTACTAGTTACACGTAGCAAGAGTTCTGTTTTTCTTTCTATTTTAGTAGCCAGGTCAACAAGCTAACATTCCCAATCTTTATACTTGAAACAGATTTATAGTCTTGCACCACCTTTGACTTTTTCACCACCACCATCATTTATTTATGCACCGAGTCCTGCTGACGATCTCCACGTGCACTTTGCCAGTAACTCTCTGGCAATGGCTGTTTTGAGAGAATGCAGAGATGGGAACAAGCATGCAAATCAGATACCGATCTGGCATTTTTACAGACACACAAATGCAGCTCACAATTCTTCATTTTAACTGCGGGCCATCGCCCGGCGCCTCCAACTTCTAGACGTCTATTTCGCAGCTGTATAATTCATTCCACAAAGAGCAAGGGCTGTAAAAAGGAAAATGCCTTTACAGAGTCTTTTTAGGGAGGGGAAGACACGGTTGTGATGCACTTTTGAGCTGTTGCTACCAGACACAGCACAGTGAAGGTGAGTGATTTGGAAAGTAGCGAAGGTGGCTTTACATGCCAATTGCAGTAAGTATACAGTAACCTGTCTGTGCGGGTCGATGTGAGATTCTGCTCTAGCCAGTTGGAGAAAAACCTGTCACCTCAGCTCTCTGGCCTGGGCTCATCATCCTTTTTCCTGAAAATACACTTGACTTCTTCTCTTTGTTACTCACCGCACTCTGTCTCGCTCCATTGAGACCAAGTAATTTAGCTCGGAGAGCAGAAACATGCCTCTAAGGAGGCAGGTGCTAACTAAAGGAAACTAAGTGCATTAGATATTTAACATATAAGAGAGAGTGGGCTGCTGGAAGCTGTTTGAAAATTGGCTGCCTCGCATTTGATTTGTTTTGTTACCTATTTTTTGTTTGTTTCTGTGCTGTTTTTCAGAGCACTTACACAGTCTTGACAATGACGACAGATTTCCGTTTGCCTGCAATTACCTAAAAGTTCTGAAGTGGAATGTAAAATAGGACTATTATCAGAGATCCATGAAGCTGCCAGGAAACCAGTGGGTGACAGGATTGTCTTTCTTTGCTTTTTATTTTCCAGTACTGAGCAGTGGTAAGGAGTTAAAGGACCGTTTGTTGTCTCATTTTTGTAGCTGTTGATCATTCCTATCTTTAAAATTAGCATTGTTCCCACCTTGTTAATTACTCAGATCTGATAACACAACAAACATTTAGCCATTTATTTGGAAT
Source organism: Etheostoma cragini (assembly GCF_013103735.1). NCBI lineage: Eukaryota > Metazoa > Chordata > Actinopteri > Perciformes > Percidae > Etheostoma > Etheostoma cragini. The sequence goes on from NC_048425.1 coordinate 11,239,264, forward strand.
AAAAAACACGCTCACAGTTTTCCTTTGCAATGAGGAAATTATAAGTGCCATTTTTCACCCTTCAAATTAAGCGGTTTGAAAATTTTTGGCTTAACAGTTGACTTGTTTACAATCTGTCAGACTGCTTGTGTTTCTTCATTGAAGCTGTTGAGTTTCCCGGAGCTATGAATTACAAATATAAAATCCAAGTTGTAGTAAACTGGAATTTTCCATTTGATGCGGTCAAAGCGGCTGCATTGTTTTTGTGAATTTCTTTGGTTTATTATCAGATGTGTTGATAATCTGATCCATTTAAGTCTTTTCTCCCCAGATTGAGCCCAGTATGGAGAGCTTTAGATGGACAAAAAATAATCCTGATCAGAGGGAATCCAAGTGGGTGGATTACTAACTGAAATGAGTCACAAGTATGAACCGCTACTCCAAGTTATTTTTTACTGCAATTGATTCAATTAAGAAAAGAATTAATGGTGAACAATTACATTCTCTCAGGTGACTCCTATGTCACTGGATTTTATTGGATTATTATTATTATTATTATTATTGTTATTATTGTTATTATTGTTATTTCTTCCCAGTATCTTTACATAAGTCTCTGTTCGCTAGTCAGGTGGCATCTCTTACATTGTCTTCTCTTAGCGCCCTATCTGTGACACTCATCACAATCTTTGAGTCAAGGAGAAAGCAAATTGAGAGGGAGACCTTTGTCATTTGTATGGCAAGCGAACGCCGCAGCTATTGCATTGCCATGATTGGAAGAAATGTTTAAGACCAATACAAATATTTGGTTATTTAAAAATCCGATATGCCGATATATTGGCTGATATATACATACAAAATAAAATTAAATCCAGAAACCCATTACAAAACATAAACAGATTTCCCTAACATTAGTTAATTGTAGTTATTTGAGTTCTCACAAAAATAATATGATAATAATTTGTTTTATTGTCACAACAGAACAGAGGCATATCAAAATATATTACATTTCTGATTAAAAAAATGTATAAAAATACAAACTTAAGACATGAACCTTAAATTCCTTTGAACAAAAACACATTAACAAAAACAGAATCAGTATTGCCAACTGGGACGTTGTAGAGCGTCCTCTGGTAGACAAACTATGCAACGCCAACGCTCATAACATGGTTGATAGTCTGTTTTTCTTTTTTAAAGGTTCATTTATCAGAATCATTTATCTGTCATTATAAATGATTCTGATGAATGAATATTAAAATAAAAGAAAATTAGAAATCGGCCTCTAATCCTGTATGATGGATGGCATTTTACTTTGGCAGAGAGAGACGCACAGAGAGGCCAGCCTGGGGCTTGGAAATGCCCATTTGTGTGGGTTTCAGAGGTGGTGTGCATCAAGCAAGTGTAGCTGCGTGCATTCATGCATACCAATGTCTGCTTTATGGATACACTGCGAGGGTTGCCGCTGTGTTTGTGTTCTTGCTTCAGCAAATCTGACATGCTGATTTGGAAGGCCAGTGCAGGAATTATTGATACAGGAGCTAGATGTGGTGAAATGCAAACTTGATACTGGACAGACAGAAAGGGTTATCTTTGCATGAGATTATCTTCACTCTATCAAGAGTCAGACCCTCTCCTGCACAAATGCACATATTGGATGGCATAGCTGTTTTGTAAGTTGATTGTTGTGGTGTTTTGCAGCTTCAGTCGGGAGTCCAAAAGGTTTACTAAGGGCGCTTAGGGCGAGAGAGGTAATGGTGATGTCACACAGATGGCCAGCAATGTGTGGTCAAAATAGCTTACGGATCTAAAAGTTATCATCCCTTCCATAAATTGGGTGCAAGGTTGAAACTGCAGACTAAATGTTCTATTTTTGTTTCACTTCCTGTATTTGGATTGGATGGCGTTCTCACCTAGAGTGTACCGAACTCTACTTCACTTAGAAGTGAACCGAGACCTCCGTTTTCCAATGCACCAGAGTTTGTTTGGTTGATCCGGACCAGAGTTAGGATGTGCTTTCACATTAGCCCAACCGAACCGAACCGGACTGCCGGACCAAGTCTAGTGTGAAAGCAACCTAAGCCTACCACAAGTTACCATAAGGCTTTCAAAGTTTTGCATCACCATGTGTTTTTAATTTAACAGGGTATTTCATAATCCTGGTGATATAAATGATTATAGCTGGAGTTAATTTGATTGCACTGCTGCTAATTAAAACTTAAAGCTGATCTTTTAAAACATAAAGTACCCATACTGTGTCTGGAAAGCATCGGGTTGTAAATTGCAAAGTTCTCTATCACTGGACATGCAATGTGGTTGTCAAACATATTTAAGAACTGCAATCACGTACTCTTCCATCAAGGGAGGCTTTATGGACGGAAATGCTAGCTTAGCTGGAAAGGGAAACATTATTGAAGAACATTTGAGTGCACTTATAAGCAGCGAATTAGCAAGCTCAAAATGCAAAACCACTGTATCAACAAAGAGGGGGAGTATCTTCGTGAAGCATGTTGGTTGAAGTGGGCTTTGAAACCCAGACCTTTCGCTTTAGGGGAAGTTGGTCTAACCAGTAAACCACAGGGAAATTGCTTCACGCAGCAGTTTGATTTGGTAGGGGTTAAGACCACCATTAATCCATTAATTAAACTTTTATGATTATAAAGCAGGTTGAGGTACCATAGATATACTGAAAAAGTATCAAAAAGTATCACGTGCCACTACCACGGCGATGACATCATCAACGCCATCATCTCCTATTCTTTCTTTTTTTTTACATTTTGCTCGCGGAAGTTACACGAGAAGAGATATTGTGTGATATGAAATAAAATGAAACCAAAGTGAATTCAGGTATATTCAGGCAGACCGATGGAAACATGTTCTAAACTTACTCTAGAGTTACTTTGTATCCTGCAGTACAAATACCTCTTAAAATCATGTCTCTCCTTAAGTGTCTTTTTCTTGCCTTAATTAGTTGTAAGTCAGTATTTAGGACCCACAGCTATGGGGTTACGTTCAGGATATTTAATATGTGAACTGATTATAGTTTGAGCTTTCTCCGCTTGCCTTCTCTTCCCGGTCTCGTTATCTATAGGTCTGTGTATGCATCCTTTCATTTTCCTTATATGAGAGCATTCAAGAAAAACTTGAGAAATCAAGCTCAGAAAGACAGGAATGGCAGTAATAGAGGTCGGGGAAGAGAAATCAACCTTCTCAATGATTTTTTTCACCCATCTGGCTGAGTGAAAGACGTGATCTTTTCTCTCTGACTCCACCCTTATTTGACAGCCGCCTCTCCAGTCATCCAAGTGCTAAGTAAATGCTAACCAGCGCGGAATCCTTCACATAGAGGAACACGCCTGACTCTATTCGTATGCTAAAATTGAAATGTACCTGTCTGCACCCAGGCAGACGTGTTTCTCCAGTAGCAGGCATTGCTCAAGTGGCAGTGGGGGGGGGGGGGGGGGGGGGGGAAGAAGAAGAAGAAGAAGAAAAAGAAGAAGAAGAAGAAGAAGAAGAAGAAGCAACACGCGGTCTCCAGCAACTTCTCTGCAGGCTATTCTGCAGAGTTAAATATGTAATGAAAAGCTTCGCCGGGCCACTGAGCACTTGACCTTGCCTTTGCTGCCTTAGCAACAGACATGCTTACAGTACATACATCACCTCCACCCCAATGAGCTTTTAATACCCCCCCTCCTCCCCCCCGGAAAGGAGAACAAGAGCAGAAGAGAGGGAGATGAAAGCGAGACTATGCATTCGTTCAGACATTAACAAAGATGATGAGAGCAGAGAGGTGGAACGGCGCACTACAAAGCTTGGAGCACTTTTTTGGAGCTGTAACACTTTATGTCGACATACTGTCTGCAGAATGAGCTCTGTGTGTGCACGCACGCTGTGGCCACGGCACGCACACACAGTCGGGGGAGAGATTTTGAGAGAAGTGACAGTAGGAGAGAAATGAGATAGGGCAGAGAGCAGGGGGATGGGGGGGGGGGGGGGGGGGGGGGGAGGGGAGGGGCTGCATTTGCCTGTGATGCTAAAAATAAAACCTGCAGAGCTGCTTTTGAGTGTGCACTGGAGCAGACATTCATCTAGAGCACTGGACTGCTACGGCATCTTGTGCATGCATTGAACACACACTCAGGACGAATCCTCCTTAAAATGGTTCTGCCTCTCTCACACTCTGTTGCTGTGTTAAACTTTGGTATTCAGGGAGTGTGGAGGGAAAAATGCCTGCTCAATACTTTGGCAGGGGGTCGTGTGTGTTTGTGTGTGTGTGGGTGGGTGTGGGTGTGGATGTGTGTGGTCCCACGAAAAGCCGGCGGTGTGACAGGACAGATAAGATATTAAGAAACACACTGGGTGAACCCCTCTCCCAAACACTTGCACACACACACACACTTTTCTCAGTCTCCATAGCAACCTCTGGCAGAATTGATGAGCAAAGTCCTCTTGACTCTATCCTAGGGGAGAGAAAGGAGGACTGTGGTGTCTTCAGTGTGTGTGTGTGTGTGTTGGGAGGTATAGAGTGTGTGACTTTGAGAAAGAGGACAGTACAGATCCACTATTTTCTGAGAGGGGATTAGCACCTCAGCTGGCCTGCATCTTACACGCACACACAAACACACAGACTGACACACATCCCTTTGGGCAAGTGAGATGCACACGGACGCCTTCCTACACGACACACACATGGACACAGCCACAGACGTGTGTTCAGACAGCTCTCACAGCTTCCCTCTCATCGCTCCCCAGATATCGTTTCACCTCCGTTTGTCCGTGGCCTTGATACTCTCTCACCTGCCATGCCGACCACTCTATTGCCTTCCTCTATTATCTGCTCCTTTATTATCCCACCCTCTCCTCCTATACTGTCACACCTTCAGGAATCTAAATGTATTTACTGTTATGTATACTACAATAGTATTATTGGCCTGTATTCCTCCCAGGAAAGTATTTGCCCAGCTATGGATGAATACAAACATGTAATCAGAATGGAATAGACGGCTAACAATGTTGTGTTCAGTGTATTAAAGATGATGTGGCTGACATTCTGACAGGGAAATAAATTACTTTGTTGGTGTTCCAGTTTGGTTCTTTCGAAAAACATATCCCTTGTTTATCATTACCATTACCATTTATCGGTCTGTCTTTCTCAAAAAAAAACTCTCACATCCTTTCCCTTTCTTCCTTTTATCTCTTCTCCTGTTTTATCTCGTCTCCTGTTTGTTGCTACTTCCCCCCCCTCCCCCCGTGCTGTGGGCACTCTTTTAAAAACTGAGTTATGGGGCAGATTATGCTGATGTATGTTTCACATGTCAAACAATCAGCTTTGTAAGTGAGGAACCATGGGCTGGTAATAGCCAGGGATGGATCATCATTATGGAGGGATGACAGCAGCTTGAATCATCGTGCGACGCTACGGGGCTTAATGGGAGACTTAGTTCTCCCTTGGGGGATGGTAACGGTTGTTTGGGGAGACTATACGTAGCATCCCATGCATCTATTCATTCAGATTGACACTTATAAAGACAGGTTGTTAGTAAGTTTACATACAACATTCAGCGAAGAAAAGCATTCAGCGTCAGTGACACAATGTGATGTTTGTGTCTGCGCACTAAAACTCCTGCAAATGTCTTTGCATGCAGCCAGCACGCATGCAATACATACATATGTGTGCATTGTTTGTATCACTAATGCAAACTCATGCAGCTCACATACACAAGTTCTAAGATGAATCTGCCACTGAACACTTTGACACAATTAGAGGTCTTCAGTTAATAGCACTTATAGTATTTTACGTGGAAGTATTTACATGTTTTACTGTATCCGCATTGCTTCAACCTTCCCGGTAATTCTTTAACGTCAGCTGTTTCAGTGATTTCTGCATTTCCCCGAACGATTGTTAATAAACCCCAGAGACACGGTGTGAAGTTGAGGCTGTGACCTGTTGGTTATGTGTTAGGGAGAAAAGGAGCGGCAGGCAAGGCGTTTGCCAGTTGAGTAAATTGAGAGATTTTATCCATGCCTCTCCGTGGAAAAGGACCTCATTGTGTGGCTTCATTACATCCTAGTCTGCTGAGGCTGCTGTCAGTGTCTTTGCCTCCGCTGCAGGGGGTTTCTACCTTTCTGCCTGTTGAATATCACATATTCACTAATCTCTCTAGAGCTGGCCTGATTTTGAGCACAAAATGCATACAGTGATGACATTTTTTCCTTAAGATTAAATTATGGTAACGGTAAGAGCTGCCACCCAATTATTTTACCCCTGAAGGCAGCTTCTGATGTGACAAACTGTTAAGAAGGCAACTAAATTGAGAAGTCTTGGCAACAGTGGACTACTTATATTTATATATAAAGGCCAAAAGTTTGGACACACCTTTTCATTGAATGTGGGTGGCAGTAGCTCAGTCCGTAGGGAGTTGGGTGGGGAACCGGAGGGTCACTGGTTCAAGTCCCTATATGGACCAAAACGTATGGAGCGTGGATTAGTGGCTGGAGAGATGCCACTTCACCTCCTGGACACTGCCAGGTGCTCTTGAGCAAGGCACCGTACCCCCCCCCCCACCCCCAACCGCTCAGGGCGCTGGTTCAGCTGGCAGTCCACTCACTCTGACCTCGCTCCATTGGTGCATGCATAGGTCATGAGCATGTGTGTGTGTTTCAGGCCTGTGTGTGATTACTAACAAAGTGTTTACGCAGAGTGTAAATTGTAATTTCCCCACTGAGGATTAAGAAACAAATTAAATTAATTCTTTATTTTCATGACTATTTACAATGTAGATTCTCACTGAAGGCATCAAAACTATAAATGGACACATGTGGCATTATGTACTTAACAAAAAAGTGTGAAATAACTCTTAAGCAAGTCTTATATTTTAGATTCCTCAAACTAGCCACCATTTGCTTTTTTGATTGCGCTGCAAACTTTGGTGTTCTCTCAATGAGCTTCATGAGGTGGTCACCTGAAATGGTTTTCACTTCACAGGTGTGCCCTGTCAGGGTTAATTAGTGGAATTTCTTGCCTTACTAATGGGGTTGGGACCATCAGTTGTGTTGTGCAGAATTCAGGTTGATACACAGCCAAAAGCCCTATTGGACAACTGTTAGAATTCATATTATGGCAAGAAGCAATCAGCTAAGTAAAGAGAAACGAGAAACTAGAATATAAGACATGTTTTCAGTTATTTCACACTTTTTTGTTAAGTACATGATTCCATATGTGTTTATTCATAGTTTTGATGCCTTCCGTGAGAATTTACAATGTAAATAGTCATGAAAATAAAGGAAACACATTGAATGATATATATGTGTGTGTGTGTGTCTGTGTCTCAGACAGACACACAGGCAATATAAATGGTAATAATAGTCATTTGCATTGTAGAGAGCGTTAAGTCAAGGACGGGACCGCCTGGTGTTGACCACATGGTTGGCCGGGGCACCTGTGACTGACAGGAGAAAGAGCATGATAATGTCAGAGGCGATAGGACACCTGACATGAGCACAGAGCATGTGCACACACATAACAAAATGAGACACCACAGGGCCGAGGGATTTGGGCAAAGGGAAAGCGAGGAGAGTAGTGAGAGAAATAGAGTTCACTCATCCGTGCAGTTCACTCTTCTCTTCACACACACACGAAAACACACACACACACACACAGACACACACGCGTGCGCGCCAAACACAGGCTGGCCGTAGTAACTCACTGGCCCAGTAACAGATGCTGCGAGCAGTGTGAGAGCCAGGCTACACCTGTTCCATCTCCTCTTTGCTCCACACCCCCACACCCATACACAGAGAGAGCCACGCTTCCTGCCTCTCCCCTCCCCAGTCAGGCCACCTATCGGCCTGGCCACTTCCCAAGCCATGCCCCTCCCCCGTCTTTTTCTCCACCTGGTTTACTCCACACCAAGGCCAAGCTATACTGTCATTAGCCCCAAACTCTCACACACACACACACACACACACACACACACACACACACACACACACACACACACACACACACACACACACACACAGTGAAAGCGGTAAACACATTCTTTTTTTCTTTCTTTCTTCACACACTCATAAGTATGCATGCACGTAAGTATGCAAATAAGTTCCTGTTAGATTACTTTAAGCCAAGCTGAGAATTTAAGAGCTTACTAAATCTGGTCTTGAACACCTACACACACTTTCCTTTTCAACACCTGGCCCATTAATTGAAAACCTTCCATGGTTCTCCAAGTTGTGTGTGTGTGTGTGTGTGTGTATGTGTGTGTGTGTGCGCGTGTGTGTGTGTACTTTCACACATTTCCCCACTTTAGTATATAAAAGAATTTATGTACAGTATACATGTGTGTGTGTGTGTGTGTGTTCCACGCGTGCTACTCCAGCTCTCTTCCTCCAATCAAGGGTGAAGCAGTGTAGGCATCTCATTAGGAAGCTGCTAGATCTAATTAACTAATTAACCAGCCTATCCCTCGAAACTAACCCGTTGCCAATCACCGAGCCGGGTTCACTAACCTTAAGGGAAGGTTGCGCTCAGCTGTGGATCTTTATCCACTCGCCGCGTTGACGTCATGCAACCCTGACATGCCTGCTCACACTCGGCTGGGTTGAAGCTAAGACGGGCTGATGATAATGGAAGTTTATGTGTACAAGCAGTCCTGTGTGTGTCGTGGAAGGGTGCGTGTGGGCGCACGCACACACACACGCACACAAAATACACACATGTAGAAAGTAGTTAATGTTTTCATATGGAAAGCCCTGTAATCTGTTGAGCTTTGAAAGAGGCAGATGGTTCCTCTAAAGGGTTGCCACAACAAGCATGAGCTTCTGTGTCAAAACCAACCTTTTCTTTTCTTCCTCTCTCTGCGTGAGACTATTTTCCTTAACTTCTGGAACATAACATTTCAAAGTGCAACACACGAACGATTGCTTGAAATTGTCGCACGAAGCCTTGTGGCCGTGCAATTACCCCAAACTGTGGGAAATGAATGGAAAATAAGGTATTACATGCTTTCATTTTAATGAAGTAGATGTCATTTGCTTGAATATAACCCTGAACAGGCCTACACTCACAGAATGAGAAAGAAAAAGGTAGGGAATGAGTGTGTTTGTGATTTGTGCGCATGCAGTTGCACGTTCCCATTCGCAGCCCTCTAATGGCCTCTCTCTTGTGCCCTCTGCTAGCCTTTTGTCAATGTTTGTACAGTACATACAACAGTCAGTCCCATAGAAGTTGAATGTTGAATTAGTAATGAATACAGTTATGAAACCACTTCGTCCTTGGTGTCTGCGTCTGTGTGTTTATGCACATAGCTGGACTTAAAGTCCCAAACCCCCAGTAAGGTACAGCACCAGACAAAAGCCTGCGACAACCAATTGGTCGCTTGCTTAACCCTTTCCCTCCGACATTGATTGTCTAATCAGAGCTTAGAAACCGTAACTAGGCGCAGCCGGCCTGTTGAGCTTTTCGATTTTTTCACTTGCCAGTGTGCATGGTGCTCCAATAAAAACAGTACTCTCTACCTCCAGTTTTTTCTTTAAACCTCTGCAGAACCAAAAGTTACAAGTTGAAGTGCAAGGTATGGATGAGCTTGAGTTTATCATAACCCTTGGTTATGAGAGAAACATTATTTACTATTCTACTGGGACGAATTGTCTTCACCCTGAAATACATAAACGATGCTGCTCCATGAATTCTGCATGGAAAGACACGTGGAACAGCTGGTGAAGATGTAGCTACTAAATATTGAATGTAGGCTTCAATCACAGATCTAAGGCCCCTCATGCAGATTTCTCATCTTAATATGAAATGCCCAATAAAATGTAAAAAGATTTTCAGCCAACTCGCTGAGTCATAGCAATAGAAGGAGCTCACAATAGATAGCTATCACTGATGACATCTAATGGTATACCCGACAGTAAAATCTCCATTAACAGATAACGTTTCAGTTTTGTTTCAACCATATTTCTTTGAATGGAGCAAATTAAATAATTTATTTCCTCAAATAATGTAATGGTGTTTTTATTATGCCTCTGTGTTATTACTGTTAATATTTTATGGTTCATGCAAGCAAACGGTGCACTTTGCAGACATTTTTTTCGATTTTTTTTTTTTTTTAATATAAAACTTTTAAACAACTTCAGTGTCTGTATCAGTATTGTGTGAACATAGAGGAGATGCATGTGTGTCTCCAACTGTGTGTTTGTGTGTGTGTGTGTGTGTTTTAAAAGATTCAAGCTGTATTTGAGAGAATATATGTATACGTCGGTATTCATTCCTGCTTGCTTGTCTCGCGGTTCCCAGCTGTCCACTGAGACACTGAAAGTTGTCTGTAATGTATTCTAGCCGGCAGCGATGTGACCATCCATATACATGGCTGTCTGAAGCATTAGTGCCACAGCACCCTGGGATCTAACACACAAGAACACTGTATGATGTAGTGACTCCCACGCCATCGTGCAAAGAAACGGCACCAGCGTTTTACTGATTAAAGGACTAGTTTATCAAATATGTATCAGAGCAGCACCCAAAAGGGGAAAGATATTACTTTGCTTTGTGGTTCTTCTATGATTCCATGTTTGTTTTGAACATCAACACAGCACGATACTGGCACTGGATCACGAACATGAGGTCTTTTTATACATGTTTTTAACCATGTCCACTCTTTGATATTTTTGGCTATGTAAGGTAACTCGGCTGTCTTGTGCTCTTTTTCAGAAGCGTCTTCTCTCTTATTGCAATTCAGGATAATTACTATCATTTGTGGCTTTGGATGAGATTATAATTATGTTTGCAGAATACATATTGATCCCTAAAATCTCTCAATCGTTGTTCTTGCTCACAGAGCGTGTCTTTGCGTCTCCTCACAGCTTTTACCCACTTCACGCCGTCTAACCTCCCTCGCCATCTTGCACGTTTCCACGCTTGCTGGTGCTGTTTTTTTAATTGGCAAGAAACAAATGTGCTCATTAATTGGCCCACTTGTTCGTAAAAGAATACAGAAAGGACGAAATAAGTCCTTCAGTTATACCGATGAAGGAAATTGGGTGAATAAAATTTTAGTTAAATTAGAGTTCCAAAAGGAGAGATCCTCGTATGTGAACACATTGTTGAAACTATTTGTTGTATTAGAAAATAGAATAGGATCAAACAGCGGGTGTTGCTTTACACGTGTACACATAAGATGTCTGGGTGACTTTGGGAAAATTAACTGTCTCCAAGTGGGCTTTGAGCAGATGCAAAAAGCAAATTGGAATTGGCACCTGTTCTGACAACTTGGCAGTTTTCTTACCTCCCGTCCTCAATATGAGTGTGCTAAATTGAGTGCAGAAATAAGATGGGAATGAGATGAGGGGATTTGTTTTATTTTTTCCTTTTTTTCCTCTTCTCCTTTTTGGCTTGCTTGCAGGTTTGTAGATGTCAGCAGATCCCTTAAAGTACTGCTACCTTTGGAGTTGAAGAAATTTTATTTTTGGCAGCTAATTTAAGACATTTACTGCCTGTCTTATTTTCAAAATAGCTTAACTGAAAGTCCGTTCATACAGAAGACTGTAATACACACACACACACACACACAAAGTATTAAAAATAATAGTACTCAATGCAGACAAATCCTCACATTTTAGAAACTGGAAACAATCCAAACTGTTCTGTCAATCAACTGTGAGTGTTTAATGGTCTAATGATTTCAGCTGAACTTGTATAGTAGCCCTGTATATTGTTTGGTAGTTTAATTTACAATGAACATTGTATTTTATGAACTACATGTGTTTTGATTGCAAAAAGTTTAATTTGTAGAGTAACTAGTCACTAAAGTTGCCAGATGAATGTATTGGAGTACAATTTTTCTCTCTAAAATGTAGTGGAGGAGAAGTAGAAAGTGGTATGAAAAGAAACGAATCAAGTCAAGTACAAGCACCTCAGATTTGTACTTAAGTAAAGTATCTGAGTAAATGTACTTCCACCACTGCTCAAAACTAACATAGGCACTGTGTGCCTGTACATTTTGCTTCCTTATACTTGCCACATGCTACACACTGCTTAATAATGCATTGGATTTACCAGGGAAAATGCTTGACATAAATATAGCTGATGCTCCAGTATATGCCAATACTCCAAGGAGCCCCTACACCTCCGACATTATTCATACACATTGATGCTCTAAGAACATCTTGACTCCCAAACTGATTTACCCCCAGCTCTTTGCTCTGCATCCTCCAGCGAAGATGAATGCAGCTGTGGGGGGATTCTGCCTAAGAATATTATTATGTACCACTCTCTATTCACACACTTACAGTATATATACATTAACCAGTATATATATTGCCTTGTTTCCAACCCTCACTCCGAGTCCCCAACTTGTCAAATACTGACGCTTCTTCAGTGGCTCTTAGCGTTAGATACCAACGCATACATCACCTTTTAGCATCTGTATAGAACGCCCCGGGCAGAGCAGCTGCTCAACCAATGCTGGCAGATGACGTAGTATTAAGAGCAACAACGGTAGTGAGTATGAAAGTCAGATGCTGCGTACAAAGGTTGAGTGGGGTGGAGGATGGTTCAAACGAAAACAGGACTTTCACCCAAGAGACCGGGAATCATGTTCAGTCTCCTGAAACGTACATTTTGTAACCCCACCCACCATCTTTTCCTGAACCTAACTGTTCCATTTTCCGCATGTCAGTTAAACGTAAGTCCAGACCCAAAAATTCAAGGGTCCCGACCAAGCACCTTTAGCTTAAACGCTAAAGGAGACTTTTAGCATCAATAACAAACACTTGACATAAGCACATCCTGCAACCTCTTTGAATCACATACTTATGCATGTGGTTCCACGCATGCAGCAGCCTAACTACGTCAAATAATGTATACTCTAAATATCAACTTGCATTTTGTGCACTTACTCCTTTTTTGGAGCCTTCAGCTGTCCCTTTTACACTCTTTAGCACTTTATTCTTCCCAACCACGCACGTTTTTTAAGTATATAACTGTGCCTAGGTGTGATATAAGGCATGGGTAATGATTTGGTTTTTGAGTAACAATTCTAACAGTGTTTTACTTCATCTACACTTCCCTATTTGCAACAACACCAGGCAAACCTGTTCTTTTTTCTGTAAGTAAATAAGTGTTACATTCGGTGCAACTTCATCTGAAGTGTGAATCTGGCAACAGTCAGGCCAGACAAACCGCCTGCTGCTGTACTCTCTCCAATGTCACTGCAACCCCTCTTATCTCCCCTCCATTGCTTTCTATCTCGCTCCCTGCCACCAACCAAGATCAGTTCAGACAAGCCCACCTTGCTTCTTTATTCTTCTCCTTTCTTCCTATGTGGTATCCAAAGCCAGGCAGGTCAGAGTAGTCCAAAGTGAAGCCTCCTACTTTCACTCACAGTTTGCCAAGCCTCCTCCAAACCCACCTTTTTCTTCTTCTCCATCTCATCCCCTTTTACCTCCCCCCGTGCCCTCTTTTCATTAGACCCCCCCCTTCCTCCCCCCCCCCATGTCCTCAGCACTGCGGGTCAGGCCAGTTCAGAGCATCAGGATGAGCAGTCAGCTTGCGTTTTGACAGCCTGTCCAAGTGAATACACCTTCCACTCCTCTTCTGCCCCGACCCTTCTTCCTCTCCGTCTCTCTCTGTGAGGCTGCTCCTCTGTCACTCCTTCCTGATCAGTGGTGGAATGTAAATAAGTGCATTTATTTACAAGTTTTACAAGTGCATGTACAAAGATAGAGGTACTTTACTTGACTCTTTTCTTTTCATGCCACTTTCATACTATTTACTCCACTACATTCATCTGACAGCTTTAGTTACTAGTTACATTATAAATTAAGATTTTTGCACACAAATACATGTAGTTTATAAAACGCAATGTTTTGTTGAATATCTTACTACCCAACAACATACAGGCCTACAATTAAATACATAACAGTTTCTGAAATGTGAGGATTTGTCTGCATTGAGTACTTTCACTTTTAATACTTTACATATATTTTCATGATGATACTTACACACTTTCACTTGAGTAACATTTGCAATGCAGGACTTTTACTTGTAATAGAGTATTTTTACAGTGTGGTATTAATACTTTTACTAAAAGGTGAAGGATCGGAATACTTCTTCTACCATTGTTCCTGCTCCACGCTTACTCTCTCGTTGTGATCCCACCCCCTGCCCTCCACCATCCTCTTCCTTCCTCCACCATTCCTCTTTTATCTCGTGCTTCCGTCCAGCTCGTTGTCATCTTCTCTTCCTCCCCTGTAACCCCCCGTTGGCCCTCCCATCCATCACCGGCTCTTCCTGTCCCCTCTCGTTGCCATGCATATGTCTCAAACCCTAATAGCTGTCCCTCCATTTCCGTCTCTATCAGTTCATCTGTCTCCTCCTCTCTCCTATTACGCCACAGCACACACACCACCGCCACCCTTCCTCCATCCCTCATCTGTCACTCGCTTCATCTTTTTTTTCCTTCTCCATTTTTCTCCTGTTTTTTGTACTTTTTTCCTAATGAAAAGATCCGTTGGTTCTGAACCTGGGGATCGTTCGTCTTCATTTTATTGCGTTACGAGTGGTCCATCTGTTCATTAATCTTCAGCACTCCCCCTGCCTGTCTCTCTCTAATCTATCATCTATGTACCTTGATATGTAGCCCCTCCAAAACTGCAATCCCCTCTTTTGCACTCACATGAAACTAATTCCCATCTGAAATAATGATACCAATCCATTTACATGTACGTGTTTATTCTCACAAAGCACTAATGTGTTCTACAGGTGCTTAAACCTTAAGCAGTTAAGGATATGAAAGGATAAAACCTTGTAAAATAATAAAAACAATCTGCTTCAGTTTGCATCAGCCCACATATAATTACATCCAATAAAGAGAATGCTTTTTACATGGAAGGGAAGCACTGTTAAGCTTGATACACTTTACAGTATAACAACATGTTCCCTCTGGGGAGTTCTTGCTGCTTTAATGTAGCCAACATTAGAGAACATCCTGTAATAACTATGATTACTACAACGACAAAAGTGGTGGTAGAAGCCACTGGTTGTATTTTTTTTGTGAATTCACATTTCTTTTCTTTGATTGATAGTCACACTGTTCCTCAACATAAAAACACAGGTGACTCTGGGGAAATGAAAGAAATTAATAAAATATTTAATTGCGATTTATCGCATTAATGTCATAGTTAACTCGTAATTAATCGCAGTTAATCACACATTTTTATCTATTCTAAATGTCTCTTAATTTCTTTTTGTTCCAGTATTTTTTTCTCATTTTAATGCTCTTATCAACATGGAAAAGTGGATTGGCTTGGTTTGTGTAAATGTTTTTTTAAAATATTCTCTCTTGGAGCAAATAATCTCTCACACAATGTAACACTGTCCAAAAATACTTTCACTTGAGGGGGGGGGGGGGGAATTGGCATCAGCTGTGTGCTTGGCCATCAAGTGGTATTTCAGACTGGACGTGCTGTGCTGATGGCTCAGTTCACAACGACAAAACACACAGATCACTTTGGTCTTGTCAATGGAACCATTTGGCAACTTTTAAATAAAACTTTCCATTCAGAATCTTATGCTGGATATAACAGACAGACACAAGAGCGTTGTCTGTCCTGAAGTCTAAGAAAGCAAATAAGCGTTACTACCAAAATATCAAACCATTCTTTTAAAAAGGATGGGTTAAAACTAGTGCTCAATCAGTTAATCATTACTCAGACCCATTTTAATGGCGTCAATTTGTTAATTGCAAGATTAACGTTCTTTTCGGCCTAGAAAACTTTGTAATTTTTTCACATGCTGTTGCAATAACTAATGTTAGAAAAACTTCACCATCTAGCTAGGTTGCATAAAAAAACACTTGGTCGGATTTGCGAGCCGGCCAAAGAGTAGTAACGTTACGTTTTGAGTGGATGTCTAGTGTGAGTATTCTGAATGTAAAGTTTACTTTTTAAAAGTGGCCAAATGGTTCCATTGACAAGACCAAAGTGATCTGTGTGTTTTGTTGTCGGGAACTAAGATATCATCGCAGCACGCCCAGTCAGAAATACCACTTGATGGCCAAGCACACAGCTGATGCCCCCGCCCTCGTCAAAAAAATGTTTTTAACCCTTTTATTGATGGACAGTGGTACAGTGTGTGAGAGATTATTTTCTCCAGGTGGGTATGAAATTGAACACTACAGTAGGCTGTATGCCAATGTTTTCAATAAAAAAACATTTGCACAAAGCAAGCCAATCCACTTTTCCATGTTGATAAGAGCATTAAAATGAGAAATAATAATGGGACAAAAAGAAATATAGGGACATTTAGAAAAGATAAACTAGTGCACTATTTGTATTAATTTGCATGTGTGTGTGCTGCTGCGCTTCTCTGTGTGTGTAACAAGCATAGTGTGCACGCACTGTCAACAAGTCTAGAAGCATTTTACTAATTTGCTGTTAAAATAACAATGAAATTGACTTTAGACCAGGTTTTTGTTGGTCACTTCCCGCTGCCTCAAGATAGCAATACACCTAGAATTCACCTGAACACACCTCCCCTGTAAGACCAGCACCCCCACGGGCGCAGGTGCATTTGCTTTTTAAACGACATGGGCACTGGACGGGAAATTGATCACTGCGTCAGTATTAAACTAGCAGAGACACTTGTGTCGGGCTACACTGCGCTGCACCGGGTGCAAGATAGCACCCATAAAGCAGACAGAATGCCCATAAAAGAATACACTCTTGAATGTAACACAGATAAAAGTGCAAAAATATATGGAAGTGCAATTAACAATTAGACAATGGTAACACAAAACCAAAAAAGCTAAAATAAATAAAAATGAAAACAGGGAATGACAAGGTTAGAGTAAATCACTAAGAGTTTGTAGCATAAAGAAGAAATATGAAATGATGCAATTAAGTAAAAAAGTTCATTCATACAGTGGTTTGGAATCATAGTTTTGAACTGTGCATAGTGTAGGATGGTAGATTATTGATCGTTAAAGTGTGTTGAAGGTCGGTCCATGAATCAGGAGTACTAAAGGAAAAACATGACTTTCCTAGATCAGAACATGCTCGGGGGACCTTAAGCTTCTGGCTCCCGCCTCATATTTAAGGGACAGATAGGAGAGTGCTATCGATCTTCTCATTTAACTCTCGGCAAGAAAGCACATAAGTGTATTTCCCAAAAATATCAAATGATTCATTTCATTATTTCAAAAAAGATTCTGAGAAATCTTGATGTGTTTTTTTTCACCATATTAGTACAGTGGATGTCTCAAAATACTATAACACCCATGATGCTTGGATGAGAAGCCTCTCAGAGAACCAAATTAGAGGAAATCTAAATGTAATTTTTTCTTTTTTTATTGAACCAGTGAACTCAATTATTTAAGTTTCATCAGGTTCAAAATGTTTGCTGACTGTTAGCTGTGCATGCAACAGAATTTGAGACTCTGCGATTGGATGGTTTGTACTAAAATGCATTTCTTCTTCTCTTAGTTATTTAAAAAAAATCTTTTTTCAAAGATATCAGATATGGCATGTTCATTCTACGTTTGGAATTGCTTCAGCTGCTAGTCACCTATCATTGTCTATTCAGAAAATGACACTACATATGCCTGATGAATAAGTGCAATCAACCATAAAGGTACAAACAAGAATCATATAGCGTCAAACAACCTAGGAAGTGCCACATGTAAGTGCATCATTGTCATCTTTGCCAAGGTGCAGTCAGAAGAGATGTGTTTTTAGCCTGCACTAAAATGTAAAGAGACTTTTCTTTGTTAAACTCTGGCATTGAGTTTTATCTGCCCTTTTGCTTAAAGGGATAAATATGCAGAAGTTGCACACCGTATGCGCCTGACCGTGACCTCTGACCTCTTTGTTGGAGAGGGCAAGACTAAAGAGAGTATCCGGAGAGAAATCAACGACACACATAATCACATTATGATCGGTATCCCACTAATTGGTGGCATCAGCAGCCATTATTGAGGCCAGTGCTACTGTTATCTTTTCACTCTCATTAGTTTGCACACCATCATTAGCGAATGTCACATTTTCCCTGGTTTAAATTAATGGTTAACATAAGCGCTGACAGTGTTAATTTTTCTGTCTTGTGTTAGCACTACCAGCGTTTTCCCTATTCATTACTTTCAATTAGCAGTTAGCATCGGTCTGGACAGTGCTAGGTTTTGCCTCTTCATTGGTTTGCGATAGTGGTTAGCGAAGACAGTGCTAAGGTTTCCTTAGTCATCTCCCATTAGCAGCTGTTTAGCCCCAGCCTTCCCTTCCCATTACTGTGACTGACAGTGCAGCGGGGCGGAGGAGAACCAGGCACTCAGAGGATGACAGACCAGTGCACATTTGATTATCCAATACACACACAAACTCACACACCAAGCAGATGGCACACACACACAAGCCACTACCGTAGTGAAACCAGACTAAAAATCATATTAGCACATATACTTATTTCATATTCAAGTATGTAACAGTTGCATCACTTCAAAAACGCCAATACTAGTTTATTTTCCGATCATGCATCCACCTTCTGACCATTGTCATTATCATTGACCATTGACCCTAGAGAATTCAAATGACACATTCGCTCCCGAAACCCTTGAATCGCCTGTCATATCTAACGATTTTTTTGGAGCTATTTAAAGGCTTGGCTTTGCTGTACTGGTGACAAAATCCCCATTCAGTCTGGCTAATGACATTTGGACATTATATCAGTTGCCCATTACATCTCTTGGTATTCAAATACACAGCTTCTTTACAAGTAGACAGACATGGACATACGCACCCACTGACGCAAACACAGGATCAATAGCCACCAATGTAGCTTGGGTGTAAGCCCACAGGATGCAGAGTATCTTTTATACAGTTTTTCTGGGTCATGTCTCGGGTCTCCATATCCTGATGCAGTGGTTACCAGATTGAGTGCTTTTGAGACTACTTTACATTGCCATCATGATCAGGATTTTTTTTTTGTCATGCTTGTTATTGTTTTGTTTTACGGCAGCTAAAAATAAAATAAACACCAGACATGCTCGATACTATAAAACGTCTTAACCCGTACCTTTTAATTATACTGTAGATAAGATGGTCTGAGAGACATCCTCTATGCTTAATATATAATTAAAAGCATCTTCTGATATTGAACATTCAGACACTAAACAAAGAGCAATGTGAATTCTGGTTTTAGTATTTCAGATTGGTCCAAACTGGCAATGGTGGAATCTCTTTGGATAAGACGCATGCACAATCGTTGTGTGTGCTTCAAGTTCAACATTGTGTTTTAAATGCTACCCATTGCAATGCAGACTTTTCCGAATGTTACAAATGCCCCACTGTAAAGCTGTTGAAAACACCGTATTTAGACTTATTTCAGTATCAGATTTAGTTATACTTTAGATTCACTTATTTTAGATACAAGGAGTCACAAAATGATTCATTTCATCACCCCAAACTGGTATCACAGTGATACTTTACTTGTCTGACATCTTTCTTGCACCAGAAGTCCAGATAAGCATATAACTTGTCAGAAAGTCATATTTCTCCTGGCAAAATCTAGCAGTGTTAATCAAGTGTCTGTAATCCCAGGCTTTCTCAATATCTATAAATGCATTGGCCGAGAATGTAAAGGAAAAGCAGCACCTCTGAGAAGAATGAGTCAGTGTTGCTCAACGAGCTTTAAGCATGGCAAAACAGCAAGACGTGAGAGACCACACAGTAAGGGGATGAAGAAATGCAGGGTGGAGAAATAGACAGAGAGAGTAGAGCGCATCAGAGTTATCGGAAAGAGTGATTGGGAAAGAGGGTTGATGAGGAAAGGCAATAAGAGTTGGAGAGCCAGAGAGTGTATGCGAAGTATCAGAGTTGACAAGAATGGAAAGGACGGATCAGGCAAGCGAAAGGGACACCAATCAACACCTACTGATTGCCTCAGGTGTCCCAGGGGAAAGATCAATCTATGGGGAAGAGAAGGGAAGAGGGGCAGTAGGATGGAAAGATAACCGGTCCAGACACTCTTCAAAGAATACCAAGGGAAGTCATATTTTGCGCCGACTCTCCAGCACTTTGCAGGCCACTCAAGGGAATGAACCAAGATGACGCAGCGTTTGATGTTTGGCCCTTGTTCAGTTGTTGGTTGACAGTAAATTAATGCTCAAACACTCCTTTCTCAAATGTACGTATTAGCCAATCTTTTCACCTAACAATTACTCAACGTTTGTGTTTGTAACCCGTTATAGAAAATTGAATACAATTCAAGCAGCAAAGTGGAAGGAGAGTAGAATGATCACAGATTTGCCAGGGTGACAACGACCGAGCGTCTCCTAATGGGAATCACGGGTGTGGAGCTGTGACATGGCCAAATACAGTGACAAACTACGCCGTTTGTCAAAATTGGTGAAACGACTGATGTTACTGTTTTCTTTGTACTGCTATTACTGCCTCCGTGTTGGCCAAAAATTGAGATTAGGTGATACAGTCAAGCTCCAGAACAGCTACTCTATGGACCTTGTGGTGAGATTGTGTTTTACAACAACTGTTCCCATGGTTTTAGTCTCATTGCTAGAGATACCTCCACAACGTTGCGGAGGAGGGTCTGGCTTGTCCACACATAAATCTGGGATGGAAAAAAAAACGTGCTCTGGTTTTGTTGGCATTTCTTTAAACCAATCACACCTATCTTAGGTGGCGCTAAGCAACACACAGAGCAACAGCACCTAGGCAAAATATCCTTGGGAAGGAACTTGTTTGGGTGGAATATGTGTACATTGTATGTGTTGTACACATGCGTACAACCTTTAGTTGCGCAACAGAAAACAGTCTAGCTAGTGGTCTGGATTTGGTTAATACGAGTGGACGCTGGCGCATTTGGCAGCCGCTGCTCTCCGGTTAACTATTTTGAAGTTATTTTAACGTTTTAGCGGATCACTGGGCCGTGTATTTGCACTCAAGTGAGAGTTTAAGCCTTCGCCTTCGCTTGGAACGTCTTAACTTTTGTTGCTATTCCGATGCTTGGTGTCTGAGTGTGGTGAACTAACCTCGTTCTCCACCTGTCTTCTCGACTCCACGCGGTTCCTGCTGTTGGCTAGCTGCCCGCTGCCGTTCATAATGTGGGCTTCCAAGTTTTACACAGGCAGGTCTGACCCAGTGTTCAGCGGCTGATCTCCTCCTGCTCCGCGGGCTTCTGTCTGTGCCTCCCCCGCTTGATCTTCAACTACACCCTGAGATCGCGCTCCTTCCCCGCCGGAGATACATCCACCGCGGATCTCGCCGGAATTTCCACCTTGATGACTCCAATCCTATAACATCACTCTGGTCCACTTCTCGCCGTTCCCGCCGATGCTCCTCGCGGGCCGCTGACCGTGGTTCGCTTGCTCACCTGGCTAGGGTAGCAAGCCCCGCCCCCGGCTACAATACCTCTACTGTCAACTTTGGTCTCCTGAATGTCCGCTCTCTCACAAACAAGGGTCAGCTCATCCAGGATCTCCTCACTGGCCGTAAGCTGGACTTCCTCTGTCTCACGGAGACCTGGCAACAACCCAGTGACTTCTCTCAGCTCAACGCCTCCACTCACCTGGGTTTGTTTACCATTCTCATCCTCGTGGCTCTGGCCGCGGGGGAGGTCTCGCGCTGCTCTATCGCGAGAAGTGGAAGATGTTGCCAGTTTCCACTCCAGTTTTCCGCTCTATGGAGTGCTCTGTATTTAAATTGCCTGGTCCTACTCCCACAGTTATTGCCACAGTCTACCGCCCCCCCAAACCACACAGCGACTTTTTGAACGAATTCTCCATACTACTTACCCACCTCTCTACTCTCTCTCCTAATGTCATTCTCCTTGGTGACTTTAATATTCACATTGACAATATAAATCTCCCACTCACCAAAGACTTTACCTCAGGTCTAGACAGTTCTGGATTCCATCAGTCCTCCTCCCTCCACCTCACTGTCCCTCATTCTCGACTTATCACCGTGGGGAACAGAGCCTTCAGCCGCTCTGCTCCCCAGCTCTGGAACTCACTCCCACCTGACCTCCGCAATATCAACTCTCTCCCCCTGTTCAAAACTAGACTAAAAACCCATCTGTTCCAGCTCGCTTATCTGTAAATACACTGCTCCTGTTTTGTTTGTTTTGTTTTTTTGTTTTATTTGTTTTGTTAGAACTACTTCACTTTTCCGTTCCCTGTATCTGTCTTTTATTGTCTGTAAAGCGTCCTTGAGTGTTAGAAAGGCGCTGTTAAATAAAATGTATTATTATTATTATTATTATTATTATTATTTATCCTGCAGATATCTGAGGAGCAGGTAACCATAGTCCTCAGAAAGTTCAAAAGAGTTCAAAAAGCAAACACAAAGGGAGCGCAAGGTAACGGACATTTGGGCAAAAAGAGGGACATTAGGCAGAATTTCTGGCGGCACCTGAACAATCCCGGATGTGGAACATCGTGGATGTAGACTACCAAGGTCTTCATGCATAATGTGGGTGAGGGTGAAATTTTCATAAAACATGTCTGAGAAAACACAAGCTGCCAAAGCTGACCAATCACAGGCTGCATGTTGTCTGGATATCATTAGCTATCTCAGTACCAACATATAGTGCTGTACACCATAACGCCTTACACACTGTAAACAACTTGAAATGCAGCTTTACGATGCAGAATTAATAAAAGGATCAAACACATCAGAAGTTGACTATGTTTTATTCAAATGGCAAAGACAAGCCTCCACATGCTTCTTAATCAAAGTTCAGTCATCCATACTAAGAGTGGGCGCAACAAAGAGGAAAGATTGACCCAGTAATGTGTACCTGCTGATTACCTTGTCTTAAAAGCACAGAGACGCATTTAATCGCTGCAGAGAGCACTCAAACTAGATCTTCCACAGGTATCACGTCTACATCTTTACTTCTGGCTAATTGTTCCGCTCGTGACTTCTAATCACAAACGCAAAGCGGCGATGTGAACTAGACAAGCTACGATCATGTTCAGCTGACCCCAAACATGGTGGAAATCAAAGTCCTCTCCACTCCTCCACCCTCACTCTGTCTTTCTTTCTCCCATTTCCCCTTCTCAAGGTTGCATGGGAATTATGAATTATGAATTATGAATCCCTCTAATTCATATCTTCCGCAAAGTCCGACATCTCTCCAGCTTAAATAGCTCACAGCCACTCGCCTCGCTTCCAGTCGGTGAAGTCAAGGAAATCGAAGGTTACTTTACTGTTGGGTTTTCCCCCTGCTGGCATTTAATAAATAAAGATACAGATAATGGACTCAAAGTCACAGAGAAAACCGAATAAAGCGGGTTGGCCTGGTAAAGGAGCCTGACTGAAAATGAGGAGCATTATTTGTTGATTTTCAGAAAAGACTCATGGTTCCTGTATGCAATTATTTTCCTTCACATTCATGAGCATTATTAAATTACATTAAAAAAGAGGTTCGCAATTTCACAACGTCTTCACGAGTGTTGATAATTAACCAATTGGCCGCTGTTCTAGTCTGAACATGTTTTCACAGCAACGACTTGTGCTTTTGAGATTATTGTGTTTGTGTGGGAGTTTTGTATTTGCATTTTAAAAAGTTGACATATTTAGTCCCCAAAGGCCTTTAATAAGATGTATCGGTCTACTGCAGCAGACACCACGTGGATACCACATGGAGAGGTAATGAAACAAGGCAATCACTGGTGTTAGCTTAGTACTTGTTATTGGAAAATAACCTGCGCAAAGGTGTCAAAAAAGATGTGATACCCCGATTTTTGCACAACTACAAACAAGTTGATAGAGAGGGAATCACTTTTCCAAATGATATCATTTTTGAGGATATCATAACAAATACTGGAATTACATGACAGCATGAATTTGAACCCAGGTCCAGTGCCGTCTCGGTTTAGGCCTCAGCATGAGATCCTTACAGTCTTCAACGGCAGGGAACACGCCCACCAGAATATATATATTAGGTGTAATATATGTATATGATCATGTTTTTCTTCATGTGGACACAGTAAGAACTGTTACCACGGAACCATCTAATGTATTGTAATAAACAGTCAATTGTAATCACTGTATCTGGATTAGAGGTACAGCTGTTTACAACAGTTTAGTCAGGCTTATTTCCCATCCCGGACGTTCACATTCATCACTCAACATCATGAAGTACTTGTATTAAATATATAGCATAAATCATATATAATAAATAATCACACACCTCTCACAAATGGACAAAAATTGGAAAAAAGGGGAGGAAAAAAAGGTATACAAAGGCGGTTTAATCAAAGGCAGTGAAATGAGTTATGAATATTGTGTTTAGCTTCGGTTTGAGAACAGTTTAAACTTTGCTCAGTGGCTGACCCCCTCACTCGCTGCTTAAGAGACCTTCAAACAGAGGAGCAGAGGACAGTGATTTCATTAGCCATTCGGCGAGGTGTGTGTGTGTGTGTGTGTTTTAATGATATAAGAAATGGAAGGGTGGCTAAATGAAAGCCGTGTAAAATGTCAACTGCGCACATGCATGTGTGTGCGTGTTTTTTAATTTTCATTATTGCTCCCACGTCCTTCTCTCTCTCTCTCTCTCTCTCTCTCTCTGTTTCTTTGTGGCACTCCCTGTCTGTCTCTCATGCGCTCGCTTCGCAATTATAACCTCCATTAATTATGAATCAGGACCCAAATGAGCAGGGCCAAACCGCTGCCACTGTCGTTCCAGCCAGGCGGCTGAGAGACCTGGCAAACTCCTGAGCTGTTGACGTTGCCTACGGTAACACTGTGTTTTAATTTTCCTTTTTATTAATTCAGGTCGCTACTGATATGAACGGGGAGTGGAGGGGGGGAAGGAGGGAGGGAGATAGGAAAGGAGTTGCTGGAGGGATGGAGAGGCAGCATATAGCTATAATTATCCCACATTATTAGTAATGATAATAATATTGATGCCAGTAAAAATTTGTTTGGCCCTCAGCCTTGCCCACTGCTTCTTTTTGTGGAGAGATGAATTAATAAAAAACCTTCGTCTGACTGGTTGAGTGGCGTGTGACATTCTCTCTCTCTCTCTCTCTCTTTACCACACTCTTTCTCTTCACATTTCCCCAGGTAGCTGGTTCACTCATTCACTGGCAAAATAGCATCACAGAGACCCACTTTGAGGGGAGTGAATATAGGAAAGAGGTATAATCTACTAAATTGAGGCAAAGCGCTGTACTTTGTCCCCTTCAATTCCCAATGACGAGAAGTGTGCATTCTGACACTTCTGGTGTGTGTGTGTGTGTGTGTGTGTGTGTGTGTGTGTGTGTGTGTGTGTGCATGCGTGCGTGCGTGCGTGCGTGCGTGCGTGTGTCAACAAGGTGACTGCCTCACAATCAGTGCAGACAGGTCGGGCTGGGAAACGTCCGCACAATCTGTCAAAATGTCGTCACTATACGCCGCAACCAGACAGTAGAGCACCTCCAGTCACCCTAAGCAGTGCTGCGAGAGGTGTCAACAGTCATTTAGTGATGTTTATTATGGAGAAGTTAATGTTATGAAAAATACCAACAAAAGATAAGTTCTAGAAGAAGTTGTCACAACTTAGTGGATGGCAGAAAGAACCTTTTTCAGGTCAAAAATGTTTTTCTAATTAAGTCCCACTCCAGGAAAACACACTGTTTGATTCAGAAATGGCGATTTTTCAACAACAACAAAAATCTTTTTCCTCTGATGTACCGCGTCCGACCAAACTGTCTAATCCCAAATTGCGAGTGTGGAGTTAAATCTGTTCTGTTTTTGTGAACCTGATGCAGGGTGTCTTAATGAGACACCGTGTTTCTGCCTTCTACTTCCTTAACTCTGAAAGCTTTTCGTTCCCCCGTCGTGGAAGGTCCTCTCATTAACCGACATGTTCTCCTTATTTCACTTTACTTGTTTTTATCTCCATATCCTGATCGCCTCTCTCTCTCTCTCTCCCTCCCCGAGACCGGCCATGTTGTTACGCGTTGTCATTCATGAAACGACACCTAAGAACCCTTGTACTCCCCACTGGCCTCGGCTGACAGATCGGATGCTAGGAATGAGTACAAGTAAAGTCGACGAAAGCAATTAGCACATTGAGGGGCGCTGTGTTGTTGCATGTCACTTTGGTTATCTTGTGAGAGCTCCATCTTGCCAGGACTGAAGGGTCCTTCGTCTGTCAAAAGAGTGTGTGTCCACAATATGTGGGTTTGTGTCTGCTTCAAGGGCAAATGAGTTTTTTTCCTCCATCATCTATAGTCACGATGCTCTCTGAGGACTCTTGACTTAACAGCAGTGGTGAAAGACGTGTTGATTTCATCATTTCAGCCCTCAAATGTGTAATGAATTATTTGTCCCTTTTTCATCTATAGTTTTTTCTTTTTTCCGTTTTTTATTAATAACAATTATAATAATAATTGATATTGAATGGGGAAATTACAATTTTACACTCTTTTAGAACACACAGGCCTGAAATACGCACATACATGGACAAATGGAGAGATGCTGCCAGTCCACACTCTGTACTTTGGTCCACACCTTATTTTATTTTCAACTGAAATATGCTTTGGAATTGTTCTCCATACAAAAATGGTAACTATTGTCCGAACTAAGACCTGTGCCAGTGCCGTTTTGTGACTCATAGAGTCAAGATTGCAGTCCCCGGACCTAAATCTAACCCAAGCCCATGTGATATTAACCCTGGAGACATAAGGATGAGCCCTGTATTACCTACTCTAAAGAGGTTAGGTTTTCAGTTCAGTTTGTCCGTTTGTTTATCGGTTTGGTTGCCTGTTGGCAGGAAACAACTACTGGTAATTTGGAATGAATGTGAATCACACACACAAAACAAGGGATTTTTCACTTTTCTGCGTTCTTGTGTTGAATAATAAGAAAAATGAGTGACATTGTGAGACGGCGGAGGTACTCAGAGTGCTCTTTGGTTATTATAACTATATGATCCGATGTAGGTTGGATACTGATGCATTAATGCATATGAGCATTGTAACTGCTTGAGGTGGAGGAGCTATTTTTAGCTACTTTTGGCAGTTCTGTAATCAAGTGGTTCCTACGAGAGGGGTAAGGGTCACACAATGCATCTGAGGGCTTCAAAAGATCATTAATAGATTAGAAAAGAAGACAAAATTGTTTTCTTTGGTCTCTATCAATTGCTTTATGAGTACAATATTGGATAATTGTATCCGTTTGAGCCTTGGATAGTTATTGAAATGAAACCATGTGACCATTTTTAGACACATGAAACGTGACAAGGAGCTCTTTTATTGTGAGGGGTCACAAAGCAAAATGGTTGGGAATTACTTAGCTTTTTTTTTTTAAAGGTTTTGAAGGTTGTCATGTTTAATTGATTTAAAACATTGAATCAAATGGGATTTATTTTGGCTTCTATGCCACTAATCAACAGAAAAGTACCATTTAAGTGCAGATATTATGCTTTTTGCCTTTTTCCCTTTCCTTTAATGTGTTATGTCTTTTTTGTGCAAGTCATAGGTTTACAAAGTGAAAAAGCCCAAAGTCCTGCAACAAAAAACACTGTTTAATCTGCTCCATTGTAGTCCGGCCTTTACTTCCGTGATGAACGCTTATAATGCGTTATAATGCTCCACTAGCTGCTAGCATGGCACGCCCTCATAGTCTACAACTGATTAGCTAGCAGTGCTTTCCTAGCTACTATGCATGTATGTATGATGGAACAGAAGTGCAATGCCTCACTCTGTAGCTAAAACAGAGAGCTCAACACATAGGGTGAAAAGAGAAGCTGCAGGAATGTGCAGTACAACAAAAATATGGTGTTTTTTGAAAATTAAACCATGTAAACCTATTCTGATACAACCTCTTAATACAATTATGAACCTGAAAATGAGCCTAATATGAGCACTTTAATGGAAAAGTGATTAAATATCTCTACCAAGTGATCTTGATGTATTTCAAATATAAAATACTGTACATGTTTGCATAGGTATTCATTCTTTTGATGAAAGCCCACGGAAATCATCAGTGGTGCAGCCAAATGATTTTAGTAGTGGCATTAATAGTTAAATGGTAATCAATTTTAGTCATTTTGTAGTTATCTATTTTAACTTTGACACTAAAGGGTCTTAATTTGTCAGTGTCATTGAATTGACTTTGATTCAATGTGATAAAACAAAGGTGGTGAGTAGTGTATTTTCCACTACTGGTATACTGATGCTCTTTTCATGCCCTCGGCTTGACACACAGCAAACACACACACACACACACACACACAATGTGGTTAACTCAAGCCTGGATGCAATAACAATTAGCAAGTCTAATGGCTCATCGACTGCCTTTGCCTCCTTTGGTTTGCTCAGCACCCTCTCTCTCCTTTTAGCACGCTCTGATCAACATCACAAGACACCGCCATGAAATAATCCATACAGTGAGGTCATCACTCTCTGCAACAGTGTCAGGCTGCACACCAGCAAGTGTTTCATCCTAACCTGTTGCGAATTACAGCCGCTCATGTGGCGTTGCACCAGATTAACGGGTGTTGTCACAGGGGCATCGGCGACAGACGGCGAAGGCTATCATTAGCATCTTAATCATCGCGGTTATCTGCGGCTGATAGCCATCGCAGTGCGGGCCAATTTTCCACAGCCTAGTGCCGAATAGCCATCTGATCTTTTCACCAACAGGGTCACCCTGAGCATCACTGTTCCAACACCGGAAATCATTTTGCAGAGAGGAAATGAAAAGCATATATCATCTATCACACCTTGGAACCTTTTTAGCATGTTGCTAAATCCCCTATATGTGTGTTTAGAAGAAAGTGTTCTTTGCTAGCACCCAGTGTAATCCTATGAAACATGCCAGTCTAGTCATCTTATCAGCGCTGACATACCGTGCACACACCATCTAATCCTGCGTATGTGCTAATGGAAATAAATGTACACCACGTCTATACAAACTGCCCAAAGAAGTATTAAGATGGCTTAATGCTCTCATCGCTCTCTCACACACACACACACACAAACACACATACATACGCAGACACATGGTACATATAACTTACAGTTTTGGTCAGAGAGGGATATTTAATAGAATCATGCTTTTCTTGCTCTTATCGGTCTTTCCACAGACCCCCTGTTTGCCCTGCCAAGGAAAACAATGCGAGCACAAAGCCTTTTGTTAGGAGGAGTATGCAGCATTTCCACCTACGCCGCCCACCCATCCCCAAAAAATCAACCCACGCTGCATTCACACCTTCCCAATGTTATCTCAGTGTTGTCCCACTTCCATTCTGCGTGCCCACCCTTCTTTTGGCAGTACGTCCACAGGCTGCAGGTTTTTCTAGTTTTTTTGGTCAAGATGTGTTCAACATTCACTTATCGTAAGATTGGAGAGGATGGGTGGGCGGAGCAGGGGGGTGACAGAAGCTGTGAGAGGGGCGAAAGGAGGCAATCTGCCCGTCAGCATCAGCTGCTGGTGACTTCAGCAGAATGGCGAGAGGCAGATGGGTGTGTAGATTGCATGCATTGTCTCCGCTGTGTAAGCTGACATGCATGCAGTTTAATAATGTTGTCACACTTATCCGCATGATTGAGGAATAAAAACATGCATATGGTGCAATGTTTTTCTCTCTCACTCACACACACACACACACACAAACACACAAAAACCCTTATAAGCCTCTTTTTCCATTAACACTGCCATCGCCACCAGCACCACCTTTCCCGCTTTCCACCATCCAACCGCACCTTCCCCAACACGGATGCTGTCATTAAAACATGATTAGTTTTCTCCCAGTGGCTATTACAAACCTTAATCTTCCACCATTGTAGAGACACACTATGCTAATATCGTTGCAGCCTCACACATATTAACAGACATTCATTTACAGCATGACTTATACAATTTTAGAGATGACAAACTCTCATTACTATATTGGGGATTTATACTTTCTGGGAGACAGGTGTGTGTTTGGTTATGGATGTTATTCACCTGAAACATTAGCCTGAGACCATCAGATAAAGACGGGTTGTGTGTGTTTCTGTGTATGTTTTGTGTGTGCGTGTGCGTGTGCATGAGTACATGTAGCTCCCCTCCTTATGAATATGGTTAATGTGTAAGCCCAGCCGATGGCCAGGATAAAGGGCCATGTGCAAATAAACTTTCTCTAATTACAAGCTGCGAATAAATCACCAGAACCAATCTGCTACCATTCAGTCTCAAGGCTTGAACACCCACTCTCACCCACATAGATCCTGTATGTATATATATTCTCTGAATTATCTCTTTGATGGAACACTTTGATTTAAGAAAAATAATGATGATTGGTGAGTGTTTAGTAGGACGGGGCTTGATTACTACTTGTGATTGTGTTCTTTCACTGAATACTCTCATGCGAGAGTACTAGATGTTTATTGTTTTCTTTCTGTTCTTCCTCTCTGGCTAACTTGTCGAACTTATGTTCCGTTTAGGCTCCCCAGCCCCGTCTCCATCTCCCTTCTCTCTTTCTTTCTCAAATGCTCTGTCCCTACCTCTGTTTCCATTCCCTTTCACTTCCACTTAACCCACTCTTTTCTCACCCCTCGGTCTCGTTGCGGACCAATCAATCCCATATTCTATCTTTAATGTGGTCTATCATAATTTTCTCATTATAATCAGAGAGTGATTGGATTCTGGGGGTAAATGAGGGATTCTGAGAGGTAATTAGCAGACTAATAACTCCAAGTTCTGACATGCTGAAGTAAGAGACGGATGGAGGGACTTTGAATCTCTCATCTGCAGGGATGAAGAGGAAGAGGGAGGAGGGAAATCAGCCTCTTCAGAAAGCTCTCTGCGCACATACATCAGTAGCAAGGCTAATATTATTCTGTGTTAGTGGGAGGAAGGGAAAACTGTGTGAGTGTGAGTGGGTATATCTATAACAAGAGGCACATTTTGAGTGTTTGCATTATTTCTTCTTCTGGACTGTTTGTTGCAATAAAGCTGGGGGAGATAGTATTTCTGAAACCGTCACCCGACACACAATGAATATTTCCTCCAAGACTTAGACCAATCCCTTAGAAATTTGTTTTATACAGTAAAGGCTACAACTAATTTGTTTGGCCATGTACAGTATGTTTTGTGGGAAACGTAATGCTGTGGCAGGGTTGGAATGCTGTGCACCATTCTCTTCAATTATAAACCCATAAGTTATTTATTGCTGGTGTAATATATTGTTTGAGATGGTCTTTACATCAACAATAAATAACTCATGGGCTTATAATTGAAGAGAATGGTGCACAGCATTCCTCACCTGCTACATGTTGTCCATTGGTCTCAGGTGCCAGCGGGCCGCGTGATTAGCCAGCACTGCCGGCCATCCATCTTGGTTGATGGAGAGGACGGGGGGGGGGTGGGGGGGGGGGTTAGGTCGACAACAGACCTGGCTGGCCTGGCCCCGGGATACAACTATGTCTCCATCACACACACACACACACACACACACACACTTGCACACGCACACTCGCACACACACAAGCAGCACCAAGCCTGCAGGTTAATGGCTTTGACTCCTGTCCACTCCATCTCTCTCTGTCCATCTCCTGCTCTCTCTCTCTCTCTCTCTCTCTCTCTCCCTCCCTCCCTGTCATTTCTTTGTCCTAGTCAAATGTTTGTGCTCTGCGTCTTAATCTCACTCTGTCTTCTTCCCCTCCATACATCCTCACATTGCCTTCGCCCTTCTGTGCCTTTCCTTTCCATTTCTCCATTTGTTTTCTCCATTACCTCTTCATTCACTCATTACCTCCCTTCAGTTTCTTTCTCAATCCCATTCTCTCTCTTCCTGCCTCTCTCTCTCTCTCTCTCTCTCTCTCTCTCTCTCTCCTCTCTGTCTTACCTGGAGTGTGTGTTGCATATGTATGAGGGGCGTGACAAAGTGCTGCCCTCAGCACAAACACAGCCAGGCATCCAGAGTCAAGTCTGTACGATGGGAAGAGGAGAGAGAAGTGGTGGGGAGTAAAAAGAAAAGGAGCAAGGAGACCGAAATTGTGGGGAGGAAGCAAGGAAACAGGAAATAATTTAGTGGGGACAGGTTCAAGTTGAATGGGATGTTACCTTCTACTTTTGTGTTTTCATAATTGAGGACAGGGTTTTCATGTTTTTGCTAGTTTGAAAAAAATTTATAACCTAAAAGTTTTTTTTAATTATTTTTCATTATCTTTTACTATCTTTTTAAACCATTTGCACAAATTCAAAAATGTTACAAAAAAAGATTTAATCACGAAGCAAATGAAGAAGTAATGCTCATTTTATTTTATTTTACTTTTATGTAAGCAAGAAATATCTTGAGAGACAATACTGTCTTATCAAATCTAATTTACAAGGCAGAACCTTTACATAAAGTAAAATAACTGTAATGAAGCCTGTTTTGAATGTTGTTGGATGTGAAGACGGTGTCTTTATGCCGAGCCCAGAGTGTGAAAGTGAAATACACTTATTATTAGTTACATGTCAACGCAAAAAGTATGTTAAATGGATTATTCAAATGTTTCTTTATTTATCTTAGGACCTTAGGACATCCTGATTCTTGGAACAGTAAGTCAGTCTGCTGTTTTCTCCGTACCAGACCTGTCACAAGAAGCCCTTGGAAGGAGAGGGAAAGGAAGTGAAGCATGAAACAGGTGTTTGTGTTTGAAAGGCAAGGAGGGAAGGAAAGTATGAATGATAAAAAGGAGGGAGTGAGGAGGGATAATACGAGAGCAGTAAACAACTATAGGAGAGAACAGCAGCTGAGTCAGAATGTATGAGTTTATTCAAGTTAAACTATATAGCTGTTATATGACATGTTTTAAGTTTCCTTTGGCCGTGTTTACGAGTGAG
Source organism: Etheostoma cragini (assembly GCF_013103735.1). Taxonomy (NCBI): domain Eukaryota; kingdom Metazoa; phylum Chordata; class Actinopteri; order Perciformes; family Percidae; genus Etheostoma; species Etheostoma cragini. The sequence continues at coordinate 11,272,048 of NC_048425.1, forward strand.
AGTCAATATATGACAGGTCTACAGTTCCACATGGTCCTATATGTCTTTTTATCTGCTTAAAGGTTAAAGGTCTACACATGTTGGGAATACTCTACCCTTACACACTTACACTTGGTAAAGGTTAAAGGCACGAATAAGAGGAGAAAGAGATGGCAGACAGACAGGTCGTCGTCCCTCTCGTCATCTCCAGGGATATGCTACCTTTGGCCAGTTGCCAGGCAACAGTGTGCTTGACAACGATGAGTTATATGGCTCTCCTGTCGCAGCAAGGAATTGTGGGTAGCCAATGTCAAACAACTTGTGTGTGTGTGTGTTTTGTCTCATGCTGTGTGCATGAATAAATGAATGACTGTGTGAGCCCACCTACCCGTGTTATGCTCCCTCTTACTCTCCAAGCAAACACCTTGATAGGGGCCCACCACTGTTTACATCTGTGGCTCATGGTAATGCTGCCATTGATACACACACACACACACACACACACACACACACACACACACACACACACACACACACACACACACACACACACAGTCGTGTCTGCCTATCTTTGTGGGGACCAGTCATTGACATAATGCATTCCCTAGCCCCTTACCCTAACCTTAACCATCAAACCTAAATGCCTAACCTTATCCCTTACCCTAACCATAACCATAACCTAACTCTAACCCTACTCCTAAAACCAAGTCTTAGTCCTCAAAAAGCCCTTTAACGATATGGGGACCAGCATTTTGGTCCCCACAAAGCAGTCAGGTCCCCACAAGTATACTGTTTTCACAGTTTTTGGTCCCCACAAATGTAGCTATACCTAGACCACACACACACACACACACACACACACACACACACACACACACACAAACACACACACACACAGTGTGGGAGTGGCTAAAAAAGGACTTCCAGTTGCTGTAGGCATCTGACAGTCCTTGATGAATGCTGAGATGTTTAATTTGGTTTAATTTAATATCAATAATTCATATAATGCTACAAGGAAACATTGGGTTAAAACAAAATGACTGTAGATTAACTCATTTGTGGATTTTGTGTACCATTGGACCACCAAATGCATAATGTGCCATAGTCGAAAATAGTCCCCAACAAATGCACGATTTGATTTGACGATTTTCTCCTGTCTATAAATATTTTTAGTAAAATGTTTATTCTAAGCACAGTAATATATTTATGACATACTGTATATAATACAGTTTTGATGTGCCCAAAAAGGAAAAGTATTTTGTGTCTAATGTGTTTTTTCACAAAAAAACTAATTAAATTTACTCCTTCTCTGTCAAAGATATATTCAAAATGTATGAATATGCAACCATTTCAATAAACTGCTGGACACAGCTCACTAAAAAGTCTCTTATCAGTGTTTGTGCGCCAGAGGCTTCAAGTCCCCAGAACTCCATATCTGACCACCATTGGCTTTCAAACCAGTTGTGATGTCACAAAATCCAGTTTTACATAGACGTGTCAAACTGAGATTTGATTATATATAATGATGGTCAACGTTTCCTGTCTGCCGTAGACTGTATACTTTTCCACTCAAACTATGTAACATGACACCACCTGTATATACATAGAACTGTGTTATTAGCGTGAATGTCACACAAAAGGAAAATGAACAGGGCAGCAATGATGTGTCGTCCTGAAAATGAACGCTCTGCTCCTCTGCACTTGCCAGTCATTTACCAACATGTCACATTTCTCTGACCTGTGATTATTTAGGTTTTTTTGAATGCTGAAACGCAGTGCTGAAATGCGTCACTTTTTCCGCGACTTCCATTCACTCAGTGTCGTCTGAGCTGTCGCGTGTGACAAATGAACCAATGGCATCAAAGTGGACACAAACAAGAGCAAACAAAACCAGACGTAATGTTGCCAGCAGCTTAAGTTGTACTCATGTGCTTCTGTGTTGTGTCTGCTGCTGTATGTTACGCTCCAGGTGTGTTTGCTGGGCCCCTCCTCGGTCATGTATCTAATGACGATGGAAGCAGGAAGTTCTCTGTTCTGCCTGCTCTGCTTAAGAGAAATGGTGCGTTCACAATAACTTGATAATGCTGCTCTGATGAGGTGTCAATCAAACACGTCGCTGTTGAAACGAATGACAGGGAAGAGGTTGTTTTATAGTGTGTATGTTTGTGTGGGGGGTGGAACGTGTGTGTGTGTGTGTGTGGGTGTGTGTTTGTTCCCTCATGTTTATGCTAATTTACAACTTGGCATGTCTGTTCTGTGCTATTAGTTAACCTGTAGTGTGTTGCATTATTTTGTGTGTGTGTGTGAGTGTGTGTGTGCGTTGTAAACCCATCTTGTGTGTGTTTTTGTGTGGCATTAATTTAGCAGAGCTGTGGAAGTTCCCGGGCAGGCCAGTCTGTTAGCGTAGCCGCTGTGCCACTGCTTATTAATCAACCTGGCAGACAGACAGTGGTGGCACTGCCCCTCTGCCTGCCAAATAGGGAACTGGCCTCACTCTGATAACTTTCAACACTCTACACCAACTGCTCTGAGGCTGCCAAATTAGGAGCAACTCTGGCTAAGATAAGTCTAATAGTCTCATGCTGTGGGAGGGTGATAGTGTGGCCGGCAATAAAGACTGATGGTGTCGGTCGGAGCTGACAGGTGGGGGTTAAGAAGAAGAAAGCAAAGGTTGCGAGGAAAGGAGTAGAAGGAAAGAAAAAGAATTCTAAGATTCTTTTTTTTTTTAAATGAAATTTGTTCCAACCCAGATGCAGGAAGTGTCCACCCTCTAAGAAACAGCAGGTTGGCTGATTGTCACGTTTGGCCTTCTGCACGTTTAAAATGGAGCAGTTTCTCCGCCAGCAGAAAAGATGATGCTTATTTACAATCTTCATTCATGTGGTAGTTCAACAGAAGCAATGTCACTGCCAATCTCTGCTGGCAAGCCTTCCACTAGGCACACGAAAAAAGCCAATTGATCGGCCTAACTGTGACTTTGGATGGGTCAGAAGATTTAATCCCCCTGCTCTGTGTTGAAGTGTAAATAATTGTCAAAACCAGCCGACTGGAATCTGTCAGTGCATTTCTTGGTTAATTTGGTTCTTTTATGGTCTGCTAAACTTAGAGACTTCATAGCTTGGCTTTTTGATGGCGATTTAAAATCATCTAAATAATGGACATTTATGGTGTACAGAGCCATAAAATGTGTTGTAACAAAAATGTCACAGTCAAGGGTTTCCTTGTTGCCTTGCATCTGTTCATGTTGTTGCATGAATTATTCATTGAGGCCGTGGACGTCTTTCATTTCAGTCTTTTTGTAGATTCAAAGTACACACATATACGTCTTTGACGTCTCTCCCCTATTCTTTTTCTCTCTCTATCTTATTTCTGACATTTCTTCACTCCATCATCTCTCTCTCTCTCTTTCTCTCTCTCTCTCTCTCTCTCTCTAAGACAAAGGCCTTCTGCTCAGGATCGTTGCACCAGCTTAAGCCAATGTTTTACTTTGCAGAGAGACGGAGATGACAGTGACACAGTAGAGCTACCCCCCCACTCAGGTTTTACACTGCACTAAGAGTTAAAATTCTGATCTACGCCCTGTTTGCTGCTTACCTTTTCATACATGTCAAATACGGTTACAGGAGATGGAAAAGCTTAAAACATGTTAGCATCTCAGAGTTTCAGGGATATAATCAAGCCCTGATAGTGCAGGCTGCACTGTGATTTTATGGCACGGCATGCTCTGGCCAAGAAAGACTTTTACCATGCTATAACCAGAGATGACGAAAGTACTCACTTTCCGTACTCAAGTAGAAGTACAGATACTTGTGTTAAAAAATACTTTGGTAAAAGTAGAAGTACTGATTTAACTTTTTTTACTCAATTAAAAGTGACAAAGTACAGGCTTGAAAATGTACTTAAAGTTATCAAAGTAAAAGTAGCCTTGCGAATGACCAACATTTTTTATGCAAAGCTACCTGGACCACACAAATGTTACTAGAGTGCAAGCTGAGAAATGTCCGTGGACATGGAGGAAAGGCTCTTTATATGCCATTGCCTACTTTTTAAATGGATGTCTGCCAGCAGGCCTAAAACATGACATACAGTAATTATTGTGACAGAGACTGGGACTCCAGGTTAATAAGATTCTGACGGAGTAGCAAGATATCAATTCAATTGTGATTCTGTGAGAATTCTGTGTATATTCCCATCCAATTAGATTGAATACGGTGTTGATGACGCAAACAATAATAAGAGTAACTCCAGGGAAATTATTCTAAACCTGTTAGTGAGGACTATAATTAGGACTGCATTTTAAGATGATTCTGGTTTCCAACTTGGCCCCATGTGTGTCTGTTAAAACACGGACGGGGACAACTTCTCTCTGTTGATGCTTTACAGTCAAGCAACAGTACAAACATGGGCATGGGGAGCTCTGCTATGGCTGCGTGTTTGTGGATGGTTCTGCATGAAATAAATAACATTCCAACACAATGCATAGGAATCATATATACATATGCTAGCAAATAATAACAATAAGCCCACTATTAATTACATTATCGTAATGCAGTGGAGCGTAACTGTAGCATGTAAAAAATGCAAACATAAAAACATAAGCAAGGGCGTTAACAATTGCCATTATGAATCAACAGCCAGTTGCATCCTAGCTGACAGGTGAAGAACACAGACAACAAAATCGCAAGCTAACATACTTTAAATGTGACAGAACTATAGACCAATACAGCAACAGGCTTAAATGAACTGATAAAATAAGTTATAAGATTTACAGTTCTCAAGGACGCACACACACAATCTCAACTGATTATCCTCCGGACAGCTAGTCACTTTTTCTTTTCTCTGCCTTTTTTCTCTGTGAGGCGTGCCGCTCGCGGTGTGAGGCGCATGTCCGCGCTGTTCTCCGACATGCACTCACAATCACTCCTGATAGACAACCTTTTGTACAAAACTAAAGTTACAGGCCAATTTTTTTAAATGTTACGGGTAGAAAATACAGATATTCATATCAAAATGTAAGGAGTAAAAGTTAAAATTTGACACAAAAATAAATAGCAAAGTAAAAATTTCGAAAAAATCTACATGTACTTATTCTCTACTATCACTGTAAAAAAGTAATTGTACTTCGTTACTTCCTATCTCTGGCTATAACACTGACTGACTGCGCGCCCGATACCATCCACGCTCTACAATAATGGAACTTTGTTTTTGAAAAGCAGGTGGTGTAGTGAAATAAATGGTATTTGACCTGTAACTTTCACATTATGAACTGAAGTCAAGTGAGAGAAATGTTCGAGACTTTTGAGAGTTTGGGAAGTTTAAAATTGAATGAACTGAGTCTCTTTGCATCTACACAGACGCGTCTACACACACGTTTCCTTGTGTTCTGCCTATTCAAAAATGAGACCTTGTGTTGGAGTTTTGTATAAGATAAATGAATTTCCTCTCTCTAATTTGCTAAAATATTCGGGTATATTTGCTGAAATATTTGGGTGTATGAGCACAATTATTTGTGCGGCCTTTGTGTTTGTTGACTGTTAATAACTTTGGCACCTTGGAAAAATGATAACAATAAAGACTGTCACAAACAATTTAAAAACAATGAGGAAAAATGAAAATTGCTATTATATGACATAAAGTAAAAAGTGGAAGTCCAAAGAACTTTTTAAGGTCTGATTAGCAATTAGTGTATGGGATGCCATATTAAAACACAATACCCAGTCCCCTTAATGTATAAGTTTACAGTCGTAAAACTGGAGCTACCTGGTTTAGTTTTTTCCCCTTCTGTATTACATCTATAAAGCATTGTTTTCACAAAGGCTTCTTTCTTTAATTGAAAGCATGTATCACTCTCTTTGTGCATCATGAGTTACATTTTCTCGACAGTGAACACAGCCCATAATGCATAGGGGTGTGCACTTATGTTGCAGCTCAGACACCTATCATGTATTCTACAGTTACCAGAGTTGTGATGTCAGTCTCCAAAATACCACCATAGTGTTTACAGTAGTGGGACACACTAACATATACTAAAATGTATGTATATAATATAAATAAATAAATATAAAATATAATATAAATTGCTAATATCCATTATTATTTTTATGATATCTTTCACTAGTAGTTTCAATTCAGTAAGCATGTTTAAACAATTGACATTGATCTCAGTTAGACTTTAAGTGAAGGTTGCAGGTCATCAGTTAAATCATGTAAATGTAAAACATGGAGTTACTGATTATGGTTTGTACATAATGTTTGAGGACATGGCAGATACAGCATTAAACAGGAATGATAACACTACCCCCCTTAAGACGTAAAAAAGTCAATTTGTTGTGTCTGTAATTTGTCTTGGTGCGAGTGACGTTGGGTCTTCTTAGACTGAGGCTGCTGATAACCTAGCGGCCTGCTGTTCTAGGTTTTATAGACTGGGTTCACCTCACAAGACGATCATATTGTAGACAACCGTGGAACTTCCTCTTCTTTAGAGCGATTATATTCGGGGCATTACCTCCATGCCTTCTAAACAATGAGCAGTTTGACAAAGGCCCAGGCACAAATCATGAGGCTGACAAACAGCGTTGTCTGGCTCTGCACATGGGAGCAGTGTTTTCCATTTGTATGGGATGCTGTGAAGAGGGAAAACAGCAACTCTGGAAAAGCCTTCAGCACAGTTCTTTTTCTCTCTTGTTTGTATTCTATTGTGAAGTAGAAGATGATAGCCCTGTTAGTGGCCTTTGGCCCCTAGGTTAACGCTGTCATACTCCACCACTCTGTCACCACTACAGTATGTGTCATCTTGTCAAAGTAATGGGCCCTTTCATACACCAAGTATGCCTTTAGTTTTTACTGTGGAATATGTAATTTAGTACATTTTCCCAAGTGGTTTATACATACAGATTTGTCCTTTGCAGGAAATGTTCCATTTGATATTTCTTCATGCTCCACTACATCTTAAATATTGCAGATTTTATTCCACTGCATTTGACAGCTATGAGTTACTTTGCACATTTTTGTTTCTTTTTTTTATCAGGGCAATAAACATTACAAAAGAAATACAAGACAACTGGTGCAATAAAATGTTACAAGAAGACAAAATGTTTTAGATACATTCATTTTATTTATCTTGATATACAATTTGTATTATTGGTTATTTTATTGTTAAGCCATAAAAAAAATGCATTGGTCAGCCACTGGCTGACTAGTTAGCATTGAAAGTCTGACCTGCACAACTCGACAAACACACAGAACATGTGTAGGTGATGGTAGTGCACAGAACATCAGGTAAAAACTACTACTACTACTACTACAGGAAGCAAAAAGTGTTTGTTTTTGTGTGTTTGTGTGTGTGAAGGATGAGTAATAAAAAGGGATTTGAGAAGTTGTCCTCCACAAACCCATTCAGATTGGTTTCTTTATGCGCTGGAGATAAAGCTCTGTAGGCTTTGTCAAACGCACCCAGGCCAATGTTTTCCACATGTTTAATGCAGAGCAACCTTATCTGCCAATTACCTTCCAATACTGAAGACGTTCGACATTACTGGCATTGTCAACATCCGAGTGAAATGCATTTTATCATATCATTTGCATATTTTAATTACACTGCCATGGAAGGGGCAAACATCAGACATCTCGATGAATGTCAGTTTTGTTGTTTTACTTTTGATGGACAGGATCATCGTGTGTGTGTGTGTGTGTGTGTGAGAAGGATACGTGTACTTGTTGAGGTTTAGTATCAATAATGCAGCAGAGAGCGGAGCATCTCAGTGCTGAAGCTCCCCCAACTTGAATCCAATGTTCCAATCCAAGTTGAGAAGGAGGTTAGCAGCTAAGTAAACAAATCCGAACACCGAGTTTAGCTTGAAGAACGTAGATAAACTCCACAATAATACATTGATTTAGAAGGGAACCCTAATATAGGATGGTTAACCAAAAAAGACACCCACTTCATTAGTACATCTTTTTTTTTTAAGTTGCAAACTGAGAATTATGTTTGTCATGAAGGATGTCAAATGGCCAAAAATGAAAATGATTCCAAAAAAGCATGTTCCAGTGCCGGCTGAACAAAACCAATGCTCAGCTTAACTGCACCATGTTCAGTGCCATGCAAACTGAGTGCTACGTGAAGAGGGGTTACAGTATCTAGGCCAACCCAGCATGGGCTCCGTTTGAAGTATTGCTGCATTTTGCCAGCACGTAGTGGAATAGCAGAGGTCTACTTTTAGCTGCAGAGATGCACAGACACAACAGCCATTCACTTCCCCCGCACACACACATCAACAGACAGACACCCACATGCCAACAAATGCATATAAACATACAAATAAAAGACCTGCATACAGACAAGCAAACTTGGATGCTCTGAGACACACTCACACATTCTCACACCCCTGTAGACTCTGAATGTGTGTTTATCCATTTATTTCTGCTGTTTGTTTGTTTTGCTCGGTAAATCCTAACCAACGCACAGCTGCCTTTGCTGCTGCTGCAGGAGCAAGCATGGACAGCAGCTTGGGGATTCATTAGCTCTTCCCCCTCTCCATCTCTTCTTTTTGTCCTCCATTCATGGTCAGGAGCATTTTGTAAATGTTTTGTTGTCACGTTGGACCAAGATACTTCTTATGTGGAGCTGATATTGGCACTTCTGGGATTTTTTGGGATTCAGTCTTTTTGTATTTTTTTTTATATTTATATATTTTTTTGTATTATTTGCATTTTGGCCACTCCACAAACTAACTGTCATAGCCAATCTTCTCGTGGATGATGAATGCTGCTAAGTCACTGGAGGAGCTCTCTAAATGACCCAAGCGATGACATCAGGGTTATCTGAGCCTGCTTTGGCACTGTAGCAGCAGTTTGTATTTATGTGCTGTTTAGCTTGAACACAAGTTTAGACGGCTCGTTTAAAGGCACAATTTCTGAATACAGGCTGCGTGGTTTCTCCCAGGATTAAGTGTTTTGATGCTTTCACAGGATTTATATAGCATCTCAACTTGTTCTACAATCAAAATACATGAAAATCTGACCTTTAGGTTAAAACTCTCCTTTGTGGGTGTGGCGTGGTGTGATCTGATAATTGTGAATGATATATGGAAGTACGTGGCACCAGTGAAACAGCTCAGACAAAACACTAAAAACTGATTCTGTCAGGTGAAATTATCAACACTGTTCTCTGTCAGAAAAAATGATAATGTAAGACAACGTTGCAGGTAATAAGGAAGTGATTGAGAAAATAGGTGTTCGGGGACATTAAAATTTCATATATTGGCTAGTCATTTTTTTGAAACCTGGTACAGTTTCATGTAATGCTGTATACTTAGTTCAGGACCTTTTCAACAAAACCAATAAAATACATTTTTAAGGATTCTATTTTTTAGGTCAAAAGAATCAAACTCCTATGGAGACAAAATATCAGCAACTAGCAGCGTGTGGCAGAGCCCAGGCACCTGCCAAGCTCAGTAGACCTCAGGCCTGGTCTCAATTATCAGAATAAACGACCAAAGACTAAAATGTTGGCACACACACACACACACACACGTCAGTTGGTCAAAACACAGCAATGACTAAAAACAATTACTGTAGCTTTGTACACATGCTGTCCACGCACCCACACACAGTATGCCGTACATTGTGTCCGATTTGGCCCATAGCACCCCTATTTCACCCGCCATTACCCTCTGACTGGATAGAATCCCCCAGGTGCAGCAACACCCAGGGGAGCCAAATGATGGATAAACTAAACAGGATTGGAGGCAAGGAAGGAGGCAGAGGAAATTCTGAGCATACACACACTCATGATGGGAGTGTGTGATCATCAGGCAGGTGAGCTATTGTTCCTTAGGTCTGTAAAAGTGTTCACAGGGCAACAAAACCTGATCGATAGACACGCACCACCACTCTATAAAGACTATAGTTGAAGGAGAGTGAAATGGATATCGGTCCTTCTTC
>NC_048425.1:11282068-11283666 GCF_013103735.1 Etheostoma cragini
ACAATCCCCAAGAGTCCAGGCCTTAGGGCGTCTGCAGGCCAATATGGACTCTTGGAGCCAGCACCACCAGCTGGCAACTGGAATATGCCTTATTTGACAAACATCCGGTTAACATGAAACTTTGAATGTGTGGTATACATGTGACACTGAGCTGACTCCCATTTTAACCACGCCCACGCACTCAGGCCATGCCCCCGTCCCTAACATTCGAACTGTTTACGCTACAGTCTTGTATAAGGGGTCATTGATCTCAGCAGAGTTCTTTCTTTATTGGTGATCCTTTGACCCACCCACTGTGGTTTGCCCATGCCCCTTGAACAGATAATGAACTTTATGACATAGATTCTTATAGCAAGGAGTTCCATCTTCATTGGTGACTATTTGCAGCGTCTGAGTGCCGCGCAAATTCACTGCCACAAAGATTGGCCTCTGCCAGTAGCCCAACCTGCATAGAGGCGAGGGCCCGTTACTCGCTGCTTGCAGCTTTAATTTATTTTATATTTTCCTGACATTGTTGACTAGCCACATTAGCTCAAAGTAAAAAAAAAAAGGTCGTTGCTAAAAAGGAGTTATATATCATCCTCCAAGCTTGCCCTGACTTAGGTGAAGTTACTTTAGTTTCCTCCACCTTAGTTTAGTGTGCCGTTATTTGGAAAATGGGATTTGTGTGCAGTGGATTACACAATTTCCTGTCTCTCTCTTCTCTACTGTCTCGCTGTCCATAGTGCACCGCAGGACAAATACTGTACACATGCTGTTGACATCCGCTGTTTGTAGTTTCAGGACATTTTGGAGGTTTGCACTAGGCCTGCCCTCAAACAGGTTTTACAGTTTCAACAAGTTTACGTCCAGACACGGAGAATCTCTCCATGCAGCAACAACAGAAAAGTTCAGTTAGAGAATAAAAGAAAAGCCCAGTGCACCCCGACACTGTATCTGTACATTCAGGTTGTTTTAGTCGTGCAACAGAAAACTTCAATTGGACAGTCTAGCTAGCTGTCTGGATTTACCTGCAGAGATCTTACCACCAGGTGTCGCCGAATCCACCAGGACTTAAATCTTGAGGAATACAACTTTGACCTGTTAAATGTTATATCTTAATTGTCGATTACCCTTTTGGTTTATGCACCTTTTCCTCTTTTACAATATTTTTTTTATGGATGCTCCTTTATTTATTCTTCCCTCATTTCTTCTTTCATTGCCCTTGTCCCCCATGGCACAATCCTCCCATCTTTAAGGGTTTAGTCTGGAGCTGAGGCAGCTTGCCTCTGAAGTCCTGTCCTGTGTGTGTGTGTGTGTGTGTGTGTTTGGAGGATAGTGGCAGCACTGCCAGTGGACTTTCTTTCAAGACTTGTCACTCGCTCCCCTTTTAGTCGTAGGGCCTATTGTGTGTGTTTTGATGTTGTCTCAAGCTGTGTGTTGTCATACTTTATGCTCTGTGTTTTTGTGGCACAACACAGATACTGCAACAAAAGAGAAAATGTGTGTGTGGACGCTAGTGATAGAGAAACCAGGCCAGCTCCCAGCAGAGTACAACTGTGTAATGTATGTATTTCTCAGAGCCTCAAACGGCACATGAATGTTCATGTGTTAGCTTG
>NC_048425.1:11283766-11287932 GCF_013103735.1 Etheostoma cragini
AATAGGTTCCTTGCACTTCGTGCTAGGACACCGTTGGTGCCCTAGCACTCGTGCTCGGGCCCTAATAATAATAATAATCCCTACAAAAACAATAGGTTCCTTGCACTTCGTGCTAGGACACCGTTGGTGCCCTAGCACTTGTGCTCGGGCCCTAAAAATGTTGAAATTCACTGGAGGGGGCATTTAAACAGAGAGGATGCGTTGTCACTTTTCTTTTTCTAATTGTAGGCGCAGCGTTATTATGGAACCACGTAACCTCTACGCTAGTCCCGCCGTTCAATAGCATTCACACACTACTATTGGCCAGGCGTCCATCCATAGGCAAGGTAACAAACCCAATTTGTTCAGGTCCAATCCCCTGACCAGTCGGCCATCCTAACTTTAACCACTCGAGGTCAATGCCTAACCCCAACTGATCAAGCCGCTTAGTTACGTGTATTACTATCCATCCATTTTGCTTAACACAAAGTCAAAAGTGACGGTTACAGAAAAAAAAGTTTAAAAGAAAAAGTGGGGGTGTGCAGGGGAGAGAGAAAATGAGCAAGAGAGAAAGAGCTCGGGGAGATGTACTGACTGCTGATGACAAGCAGGCAGGTTTCCCCTTTATTTGGCTGATCTGAAAAAGTCCCTTGTTTTACAGCTCAGGAAAGAGTGTACATTAGACATACCTGCCCACCCACACACCACACACTTAAAAGGGGTCCTAGCCAGTATGAGGGCATAAAATCTGAATATTTTCACGGATAATTTGGTTGTCACAGACAGGCAATAGTAATAACAACTGTAGAGAGAGAAAGAGCACAATAGCAAAGAGGGAGAAGAGCGGAGCGAATCACCCAAGGCCAATTGCTGTGTCTAAGCCAGAGTGGTGTTTGTGGAAAAAAAACTCTTTATAAGCTCGCTTAAAAGAAATTTAATGTTTCACATTTTCCTTTTTTTGCCACTTCCAAAAACCTTCTTGCCTCCCTTGCGTATTCGGCGAGACCCTCTGGAAATGGCTAAGCGTTTAGCGTGGCGGCAGGATGATAGCATGGTTCGACTTGGGTGGCAGTGGCATAAACAGTGAGGCACGCTGCTGTAATGGCAATAATACACTTAGACACCATTTGTAAAATTGCAGCCTTTCTAACAAGTAGGCAGCTTTCATCACCTTAGAAAGAACCGGGCACACTGGGTTTGTGTGTGTGTGTGTGTGTGTGTGTGTGTGTGTGTGTGTGTGTGTGTGTGTGTTCTTTTGAAAATGTGTGCGTCCTATACATTATTCAGATGCTTCGAGTCGCCCACATCTGTTCATTTTTCTGGATGACACACACACACACTCTCCTCTGATAGACAATATTTACCATGCCATACCAAGAACACACACACACTCACACAGAGAGCAATGGCACCCGTGTCTGCCTCTAACAATGAACCCACATAGGATTTGGTGTGTTTCAAGCACCGTTTGTCATCCAGCAGCCGCTATGCTGTCAAACAAATCATGATCACATGTATGGCTGCATTTAAAAGTCACAGATGCATGCACCTCTGCGCACACACACAAATTACAATGCCAAGTATGGCTGCATTTACACCAAATAACCTGCATAAGCAAATTAATTCTATAAGCATAATGTCATGGCTCTCTGATGACACATACAAGGCCCTTTGCTGCTTTATTGTGACTGCAGCGTAGATGCACAACAATATTGTTTGGTCCCAACACAGAACAAAAACTGAGCATGCACTGGGTGTGTAGGCACTAGCATGTTTGCTCTGTGTGGGCATGTGTGCACTGTTTACATGTGCGTATTGTAAATAGATTATAGTATGTATTTGCATTATTTCACTGTTTTTGTGTAATCCCATGTTTGTGTGTTGTGTGCGTCTGTTTTCTGTGTGTGTTGAAGACAGAGAGAGGTGGAGAGAAAAGGAGGCAGTCTTCTCTGTAGTGTCAGTCTTTGATCAGTGTCCCTGTACGGGTGTGTGTGTGTGTGTGTGTGTGTGTGTGTGTGTGTGTGTGTGTGTGTGTGTGCGAGCGTGTGTGTGCGTTTGCGTGTGCCAACCCCTGGTGTCTTGGAGGCAGATGAAACACTGCGTCTCTATCCGGGACTCACAGAACACCCACTATCCTTCTCTCCTTCTCCTTTACTCTCTCTCTCACTCTCTCTCTCTCTCTCTCTCTCTCTCTCTCTCTCTCTCTCTCTCTCTCTCTCTCTCTCTCTCTCTCTCTCTCTCTCTCTCTCCTTCTCCCCTGCTAACCACCATTCCTTACCACAGCCATTTTAAAGGCTATTCATGTAGAGCCGCGCTTTCATCTTGCATTGCAGCGTTTTAACCAGCTCCTCTGTTTCTTTTTCTGGTTTTTTTCCCAAGCCTTTTATCAGATTATAGAGGAAGGGGAGGATGGGTGAAGTGGCCCGCTGTTGTACACTGACTCTCCGCCAGGTGGATGCAGCGTGAAGGTGCAGGAAAGACGGAGACTTTGGTTGTAACAAGATAACGTTATAGGATCCTGTGGCTCTGTGCTGTCCAGTTATGTTGCTTCTGTTTTGTTCTCCCACCAGCACAGTACACATGTTTGTAAGCTTGGAAATTAAAGAGAAAAAATAGATGATCAATAATCTGAAAAAGCTCAATGGTGATTTTGATATTCTCCGCATTATAATATCTGGACTTTAAATGAACACTGTTCACATATTGTGTGCAAGGAAGGATGCTGACATAGAAGTATTGCATTAAGTATCCTAATTAATGATCTCATAAGCATAATTGGTCAAGTTAAATACATCCCGGTGATTACAGAACAGCATTAGGCAGTTTATATGCCTTGTGCTCGGCTTAATGAATGCACTCAGACATGCAGCTTATTTTTTGTGTGCCTTTGTGGTGTTTTAAAGAGCAGCACTGAAGCCAGTAACGCATGACGTGCTTACTGATGTGTACTTCGATCCCCTTTTGGTTCTGAGGATCATCTCAGATGATGCATATTGATTTGGGTTGTGCTTGCAGGATGAAGAGAGAAATGATTGGCTATTGTGAACTTCAGCAGGTATAAATTCTAGCTGTTAACGCAATAATTAATTGTTAAGCTACACTTGCAGCCTCTACATATTAATGTCGTAATTATATGCCTCAGCCTTTGTGTATTTTATTGCTCCGCATTAAATCAAATTGTTGATTGCATTTCATCAAATGTGCTCTGTAATGTTTCTATAATATTCAGAGAACGTGCATGTCGTGGCCGTTTTTCTCCACAAGGTGGCACCTTATTCATAGCCTTAGAAAATGAGATATAAAAAATATTTTGAAAGGAATATCTTACTCCTGACCTGCCTAACTAGCAACTAAGCCTATTTTAAAATGTAATTGACACTAAACAGAAGAATGGAATGGAAACAGAGCTTATGACTTGCATTGGGTCTGATTGGGAATCTTTATAAAAGATCTCGTTAACAATAATTGGGCGCCCAGAGCAGACAACATACTGTAGGTGTGTGTTTGATGGATGCTAGCATCTAACTGTATACAATTGTTACAATGTATACAATTGTTTACCCTCTACTGTACAGGCTTAATGGATGACCTTTCCTGTGCACCTACCTTTAATAAAGCTCTTATTAGGGTCCCATTAGGATCTGAGAGGCTGCTTGGTACTTAAATAGAAAAGATTTTAGTCGTTGGATGAACAATCGGAGGCACTCGGCAGTAATCATGAGAGGCAAATGTCAGCTAACAGCTGAAAAGCTCAGCTATTATTATAATGCTCTGATGAATGTTGAGTGAATTGTCTTGCAGAGAAACGTTGAGGAATGTGCAGTTCCGTGTCATTCCACAAGAGAATTGTGATATGCAAATAGGATTTCTTGTCACCTGTATACCTATAAAACAACAGTCTTTACAACGGCGAAATTGACAAACATAATAAGATCAAAGTATTGAACTAATGTGCCAACAGTGTGGCGTTTAAGCGCCAAGCCGATTTGTTCCTTCTGAACATGTAAATCTTTTTTTTTAAACTGGCAATGCAAATACCTTACATGTTTTGTCAGTAATTTCATGAAACAGCTTGGCATTGTAGTTTTTAGCAAATGTTACTCTATCAGGAAAATGTGTGGCTTGTTGGGGATTATTTCTTGCAGAGTAATCTTGAAGAGTAATAGACATTTGGTGCTCTGGTGAAT
>NC_048425.1:11288032-11306917 GCF_013103735.1 Etheostoma cragini
ATATAATAGCTCCTTGGTACAAAGGAAAACGCTGGATACGCATGTGGTTAGTGGAATCAGTTCATTTTTAATATGGCATTTGTAGACAATAAGAAAATACAATTAATTAATTAACAGATTAAACAGACAAAAAAGTACAGGTAATATCCTTTCACAGGTAATTGAAACATAGGTAGGTTTAACCTTATCCAAGTTGTCCATGGTTTCTACATTACTGATGTTTAAATTGGGTTAAGGGATATCCTTTATTGGCTTCTTGTATAAAGACGTTTTTCCTGGAACACATTTTGACATGTCACAGAAGGACAATGAATGACAGCTGAATTCCATTTAGCTGCTTCAGTTTCAGTGCACGCTGGCTCACTGTCCCACATGGTGTCATGGCTTGCTGGGACACTTAAGTAACTTCCATCTCATAACAATATTAATAGACAGTTGTTTTGTTCCAAAAAGAAAAAGAAAAAAGACATTGTACAATCCTAAATTCCATGCACAGTGTGTCATCACTTGTAATCCAGTTAGGGTATGATTCTGATCAGAGTCACCTACTACATGTATGGGAGTGCAGACTGGTAGTCTTTAAGGGGCTTTATGTAAAAGTTCCTGCTACATGCCATTAGAATAAACCTCATTAAGAGAGTAGCTGAAAAAGCAATTTGCTTTCTCTGTTTGCTTTCTGTCACTCCTTGTTGATGACACACACACACACACACTCACACTTGTGCTGATTCCCTCTCAGCCAGAAGCTGATTTACAGGCCAAAGTAGGGAACATTTCCCCGACAGGTACTAAATACTAAAGGTACTGATGCTAACGTCATCTTGTCTCTCTCTTGCTTCTTTATTCTCCTCCTATCTCTGCATCCCTTCTCCTTCTATATCCTCATTTCCATTGTTCTTTTCCCTCCTGTCCATCCCTCTCCTCTCTTAAATATCCTCCTTCACCGTCTTCCTACATCCATCGTTGTGTAAACAAATACCCAGGCTTCCTCAGCACCGGTGATCAGTCGGCTAAGGGGAACTACGGCCTGCTGGACCAGATTCAGGCCCTGCGTTGGCTCAACGAGAACATTGGCCACTTTGGCGGAGACCCAGAGAGGATCACCATCTTTGGCTCAGGAGCTGGGGCATCCTGCGTCAACCTCCTCATCCTCTCACACCACTCGGAGGGTAAATTAAGACTCTGTTGCATTGTGTTGTGTGTTTTCTTGGTACAGAATCCATTTTTCTTTGTCTGTCACCTCAACTGTTTTTTTTTTTATAGAAAAACCTTTTTCATCAGAAAAACTCCCAAGCACAATGTAGTTCCTACTGTTCATTAGATTACTGTAATATCAAGATTGATTTAGGTTTTGTTGTGTGTGTGATTGCTAGTAGCCTGGATCCAGCCCTGCAAATGACTCATTACTTTTTACACACATTTTTTGACACATGGGTTGTGGCTGCTTACGTGAATTCCACCCAATCCATTCCTGTTTTGAGTCCTTAGTTTAGATCATTCCTCGCTTATCCCTGAATAGACACAGTGCATATTTACAAACCATCTGTGTGTATTTGTTCTGTATATTTGCTGGAAACAGATGGCAAGGTCCACCTGAATGTCCAGTTCAACCTTGGAAACTCCAACAAAATATTGTATTTTCCTGTATTTGTTGCTGGAATTACTTGCTGCTTTTAGCTTTATTTATCCTTTGGGCATTTGATGACCCATGTAAATGTAATGGAGTATCATAACCCTGCTATAGCCATATAGTCGGATGGAAGCTCAGCGAACAGCGTCCATCCCAGAAATTGTTAAGCCCTGTGATGTTCGCTTGACACCTCTATCCTCCAAGGAAAACACTGCTTATCCTTTGAACTGAAGACTTTAAGCAGTCAGGTGGCTAATGAGCGAGTCCAGGTTTGATCCAGGTTATGTCGTTCATGTCAGCGGAGGATAAATGACACTGGAGCTCCAACATTAGCCCACATCACCTGACTTGGCGAGCGCTCCAGGCTCTGTTAACAGTCCACTTCTCGTCAAGCAGAGAGACCCTACCTCCTGTCGGAAAAAAAAACCTACATCCATGTGACCTCATGCACCCCATTACCAACAACACACCCCAAGGGCTGAGTGTTAACATTGCACCACCAAAAGAGTGAGGCCCACGGACCAATCAACTTTGATTTGAAGTGAGATCAGTGTGGCAGACGAGGCCACAGCCAAATGGTCACACACTCGCTGCCTTTGATCATGCTGTTCTCGAAGCTGTCCTCCTTCAATCGTATCTTCTCTGTTCTCTGCGCTGCTCGAGGACTCTCCCTTAATATCTCTCTCCTCTATTCATTTTCCATCTTGCACACACAAACCGCAAAGGACAGAAACAGGGAATAAATGGTGGGTGAAGAGAGAGAGATTAGAGACAGCATGTTCACACAACTATACATCTGTTTCAATCACGTGGGTGTGTGTGTGTGTGTGTGTGTGTGTCCGACACATCTCTAACTTTGATTCATTCTGTCTGTGCCTCAAGAACAAAGTGTTGTGTCAAAGCTTGAGTGAGCATCTGTGCACGGCTGGCGTGTCAATGTGTCCATTTAACACAACTTCTCTAATTACCACTGATGTCTGTTCACCCTTCATGTTAACCCGGGCACACAAAACCTTATTGGCCTTATTGGCAGGTGACCTACTTAGCCATTAAAAACCTCTAATGTTATTTATTTACTGTATATCATGATAACAGTCGTTACAAAAGGGCTTGTTACTTGCATAAAGGGCAAATACAAAGCATTTTGGCTCTTTGAAAAAGTTTAGTTTTGTCTTAAATACTTGTATTATGCACCCATTACTTAAATAAGACATATCATAATCACATAAGTTTTCAACCTCTGACTGAAATGCTCCATTTTAGCGCCTGTCTCATTTGGTCCACCTCCTGAAAAAGCCCAGTCTGCTCTGTTTGGCTAGTTCGCATATGCAGTCTTCAACCTCTGGGTGGAGAAACTCAGATGGGGGGGCGTTATATTCTAATGAGCCTGCATGCGACATAAGAAGGGAAACCAAATGAGAATGGCTTGTTCAATACAATGTTTTTTGAACTTTGGTTGCCAACAAAAACGCAGACTTTTGGGCTTTCTTATTTCATAGTTTTTGGGTTGTTAGGCACCCCAAACACCCAAATGTATGTGCACAAGCACAGCAAAAATGAGTTTTTCAAGATATGTCCCCTTCAGTTACATATTATTGGCATTTCCATTTAAAGCATTGGTGGATTTGAATCCACCAAAGCTTGCTTGCTTGTTTTGACATGGCAACAAACTATTGGCAGTCATTGTAGTTTAATCCTTAATGTTTCAGGGGAGCCCCCGGTTTAGCAGCAGAGGGACTCTAACGGTTGTGGGAAGCCTGTATTAACCCCTTGTCTACTGTCGCTGACTAGCAACCCCCTCACACTGCCACCAGTCCATTTTCATGCCTTCGCTTTGTCATCACCCCCATCGGCATCGTCTTCCTCGTCTTCATCAGCATCTAACGTCGTAACATCAGCCCTTTTGACGACCGCCTGTCTGTCATGCTCCCCCCCACCCTCCTCCTCCTCCTACCCCCGCCAGGGATGCCAGGTAAGGAGTCTGTCATCCCCACCCTTAAGGGACACCAATCATGTCAACAACACACCGTCACAAATCAAGTGTGACAGCAGATATGCACAGGATGGATGGCAGGATGGAAGCACTAGACAGTATGGGGGGGGGGGTTGTAAGTGATACTGATATGATGAAGCGGAGGATGTAGAGGGGAAGACATTATCCAAGGGATCCTGTGTTTAAGGAAAGAGGAGGAGAGGTAATAGCATTGTTGAGGGAGGAGATATAGGACAGAATATACTCATGGTATGTGAAAATAAGGGAAGTAGCCAAATGTAGGAAAGTACTGAGCAGGGTTTTAGGGAGTAACAAAGAAACTTATTTTAAAGACAAATGAAATAATACCTACCTTTCACCTCTCTCTTAGTCAGTCTCTCCACTTTCTTTCTTTCTCAGTGCAGATATGTAGGTATAGCTGTTTCCTAGCTACTTGTTACTATAATTGATTTCCCAGGGAAAGGGAGTTCTGCTTAATAATTAACTGACCAATCTTCAGCCCAGGAGAGGGAAGGAGAAAGAAAAAGGGAGCGCGAGAGGAAACAAGTGAGGCAGGCGGCCTTTTAACGAGCCACTGGAGTGGTTCAAAAGGCACAGGACAGGCAGAACTAAGGAGAAAGAGAGAGAGACAAAGGGGAAAACAGGGAGAGAGAGAGAGAGTCTGAGAGAAGAAACAACCCGCACAAGGAAGAGAAAAATAGCTCTCTTGACTTCTTAGATGAGTGTATTTCCAGTTCGGCTTCCTACTTCTTTCTTCTTTTTGTCTGAGCTATAGCACCACATTATGCTTTATCTGAGATACTTCGGGTCTGTGGTCCCATCCCTCTGCCAACTTTGCTCCAGTGAGAATGATGAGATGAAAAAAGTCAAAAGTGGTACATTTTTTTTAAAGGGAAATTCTAAAAATGGAAAAAGAGAAAGTGATATGTGATTTCCACATTAATTAGTCCCTCTCAAATCCCATCCTGCCCAAAAACTGAACTATAGTCAACTATAGACAACTTCCCAGAGCTCCATCAGGCTTGATAAAATGCAAGAAAATTTGGGGGGAAATGCACATGAGGTTTAGAGAGAGATCACTTAACATTTCACACTGTATTTTACACGTGAAATGTACCCCCTCATACCGTAAAATAAAGGCCCTGTTTCCATCTGTCTCCTCAGGTCTGTTCCACAGGGCCATAGCCCAGAGTGGAACTGCCATCTCCAGCTGGTCTGTCAACTACCAGCCCCTTAAGTACACCAAGATCTTGGCCCGGAAGGTGGGCTGCACCTACACGGAGACGGCCGACCTGGTCGACTGCCTGAGGCGCAAGAATTTCCGGGAGCTGGTGGACCAGGACATCCAGCCGGCGCGCTACCACATCGCCTTTGGCCCCGTGGTGGACGGAGATGTGGTGCCCGACGATCCGGAGATCCTCATGCAGCAGGTGAGTATCAAAGGTGGCACTGCACACGTGGCCTGTGCTCTTTTTTCTTCTTCTGGTTTTCATTGTAGGAGTAGATTGAGTTAAGCTGTGATGACACACCTGATACAGAGAACATGAAGAAGTTGTTGCAGTAGGTGTGAGTGTGACCTTTCCACAGCCTTGGATTCTGGTGGTGACATTACCCGGCTGGTGTGAACTCACATCCTAAAAACTGCAGCACATTGCCTCGGTGGTATATTCTAGACTCATGGCTCACAACCTTTTTTTTTTTTAGTCATACAAAGCCTTTTGTAAATGCAAACCCTTTGTCACAGGGTGCATGGCTGGGAAATGACAGACTTTTTTCCTTCTCAGCTTCATAGGAATACTTTTAAGCGGCCCAAAGAGGTAACCGTATAGTATTTCACCAAAAAAGAGGAAAGATGAGATATAATCTGTAATAATAAACCTGTTTTTATATCTGGCTAATTTCTTTTTTTTATGACCTTTTTCTCCTCAATTCATATTTCACCTTGTAACCTCCAGGTTTTGACTATAACACAGTGCAGCCACAAGTCATGTTACATTGTACATGCACATGACTAACTTTTTCCTTACTGGAAAAACTTTCACTGTCTCAATATTGCTTTCACTTATCGGCCCGTATGTTTAAAGCTCTCAATTAAAAGGAAGAAGATTAGAAAAAGGAGGTGAAGTAAGTAAAAAAAAACTACTTTTTCAGCTACTTTGTTACTAGGCTACCAGACTCTCCCTATCCCTCGATTTGAAATCCCCTCTGTGAAAACTAATTAGAGGTGAACATCAAAAGGTTTTTGGCTGATTTTGTGGAGGAAAATTAGCCACGTCCTAAAAGTATTTAATGTACATTAGTGGAGAATTTTACAAGATATTACAATGGAGCAAAACGAATGTATTTGATGATAACATATGACAGTATTAAAACAGAAAACTAGTTATATTGTCCCGGTCTCTTACTGAACTTGTGTTGTAGTCCTACAACATAAGCTGGACAACAATACAAAGACGTGACACCCTGCACATTTTCATTTCTTGGCATAAATATCACATACAAAACTTGGCCGAGGCTGATTTCGACAAATACAGCAAACATGTTTGTGTTTAGCAGCATTCATGGCTGTAGTGAATGTAGGTGCGTGACTGAAAACCCTGTCTGTCCTTTTTGAATACAGTTTCAGCACTCACATGTTCTTCCTTATTGCACCACCAGGGGGAGTTCCTCAACTATGACATCCTTATAGGAGTGAACCAAGGAGAGGGGCTGAAGTTTGTGGATGACAGCGAGGACAACGACGGCATCTCAGCCGCTGCATTCGACTACACCATCTCCAACTTTGTGGACAACCTTTATGGCTACCCTGAGGGTGAGGATTGCCAAAATTGTGCTTCTTTTGGGCTTTAATGGCTCTTATTTAATGCCATCTACCACCTCTCAGATGACAGAACATTGCAGTGTCATTGTTTATACTAAGTCAAAGTCCCAGTAGATGAACTCTCCTTAGGGTCAACACAAACAAGACTGATTAAAGGATAAAAAGTTATAAAAATAAACAGCATTATTACAATATGTTGACTACCTACAATATAATACAATATAACAGGTTAAATATGTCCCCTGATACCTGAGCTAGATGAGGCATTACACACTACAGAACAAGATGTACTTCATTTGTTGTCACATTATCAAATCTTTTCTACAAAAAAAAAAAAACATCAACAGCAACTTGTCCAAAACTACAGCTCCCAGCAGAAATCTTAAAAATATTTAGACAAAGATAAAATGTGAGCCCCGTCAAAGTGTATCAACCACGACAGGCATACTAAAGAGACTGCCTATCATCGAGATTATCTTTCACCATGGTAGGTCTGTGTCTTGGCCTTTAAGGCTCCAAATGGTGCCTCTCATCATCCCCCAGGCAGCCAGCTCCCAATCACGTTGCTGTTGTTCCTAACAGATCAGCCTGCACATGCCTCACTGCGGGACACAGGCAAAATACAGACACATTTGGATAATGCAGTCACGCGTCCTCTCAAGTGCCTATCAGTCATTCTCTCTTTTGGCCTTTGTGTCGCTCAGTCTGTCCTTTCCGTTTACCTCTCAACTATCTGTCTTTCACACATACATACAAACACACACACCTCTTTCCTTTTTCTGTTATTTTAGCAATGTGTGCTTTCATATTGCTCCACTCTTTGTTTCAGGTCTCTTGATCACTCATCTTTTTAAAATGTTCTATTACTCTCCTCTTAACTTATCACAATTTTCTCTTTTTCCCCTTTACCCCTTTTATCCTGTCCCTTTTCCACCCTCCCACGTCTTATCCTCCAGGCAAAGACATCCTGAGGGAGACCATTAAATTTATGTACACAGACTGGGCAGACAGGGACAATGGCGACATGCGGAGGAAGACCCTCTTAGCTCTGTTTACAGACCACCAGTGGGTGGCGCCAGCAGTGGCCACCGCCAAACTCCACGCCGAGTTTCAGTCCCCGGTTTACTTTTACACTTTCTACCACCACTGTCAGACCGAGACGCGGCCGGAATGGGCCGACGCCGCCCACGGAGACGAGATACCGTACGTGTTTGGCGTGCCCATGATCGGCGCTACCGATCTGTTCCCGTGCAACTTCTCCAAGAATGACGTGATGTTGAGTGCCGTGGTCATGACTTACTGGACCAACTTTGCCAAGACTGGGTAAGCCTTGCTGATGATTTTATTTCACATTGAAATATTTGAAATTCTCTTTTTGCTCTGTGGCGTGACCGCAGGATAAACTAGCTAGTGTAGTTTGGCAGCGTATTTGAAGTGTCTTTCCAAAGGTTTTTCTTCCTGTTTATTTAAAGTGGTGGGTCTATGATTAGGGCCTGATCTTACGTACCAGATGTCGGTAGAGTTGTTTAGTGTCCTGTATCTCTTTGCTGTAACTTAGAACACAAGGGTGAATTCAGTGTTTGGATGTTTACACAATGTAGAAATAAGTGTCAGGAACGCTTCAGGTGTCCTTTTAACCACTGGTGCTAATGGAAGGGAGTAAAGTACATGCTGAGGAGAAATAAAAACACCCTATCCAGGCCATCAGCGTTGGTTACATACAATAAAAGGCCTTTTATGTTTTTTTTATATGACTTGTCTAGTCATAACTCTTTCTTCTCATGATGAATGATGAATAAATCTTTGAACCGGATTGATTTAACCCTAACTGAAACGTCCCCTGTGTCCTCCACCAGGGACCCTAACCTGCCGGTCCCTCAGGACACCAAGTTCATTCACACCAAGCCCAACCGCTTTGAAGAGGTCATCTGGACCAAGTTCAACTCCAAGGACAAGCAGTACCTCCACATTGGCTTGAAGCCACGTGTTAGAGACAACTACAGGGCCAACAAGGTGGCCTTCTGGCTGGAATTAGTCCCCCACCTCCACAGTCTACATGAGGACCTCTTCCCCACTACTACCCGCTCCCCGCCAGGCCCTGGCCCAGGCACCCACAGACCCTGGCCCAGGACACCGGGCCCCCGCACGACCCGTCACCCTTACCCCACCTTCCCCTCTGATCCTGAGTCTGAGGGTTCGGAGCGTCCTCACCAGGACCTTTTCCCCGGGGACACCCGGGACTACTCCACCGAGCTGAGTGTGACGGTCGCTGTGGGGGCGTCGCTCCTCTTCCTCAACATTTTGGCCTTTGCCGCCCTTTATTACAAGCGCGACAAGCGGCACGAGATGCGCCGCCACCGGCTGTCTCCGCAGCGCGGCGGGCCCGCCAACGACCTGGCCCACAGCCAGGAGGAAGAGATCATGTCCCTGCAGATGAAGCACTCGGAGCACGACGCTCACCACGACATGGAGCCGCTTCGGCCCCACGACATCCTGCGGCCCGCTTGCCCGCCGGACTACACGCTGGCGCTACGCCGTGCGCCCGACGACGTGCCACTGATGACACCCAACACCATCACCATGATCCCCAGTACCATCACCAGCATGCAGCCTCTTCACGCCTTCAACACCTTCCCCTCAACCGGTCACAACAACACGCTGCCCCATCCCCACTCCACCACCAGGGTATAGTAGGGAGTGACTGGCCTAGGGAGCAGGAAGACTGAATCTAGAACGGAGGCCTCTGGATGGGGGCCTCTGTTCTGTTCTCTTACTTGCTTGTTTCTCCAAAAAGCAACGCCATCATGTGCTGTCGAACTTAGCAGCTCCACTGGTGGCTTGTGGAGAAGCGACTGAACAGATGATCAGTTTGGGGGTGGGGGGGGATTTAGATCTTTCAAATATACTGTTTTCAGAGGTCTGCGTTTTCCAGACTCGAGCTCCCTGACATTTGTCAAAAGGACAGATGCTTTTTGCCCCCTTGCAGTTTTCCCTTTTTTAAATTTACTTTGTCTTTGTCTTTTTTCTCTCCCTGGTGTTATGTGCAAATGCTGTTCTCCTTTCTACGTCTGTGTCTTATTCTTGCTTAGTTTCTCTCATTCAACACGTGATTATCTCCCTCTCCCTAGCGCTCCTTTGCTCTAAAGAACAACTAATGAGCTCTAGGAGGTTGCATAGAATACATACACTAATCAAATAGCTATGAAAACATTGATATCTGATACTTTCATTCTACCAGCATTCTTGGTGCCAAGTATGTAGTACTGTGTTTGCTTTCTCACTGAGGGAGGAAAAAAACTAAAGAAAGCGTTTTCCTATTTACTGTCACTTAACAGATGCTGTGTATTCTCATGACAAAGTGCCAAACTGGCCCTTGATTGTGTTTAGTTCTTTTTTTCATCTTCTGTTTCTTTTTTTCAAGCATTTGTTTAATAGTTGTTTTTTGTGGAAAGATTATTTTGCTGAAAATATAGATATAGAGAAATGATATACATAGTTATATATAAATGTGTACAAAGGAGAAAGTATATTAATGCGTTTTCTCAGCGGGGATCTATGCATGAATTATTTTTAAAGAGGGGGAAAGGACACTGTATTTGTCAATGCACGTTTCCCAAATCTAATCAAATGATATCGATCCACTCTGGATATTTTGTTTTATCTCGCAGAACAAGAACGTCACAGAAAATCCTGTAGAAACCCAACCCAGGGGTCATTGCAACAACTGTGAACATACTTCATTCTCTTCTGCAGAACATGATGCTAATCAAAGGTTTTTCTCCCAAACAGGTGAAACAGTGAGCCCATCATCCTACAGTAGCTACTTTTTCTTCCCATCTGTATGGAGATGATGCTTTTTTAGGGTACGTGAGGTACCACATCTCTGTTGTTGTAGCTGGCCTGTACAGAATTATTTTTGTATTTCATTGAGAGTGAGAAACAAAGCAGAGACAGGGAGCCTTTGCTCTTTTATGTATACCTTCCTTGTCCTGTCTGCACCCCTATTTCCAGCACATACATATTCTGTGTGTGTGTGTGTGTGTGTGTGTGTGTGTGGAGGGGGGGGGGGCTAATTAGCAAAGAGATAGAGAGGCAGACAGGTTGGATCACTCCCATGGTAAAAAACAAAAAACAACAACTTTGACTCCAAAATGAGCTCCCTCCTGCTGAGTACCCAAACACCCCCCTCTGTATCAACATCACTTGCTCCCTCCGTCAGTACATCAGCTTTGTATTCCAAACTGACGTTCATATTGCGGCGATCACACGTGATCAGCTCCCCGCTGTGAACCACAGAACTCCAAAACACCTGACTTCACTGTGTCAGCTGCATTCTACACAATATCTGACCTCAGTTCGGCTCTGCTATTATCCTCACATTCAAAGGGGTTAGTTCAAGAATCTAGTGACTTTTTTTCTGAGCTCGTCAGTTGTAAACGAAACTCTAAGCACACCGAGGGTAAGTGGCAGGCCTCCGCGGCCTACTGCGCAGAGCTGCAAGATTTAAAAATATATATATATATATATATAAGAAAAAAGGGGGACTCGGTTCTCCTAAACAGGGTAAAATGCAACACAGTTAACAACTGCTGTTTTCTGATTCTGCTCTTTTCTTTCGGGTGAGAATGTGCAGAACTCCCCCTTTCAATTCTCTGCTACGGATCTCAAACATGGATCACGGGTAATACTCTGGTTGATACAGTATGTGAACTGAACAGGAACACATGGAAGCCTACATCCACTATGGGAGAATAGTTAGTCACCGGTGCTGTCTTTGCTTGTGCTTTAGCTTTAGCCTAGTTTGTTTGTTTGTTTGTTTTGTATTTTATAACTGCCTAACGGGGTGGTGGGGGGACGGGCTGGAGAGGGACAGATGTACCTGGCTGCTCCTGTCAGAGATTTTCTAAGCCCCACTGAAAAGGGAAATGTGCACAATGTAAAACACAAAACAACTGACTTGGGGGGGGGGGGGGGGGGGGGGGGGGGGGGGGGGGGGGGGGGCTGCTACAGGTGGATAAATGCTGTGGAACAGATGATGGACAGCAATAGGAAAAGGTGCGAGCTATAGTGAAGGAGACTTTGGGAGGACATTGAAAAAAAGGCTTGCAGCCTTAAATGAAGGAATCCGGAACAAAAGAGGATGAAGTGATCATGAGCAGAACCCTTTTGGACTCACTCGTGTGGATAAGGAGGCGGTGAGGGGCTGTGAGGTAAACCTCACCACAACACAGCTACAATGACACCATTGGAGGTGAAATCAGAAACTAGGTATTCAGTTTGGTCTGCTCTGTTTCCCTGTCTATTTTATAAGCTAACACTGGAGGGCGCCATTGTGACAAATCAACTGCAGTGTGTCCTCTCTGAGGACACTGCTGGATGTGAGAAGAAAAATACCAAACCAGGTGGCAAGGACAGAGACAGACACGCAACATCTGGAAGAGGATCAAAACTGTACATTTTTAAGTGTAAGAATCAAACAGACAAAATATTTGTAAATATTAAGTTTCTTGTTTGTTTTTTCTTTTCATTTTTCTTTCCGAGTGAATGAATGAAATGCCTATTTTGTGACAAAAAAAAGACAACAGATGCAATTTGCAACAAAAGGCCAACAATTTGAGGTTTGAGAAACAGTGGGGGGGTACAAGGTGCTTGCCACGGATCACTTTTCATGCCATTAGAAAATGACTGTGAATGTTGTCTCATGTTGCCCAATATAGTGGGCATCCGGTAGCATCACCACTCCTAACCAGGACACTCGCTGTAGCAGAATTTCATCTTCACTGCAACCCTTACACAACACAGGGCCTGTCGTTAGCGTATGATATGTTTCCATGAATATTACATTTTCAAATTTGAAAAGTATAATTTAAGTCTTTAGTTTCATTGCCCATTGTTGTGCTCTAACAGCAACAGAAGAATCAGTGCTGCGTGATCCATGTAACTTCAGAGTATTTGTGGAAACCGCAGCGCGCTGGGAAAAAGCCAGCTTTGGCCAGCTAACTGATGTCATGGTGGTGTAGGGAACTGGCCTGTGACTCATTGTGAGGACTTCTAAACGCAAGGTGCTGTCAATTCAACTTCAGCTCACTTCACATGTAGCCTAGCAGTGTTTACATGTAGCCACTTAATCACACACGTTGGACAGACCTGAGGGCTTTCATACCATAAGATGCCTCGTAGAGTAAGGAGTGAGTACAAAGGTGGTCTGCGCTTTTCTTTCCACACGCACTGTGTTGCATTGTGGGTATGGAGGCCGTGTTGACCTGACAGCGATGTGATGTAGCAGGAACGACTTTCTAAACAGTTTAGAGATGGATGAAATGTTAAGTCAATCTGAAAAGGTCCAGTGCACCTTAAGAGTCTGAGCGTGCGGACTGGATGTACGTGGACACACACTCGTCTGGGTTATAAAGTGACTCGCTGAAGCCCTGTGGTTCACACAGTTGAGGCTAGATTTTAATATGCCCAAAAACTGTGCTCAGCCAAGCAAAAATGACCTCATATCACTGAGGTTATTTGACTCTGTGTCGGGCCGTGGTGCATGTAAGCACATGGTTAACACCCCAGTCCCGCCCATAAATCTCCGGCTTGGTCTCCATTGTTAAATTGCACCTGTTGTCTTGTTTAACATTCTTTGTTGAATTCAGAAACCCAAGACTTGAGATGAAGAAAAATGTTAAATAATGGAGTTGAAAAAAAAGCTGATTATTAAAAAAAAAAAAAAAAAAGTATAGTAAAACTATATAAATACATGAGGTGATGATATTTCTGTTTACTTTAGAAGTTATTATACACTGTATGCTGTGATTCTGATCTGGGAAACATTAAAGACATTCATAGCCAGTTGGACAATTATGTCTCTTTATTGATTTGGTTAACACAAGTAAGAAAATATACAATACCACATAAAGAATGAATGATATGTTTTAATTCCTTGTAAAGAAAGGGAATTGGATACCTTACAGAAACAAAAACAAATATGCTTAAAAAGTGAGTTAAAAAACAAATCACGAACTTATGTTGTTTAAACATGTTGACAATACCACGGATGAGTGAGCTTTTAATCTAGTGATTTTTTCAAATACGTGGCATCAGATACTACACTACTACACAATCTAAAACACACTGGTTTAAATGTTGAAATGCAAAAAGGCAAGAACCTCACACATGCTCAATTAGAGAGAAAAAAGCATGTGGCATTGAAAATATAAATATTTAGTATCAGATACTTTCATTTTAAATAAAGACCACATATACTTGATTAAAGCAAACCTGTCATGTGTACATGTTGACAATATCCCACTTGGACAGAATTATCTTTTAATTGATTTTTAAAAAAAAAGGAAAAATATGGCATACAGAAACAAAAAAACATTTTAAATTCAGAGTAAAAGACGTAACTTAAAATACAAATATCTGCAACTTATCTGAAATAGTACTAAGACATAATAGACTTTGATTCAAGAGAATTACATATTATGTTGACATTTAGACAGAATGATCTTTCGAAACATTTCAAATGAAAATATTTTGTATCATATACTTTACCAAAACAACAAAAAATATGTTTTGCATTTAAGTAAACGATCCAATTAGGACAATACCACATAAAGACTGAATGGTGTTCATTTCACAGTGATAAAAACACTTGTGTCACATTTGACTTACTCTGCACATCTTCATTTCATTGAATATAAGAAAGTCATATGTCACACAAAATCAAATTGAACATTTAGTATTTTTCTAACCCTATGCACATTTCCATTGACAATCAAATTAACTTGTGTTCAAAAAATATCTTCATCAACATAAATCGAAAAAATTTGGATAATTTGTATTGAGTATATTACATTCTATCTCACTTTTTTTCCCCTGTTGCATCCTGTGGTAAATATCTTTTTGTACTGTCAATATCTTCAACCGTGTCAACTAATATACAATGTTATGATTTGTGATTCTCTTCTTTATCATATAAAACAAGGAAGATCAAAAATATCTATGTGAGAATGTGAATGAATGAATCTAATTAGAATAATGTGCACCTCAGTAATCACAAAGCATGCACTCTCTCATGTATTGTTAAATGACTCGTTGATGCTTGCCTCTGCTTGCTTACGTGTGATAATTTTCCAAGCTAAAGGAATATCCGCAGGCTTTGCATTATATGCTTTGGCAAACTGTATGTTGAATTTTGCCATTACATATTTCCAGTAGTCTGATGCCTGCAGACTTCCATCCGGTTGAATTTTCCAGTTGCTGAAAATTTCTTTGTAACGCTTGTAAGGGTGAAATGTCCAGTTTGTAGCTTCACACTGAAATTGTGCTTCAGTGATCACAGAGGAAGAGCATATGTCAGTTGTAAGTTTGTTTGTAAGACAAAATCTATATCTACCCAGACCCTCTGGCCGATGTAGTGAAGTCCAGTGCTCAGTGTGGAATCTTCCTCCTGCCTCACAAGGCGCTTTGCAGAATGGACACTGATTACCACATCCAATCAGTTTGGTGAAAAGCTCGTTCTGAGGATTCACGTGAAGTTTTTTTAGTTTCACTTGGATGTTAGTGTGTTTAAACTTCTCTCCAAGAGCGTTTGCCATCTCCTTCACACACTGTGTGAGCCAGTGAGCAAACTGTTCCTGGTCTGCGTTGTTCAGGATCATGAAAGCACCAAGAGCATCCTGGGAAATGACCAGTTTATCACCAAGTTCCTGACAGACATTTTTAACGAATGTCTTCAAGTCACCGCTCTGTTTGGTTTTAGCTTTGTTGGTAGCATTATTTATGCTTCTGACACTTGACTGGAGATGTTGATCCTCAAACTTAAAGGCCGTAGACGGATTTGAGAAGCGTTCCACTATTTGGTCAAGTGTCCATTTCTTCACATACTTCTCATATGAGCAAATATAGCTCTGATAGTTTTCAAAGTCGTCCTTTGTGAGCAAATCCATTAAAACTGAATACTGGAAGAACATGCGTGTGCTGAACTGTTGGCTGGTCTGCATTTCACCGATGATATCAGGACCCAGGGAACGGTTGACAAAGTCTACGACTGCAGGCTCCAAGCAGCGGTTGGTGAATTCTTCTGCCTTCTTCTGGCACTGGTCTCGGTCATGGAACACATCTTTAAAATCAGCACAAAACTTTTCTTTGTTTTGATTCAGACATCTGTAGGGATCATTCATTTGTATGAACTCTTCATGCATTTTCTGAAACTCTCTGGCTGCAAATGCACAGATGTACTGTTTCAGAGAAACTTCAAATTCAATCTCTATCGTGACATCCTGATTGTTGTGCAGCCTCTCATCAATCATGTGTAGGATCTCCTGGATGTAAGTCTCATGGTAATTGTTCTTTTTTTCCAATTTTTCAGTCACAAACTGTGTACAGTCCATTGCGATATGATCAGCTGTTTTTTGCAAAGCCATTACGTGATCTTCAATGTTGAAAAACGTGCTGAGTTTATGTTTAACCTTCTTGTAAAATCCTTCTGCTGTGTATGTAAAAGGCTCCTGTCCACAATCTGTCATGCTTCTTTGACTTAATAATTGACACGCATGACTTCCCTTACGTGAGAGATTGTCTCTCAGGTGGTGGGACACACTTGTGATGACATCCTTGGCCTTTTGTTTAGAAAACGATAGATCATTTACCATTTGTTTCCACATCTTATCAAATTCTTTGTCGAGCTCTTTGTCTGTCATCTGGACTTTTTTCTGCCGACAATGTTCAATCAGTCCACTTACTCTCCCCTCTAATTCTTTTGTGTGGTTCTCCTTGATTCTATCAAGTTCTGTCATTCCCTGTCTGATGTCAGCTGCTGCCGTGAGCTGATTAAGTACAGAGCGCTCCATTTCTTGCCGAAGGCTTTTTGCACTGTTTGCAAAGTCCTCTCTGTATTGTTCAACTAGATAGACGTGGCCATCTGTTTGCTTGAAGTACTGTGTCAAATTGTCAAGGAGTTTTGTCTCCCATTTAGACAGGATTGTGCAAGCTTCACTTTTCAAATGTGTGAGAAGTTCTCTCATGTCAGATACCTCAGATTTCACAGCAACTGTACCGTAGTTGGAAATTCTTGTTTCGGATTTTGTCACCCATGTGTACATTTCTTTTCTGAATTCCCATTCCCATTTGTTGAATTCTGTGCACAGCCTCATGTATGCATCAGCCACCAGGCTGTTTCTGAAGCTGAAGATGAAGTTTTCATGCTTTACTGCATTCCACAGGCTTTTCATCCACTCTGTAAACTCCAAGATATCATTAGCAGATGAATCACAACTTCCCAAAATTTTGATTATGTTCTTCTTGAGCTCATATACAGCTTCACTGTAGCCTGCATTGACTGGTGCCATTGGTGGGTTTCCATTCCAGAGTCCAGGAATGTACCAGTTCCCAGTGTCTGGACTGTACTCCATCACATCGGTAAAGCTCTTGTTCTCCTCTTTCTTTTCCATTTTGGCTGCTGCCTGGGTCATCTCATTTAACTGTTGCAAGAGCAGTTTCCTGTCTCGTAAGTTCTTCTCATGGGCTGAAACATCTGACACGTTCTGGTGAACAAACTGACATTTGGGCCTTTTGCCAACCTCTTTCATCCTGAGGAAAGCATGCACAACAATTTGTAAGATGTCCTTCATTTCTGTTGAATTCTCCATGGCAATATTGATGATGGTGATATCACTCAGCCCCACAACAAGTGTTGCAAGCTCATTGTCGTGCTCATGGCTATTGTCCAGCTGTGCAAGCTCTGGTGACTTCAAGCCCTCAGTGTCAATGATCACTATGAAGTCACAGTTAAGCACTTTTTTTACATCTTCATTGACTCTGATGAGCAACATGAAGGCACCTCGAGTGCATCGTCCACTGCTGACTGCAAACTGCACTCCAAACATGGTGTTGAGGAGAGTGGACTTTCCTGTGCTCTGAACTCCAAGGACTGTGACTACCAGTATCTTGTTCTTAGGAGACACCAAGTCATTGAGCTTAGAGAGAACGTCACTCACCCATCGGAGAGGTATGTTGGATGCATCTCCATCTACAAGCTCTAGAGGAAATCCATCAAGTAACAATTCTGCACAAAGTTCGGGCAGATGCTGTAGTTGTTTACGGGATCGGTCTGTTTCTGGAAGGGAAAGTGAAGCTTCATAGATCTGACCCATTTCCCGGAAGAAGTGTTCAGTCCCCAGTGAGCTGTTGGAAAGTTGTTTGTCAATGTCTTTGATTTCCTCTTTGTTCTCAGAATCTTTGCATTTTTCTTTGTACTGCTCCCTGAGACCAGAGAGTTTTTCTCGGGACACGTTATCAAGGTTCATTCGCATCCATTTCAGGAAATAACATCTTTCTATTCCTGGGCTTGATATTGCGTTGATGAAACATGTCATTGCATTTGACATGTCATAAGAGTTCTGTTTTTCCCTAAGTTTTGTTTTCTGTACCTGAAGATCACTTTTGTATTTTTCTATGTCCTCAGATCCAACTTTTCGAAGCCGAAATTCTTCCTTCTCTAAACAAGTCAATTCTTTCCATATTTGGCCTTGCGAGGGTAACTGAGCTTCTTTGTATTGAAGGATATTTTGAATTTCTGCAGTGATGGCATCTGCATTTTTCTTTGCAGTCTGGCACTCTGAAGAGTCTTCATCAACCCAGATTCCCAGTTCATGGGCGATGTTAGCCATCTGCTCGATTCCCATCTTCATCTTTGTGTTCTCAACAACATTGCTGACAGTTTTGCGCAGGGTTTTGACAAAGTCTGCATCATTCATGTGCTTAGCCTTCAAAAGGATGTTGCTGTTAGTTAGGCCCAACTTGGTTGCTACTTTCTTTAGAGCATTCAAATTGAAATGCTTGCTTTGATGGTTACCCACCAAGAAGATCTGTCCCTTGTGGTGTTGGTTGGTAAGCAGCTCGCATTTAGAGTCGCACTTGTCAAAGAACACAAAAACTGCTGCAGATGTCTGACACAAAAAAGAAAATTGTGTTTCAAACAAAGCAATGTCTCCACGAAGATTGGTTACAGCAACTGGCTCACTGAAAACATCCATGTTTTTGTTCCCACATGGAAGGTACCAAGTAATTTCTGCCAGGCCATTGGATATTTTCCTTGGGATGTCGCCACACTCCATATCACGGTGAACAAAGGTATCGTGGTACTGCTGGGAATTGCTCAGAAGCTTATTGAGGATCTCTGACTTGGACAAGGAGCACTCGCCCAGTCTCACAAAAGATATCATTGGAAGTTCAGAGAGAACAATTCTTTGTTCAATGAAGCCCTTGGATTGTAAAAGGGACTGAGGTCTGTACTTTTTAACGATGTCTCGCATGGCCCAAAGCATGAGTGTGCACTGCTTTGTGTCACAATTGGGAAGCAATAGAGGCACAGAAAACTGACACATGGACATTTTCAGGGCCATTTCCTGCATTACAAAACCATCAGAACACAGAAAGAGAGCA